>NW_026571153.1:16535067-16870067 GCF_026225935.1 Boleophthalmus pectinirostris | reverse complement strand
GTGTTTAGAACATTTCCTCTGAGTATTGATTACGCCCACAGACTCTGTCATTTAGAGGATTGAACACATGAATAACATCAGCCAAACACATGGCTCAGCATTGGGGCCGTTGCACTTTTCATTAGTTACCAACAAAACATCAATTACTCAAAGAGGAGGGAGGCTACGGGCACCGGGCAACTGTTGGGATAGCAATAAACACTGTAATATGAATACAGCCATTAGGAATTTCAACAGGCAATTTGACATACAAGGGGGATATGAGACCAATGGAAAGGGCAGCTCTATATTACGGTCTCAGAATACAAAAAAAACTGTATGCAAAGGGCTCATATTACACTATTTTCTGATCTGTCTATCTAGAGTAGTTTTTTGTTTCATTCACATATGTTGAACACACAAACTGTACATAGGCATTAGGCTAGGTTCTTCTTTCAAACTGGAACACTTCAACTTGTGATGTCATGTGGTAACAAAGGAAGTGCTCCACTGTGTTTTTAGACTTCGTACACCTTCACTAGAATAATTTGGATCATTTCAGTCCTGGAATTGCCAATCTCTACTGAACTAAAGGAAAAAGGACCATGTGTGAATGAACCAAAACACAACTCCAGATATGTTTTGGATGAGGTCACAAAGCTTAAAACTCAATTTTGTGTACCGTATTTTTCGGACAATAAGTCGCACTTCTTTCATGGTTTGGGTGGTCCTGCGACTTATGCTCTGGTGCGACTTATATATTAAAATTTTCACACTGACAGGTGCAAGAGGGCGCTCTAAGCTTGTGTGTCAGTATCTGCTATTCCTATCACTCCTGTAACTTGGCTCTACTGCGCATGTCTCCTGCAGAAAGAGCCTCTGTCCTTCTGCACGTAGTGAAATATGCAGCTGAAAACGATAATTGAGCAGCAGAAAGAAAGTTTGGAGTGAGTGAGAAACTTGTGAGGGACAGACAGTAAACGGGGATGGAGAACACAGCTTCACAGCAAATGCGAGGATGCACCATACAACTTTCCTGAAGTCACTGTATGAATCGACAAAGCCTGGACTTCAGTGACAATCGAAACCATCCTGTCGGGAAGGCTGGAATAATTCTAACTGGAACTGAAGCTGAGTTTGATGACAGCTACACAGAAGAGGAAGCAGCACTCTGTTTACCACCGGAGGTCATGGAGTTGCTCAGAAGTGAAGAATTCAATGGATTTAGTGATTTGGAGTGAGAAATTTCCCCCCAAAAGTGCAACTTATATATGTTTTTTCTTCTTCATTGTGAATTTTTTGGCTGGTGCGACTCACACTCCGAAGAGACTTATAGTAAATACAAGATATGGTAATGTAGGACCTTTAAGGTGTAGTTATAATAAAGTGGTGCTTGCATTTTTATTTGCAACCTGCATGGCTACATACAGAACAGCATATAATAAATGTAATGGAGAAAAATGGGGTATGAAAGATGTGCTATTTAAGAATGATGATTATTATTCTATTAGGTCATTAGAAAAACTATATGATTAAAACAAAAGTGGAAATACTGCTGACATATACCATAGTTGTCATGGCATGTCAACAGATTTAAATGTCCCCATGCAAGTTATAAATGTGCCATCACAAATACTGATTTTCTGTTAAACAAATGATTCAAGCACACATCTTTGTAAAGTTCAGCTCTGTCAGTTTTGATCATGCACAGTTACCATTAATGCTTGTTCCTTTTATGTCTAATTGAAACAAATAGTCCCGAAATACACAATTGCAAGTCATTTATCATCCTCTGTCTTCTCTTGGACGCAAAATGAAAGCTGCCCTTCATCATAAATACATGTTGGCTGCGCTCTATAGTAACAGGAATCCCAAACACTGACCACAACATGCCAGATCTGACCTCCACCATGATAAAGACTACGTGAGTGCAAAGCGAATATATTTAGATGCGGGGAGAGGCTATCCTGAACATGCGGCTAGCCCAAGCAGGGTGGCCCAAATGCGGGGGCAGAAAACGGACACCGATGGCAATAGGCGGGGTCACCACCAGGGGGGACTTTCCTGGGTTGGGAATAGCAAGTCATGAAGGCTGGCATCCCAACAAGCTCTGAACCTCAGAACACGACGCAAATCAGGTCAGAGAACTTCCTGCTGCGTAGGGCTAGACTCAGCATGTGTCCATGTAAATGATGAGATGTGCTTAAGCTAATGCTAATGCTAATGTTAACGTAATGTGTAGAGGTTATGGATCTATTAAAATAACGATAGCGGTGCGCTGAAATATGCTATTTTAAATTCACTAAAGCAAAATACAGTGCCAAAAGATACACCAAGTTTGAACCATAACTGGCCTAATTTACGATCTATCACTTAAAGTAATTATTGGATTTAAAAATAAAATTCTTGGTGGTTTAATGTCATTTAAATTTTTTTTTTATTTTTTTACAAAATATTGCTTTTTTAGTAATACTTTTATTTTTTACAGTTTTATCTTTTTATTTAGTTATTTTTGTTATTGTAAAACCATATACTGTATAAAGAAATAAAGTAAGTGAGTGTGACATCCAGCCAAATGAAGCTCATGAGGATAGCAGTTGTAGATGCAAATTTAGAACCAGCTCCATATTAGGAATAGGAATTTATTTATGAATAAAAAGTGAAATAAAAACACCAGGATCATGTGGAGGGGGTTAATACAAATATTTTAAGACCAAAAGGACGAGGCTCACTGCAGCAGTTCAAAAGAGGGGGCGACTATTTTTTAATGTAAAGTCAAATGTAGTCGATGGAGCTGGAATCGCACCATGAACACTTCCTGTTTGGAACACGGTTATATACATTCTACGTGTAAGACACACAAAAATATTGAAATACTTCTACACAAGGTCCAGGTATAAAGCATGCATTCATCACATCACATCAGAGGCAAAAACAATGTTACTGTTGGTGTAATACATTTTGTTCTTATTCTAGAAAGACGTACTAATATCAATATCACCTCTTCAGAACTGCGCTGTGATCTGTGTGCAGTGGGCGTTTGTGAGTGCGCGTTGGCGTGTACAGAACGGGCCAGTGTGGGCAGCCGTTGCATAAACATCACAGAGTTCATAAACAGGCCCCGGGCACTTGAGAGAACGCAGCTGAGGAGAGGGAGGAGGAGAGAGGGAGAGAGGGAGAGATGGAGACAGGAAGAGGGAGAGCGGCAGAGAAGAGGAGAGGGAGAGAAGAGGAGAGGGAGAAAGAAAAAGAGGCGGAGAAGAGAGCGGGAGGAGTGGAGGAGAAGGTCAGGTCCCCATTGTAAAACCAACTAGGATTCCCTTTAAAGGAACACCCAACCACCACCCAGTGTGTCCTCCACAAAACATGTGGTGGACTGAAGAAGAAGAATACTACTACTGCTACTCCTACTGC
This sequence comes from Boleophthalmus pectinirostris, assembly GCF_026225935.1. NCBI lineage: Eukaryota > Metazoa > Chordata > Actinopteri > Gobiiformes > Gobiidae > Boleophthalmus > Boleophthalmus pectinirostris. The sequence continues at coordinate 16,866,674 of NW_026571153.1, read as the reverse complement.
TACGCAAAACACATGTGCAGAATGTGAATATACAGTATTTGCATCCTGTTTCCATGGAGATGTTATTGCTTTACTGCCAAAGTTCCACAGTATGACAGCAAACTTATCTAGCTCCATAGAGACAAGGGGTGCGTCAGGTAAAGTTATAGGTCACAGCAAGGGTGCAAGAATGATTTTTCGGGAATTTTCTTAGCAATAAAAACACATTAAATTGATTAAACGCAAAATGATTAAAGACACAGAGAGGGACATTCCAGACATCTCATGGTGATGGACCTAATCTAGAAAAGTTGGTGCACCTTTAACTAGTAACACTTCTAAAACCCCAACTACTACTTTTATCTATACGCCACTTATTACTTTAACTGCTACTGGGATAACTGCTTTGAAAAAAACACCACAACTACAAACAAAACAAAACACTTCCTTAGAGCTCATTGCTATTAACGTCAACTTATTTTTCAAATGAGATTCCTACAACCAATACTGCTACTTAAACAGCTATTATTGTTAGTATCGCTGCTGAAACTAAATATACTGTTTGAATTTGTCAACTTTCGCCAAGTATATGTTTCAAAAATATCTAATAATTGCCTCTCATTGACTAATAAAGACAATAGCAACATTCTGTACCAAATCCCTTGTTTCTCTGTAACTCCACTTTGAATGTCCACCACTAGGGGTCTCTGGCGCTCTGACGCTGGCAGCGCAGGGCTAGCTGAGGCCACCACATCCTGCTGGCATGGTAACACAGATCTGAGGAGGCCGACGCCCATCTCATGCATTATTCATGAGGGAGTGCCTAGAGATGGTTTCCTCTCTATATCTCCCTCTCCCTCCTTTTTTTCCCCTCCGTCCCTCTCTCCCTCTCCCCCCTTTCTCTCTCTCACTCTGTCTGTGTATGATTAGGGGGAGATTCCCAGTGTCCTGTGTTAAGAGCTGAGTGCATATCTGTCCTCAAGGTCTCATGCATCAGGTTCCAGTGGGTTAGTATTCCACACCACACACTTGTGCAGGCCCCGCTACATTTAGTCCCCTGCTTCTGTTTCATACGGGACATGGATTGAATATAGAAGGCAGAGTACAGTGCAGATCTGGGATTTAAATCTATTTCTTTAAGACTGCACCAATGAAAAGAGCAATTATATTTATATATACAAAACAAGTGTCCGAAAAATAACTGTTGTTGAAATGAAAAAAAGAAATTAGCATTTATTCTTAATTAGAATGCAGTGATACAATTGTCTGGTAGAATATAAACATTTGAAGGCTTTTTAATGGCAGATGGCGTGGTTATATAAGAAAGATGCATCTAGATGTCATCAAAACATTAGATTCTACTGAGGGCTCTGAAGTTGATTTCCTCTTGTTTATTGCCTATTTAATTAGGAAGGGATTTTCTTGACCTTTAGAAAGAAATTACCATCTAAGCCATTTCAAATTTGTCTTTTTGTTGTGTTGCATAAGATTAAACATGTAGGTTACATCACTGTTGTTTTTTGTTTTGTTTTGTTAAAAAGTGCACTGTGTACCTTTTTCATTGGAGGGTCTGTCACATGCTTGTATCCATGGAGACGCTATTGCTTGACTCAAATGTTCCACAGCATGGCATTTAACTTGAACGTCTTGCATTTATTCAATTACAGGTATTTTTTTGCTCAAAATAAACTTGTAAACATCTATTTTTTCCACAGATCTGACCTGTAATATGGTCTGTTTTGGTCTCCATGAAGATCAAAAGGTTGAATGCCATACTGTGAAACATTCCAGACAAAGCAATAACATCTCCATGAAGAAAAGCATTTGACAGAACCTCCACTAGAAAAGTTACACAATAAATTAGCGTAAAATTCCTGTTTGTCTCTTTAATGAAAGTTTTGCCTGCCTCTTGTTTACAGGGAACCCCAGTGCTGGCCTATATGAGAGCAGATGGGTGGGCATCTGCAGTCCTGGGACACTTCTCTCCTTGGCACCGCACACTTGATGAGAGGAGGCGGGAGAGGATGGGGTGGGGGGTGGGGGGGAGTTAGAGCAGGCATCTTCATCTCTGTTCGGCTTTATCCCAGTGACAAGGCCGGCAGCCAATCAGACCACTCCCCTCTGCCCCTGCTCTTCAAATGGACACTCCACAACCAATCAGGGAGAAGCACAGGGTGGAGTCGTGTCATGTTGTAATCATTGCGACATTATGACTAAAGATGTACTAGGAGTGATATTGTAAAATGCTTTGTCTTTGGGAAGGATTTGCTCAAAAATACAAACCATGATCCTTTGCTTGGTTACAGCATAAGCAAAATTAGATTCTCATTTAAAGGTTGACTCTTGTAGGTTTTAAGTCATGTTATAATGTTGTTACCTCCTCAAAAACATACCCAGAGTAGTGTTTTGTTTCATTCACACATGTTTTAGTAATCCTGTATTATTAGTCTGTACATCTTCAAAGCTTCAAAGCTCTGTTCCACCTTGTGATGTCATGTAGTGGTAGTTTTCAAGTTAACAGCTACATTTTATCTTTTGTTTCGCAGAGATTGGCAATTCCAGGGCAGAAAAACTGATCCAAATGATTTTAGTGAATGTGTATGGAGTTTAAAAACACAGTGGAGCTCTTCCTGTATTACATTATTATTATATGACATGACATCACAAGGTAGAACAGAGTGTTTTCAGTTTTAGAGAAGATATCAGCTCAGCTTTAATATGCAGAATTTGTGTGTGAAAGAAACAAAACACAACTCCAGATATGTTTTTAATGAGGAAACATTATAAAATAGATTAGAAAATAACATAATGTAGGCTCTTTAAAGCTATAATTTGTAGCTTTTCCATCTGCTTGTCTAGAGATATTATGGCTTTGCTTGGAATGCACCACAGTTTGGCATTAACCTTACTTTTCTCTATGGAGACAAGAAGGTGAGTTACAGAACAGATCCATGGACAGATGACCCTTCCAATTGTTTATGAATGTACATTTTTCAAAGTATGTTTTAGCAATAAAAACACACACAGACACAAAAAATGGTGAGGCATATAGAGTTTTGAGGAGTCATAATGTTATGCTTGAAGTGCAGTTATTACAAAGCACATAAGCTGTATCAGGTTACATAAGAGTGTCAATCTACTATGTCTGAATTAAGTTAGACAAAAAGACTGCAACATCTGCAGCATTTGTGCCAGTCAGCCTTTATGCTAACCCTCCGTGAAAAGTATTAGGATGCAGTGGTTGGCTTTCGTGGACCAGTCAATAATGATGCAGTAGAAAACATTCCACTAATACAAAACCACAAGCAATCTCCAAAGACCTCAGCTATCAACTCTCCTCTCTCTATTCTCTCTCTTCTCTTCATCCTTCTCTCAATCCACTCCACACTTCAGAAAACACAGCAGCACAATCTTCAATAGTACAAAATAATTAATATGTTTTTCTTAAAGATAAAAGTTTTTGGGATTCTTTTGCTAGCAGCATTGGTCATTTGTTGGATAATTTACTTATAACTCTTGTTTTGGCTTAATTTTTTGCTAGAAGTGTCTACTAATAATTGATGTAGTCAGAAAATGATTGACTGTGTCAAGCAACCCCATAAAGAAAAACATCATTAAAATTTCACAAAATCTGCATTGCATGAATAATTTGTGAATTTGTACATTACAATCAAATGAAAGACAAATTCTAGTATTTCAGTGGCCTCTTATCTAGGTAATTACTATAACTAAATATTTCACAAAGATTGGATGTGCCATTTTATAGTGTGATTTTCATAAATAGGAACTCTTAGTCATCATCACAGATATTTTACTCCTCAAAATAAGCTTGAAAAACATCTTTTCTCACTGTGAGCACAATTGCATCTCCACAGATTTGACCCGTAACTGGCCTGATGACATCAATTTCTTGTCTCCATGTAGATAAATAGTTGGATCCAAATAATGTCATACTTTGGAATCACATAATGCAACTTAAAACTCAAATTTGTACATTACAATCAAATGAAAGACAAATTCCCACATTTTTAAACATTATTTCAGTGGCTATACTGTAACACGAAGATTGCAAGTGATTTTCATTTCCTCATATTTTCAAGAGATAACCTTAGTCATCATCTCTGCAAAAAACTTAAAAATTTTGTTAAACCACATTTGTTACATGAGAAAAATCTATAAAACTTCAACATTTTATTAACTGCTAAATCACTGCTGTTATATTACATTTATTCATTTTACTGCCTCTTTTCTGCATTCTCTATTTTCCTTTTCCATCTCAAACAACAGATATTTAGGGCCAAGCCTGACAGCACATCACCTAGACAAGGCTGTAATTGATAGCTACAAGTTTGCCTGATGTCTAGTCCAAATAACTTCCAAGTATAGACGCTTTTCTTGCATGTTTTTTATGTTTAATCTGGCCAACTCCCTGAACTGGATTGATGGATTTAGCTGATGCCCCCGCCCTCCCCCTTTTGAAGATTTATGTGACCAGTGGATCGGCTATCAATCACTGGGCATGCTCAGTACGCGCCGGGCCCAGGCAAAAAGGGCAATTCATTACACAGACTTCAAACCCCACCCACATGAGTTATTAGCATGGCATCAATTGGACTAGTTAGCGGCCTGCATTTGTTTTAGTTGATCAAGGAAACAAAAATCAAGTAATGAGCATAGTAAATTAGGTTTTCAAATAAAGGCTATGGAGCAAGGGAGAGTACAAAGAATTATGCTATAAATGCTAAATAGAAAACAAAAGTAAACTAGAGGCACACAAAATGCATGGTGGGGCTGTAAGATTAATCACAGTCAAATTGAAATTGCTATTTGAATGGCTAAAGTACCAAAATTTCTTCCATAAACGACTAAATATTTTGATTCTGTAAAAAAAAAAAGTACTTCAGATCTGTACATAGATGCTCTGAATTGTGATTCTTGTATTAGTCTGTCTGTTCATATTTCTGTCTTTTTGTCAGTTCTCCCAAACATGATTAAAATCTGAAATTTGAACATTCCATTATTATAACATAAATTACAAATCTAATCACAATCAATTCAAAAAATTTTGCTTGGGATAGGCGATAAACCAAAAAATTTAGATCAACATTTCATTACCTACTTCTGAAAATTCCTACTTCACTGTGATTGGTTGAAGCCGCCTGTCACTCAACTCAGAGCATAAAGACTAAACAATACGGACGTAACAATAACCAAAATATTGTGATACTGTATCGTCAAAGTTCTCACAATAATATCGTGGACCATCACAATATATTGAATTACAAGTCTCTTTGCTTAAATTAAGAGTTATGGTGCAGCAATAGCTAAAAAAGACTAGAGAACTACATAGACCATGATCCTTTGCTCTATTTCAGTATAGCTTACAAGAAGAAATAACAGTTCTAAGCACTTTTAAGTCTTAGTTCTTTAGATTAAGTCTTGTCAAGGCACTTTAAGAGGAAAAAGTAGCGTATTTACAGTTTTAGCTGTTTAGCCTCTACAAAATATCGAAATAAATATCGTACTGTGAAATGTATATCGTGAAAATATTGTACCGAGAGATTTGGATACTGTTACATCCCTAATCGTGAGCCTCCCCAGCATAACATGAGCTTTCTCATGATATCACAATAAATATCGTACCGTAACGATATCATATCGTGAGACTTTGATATCGTTACACCTCTACTAAACAATAAAAGTCGCAGGGAAAGAATATCTATGTTTTAGAGCTATAATAAAAGGAGATTGCAATTTCACCAAAACAGCACTATAATCACAGGGATCAGATTACAATGTGATTTTTATTACCATATTTCATAATCTGAGCTAGGGGCAAATAAAAAAAAAAAAAAAAAAAAAAAAAGATGGAAATTGCTAAAATGAGGGACTAATCTAAACTCGAAGCAAGAGCATTTGTTCTATCCCGCAATAGAAATCTGGTATCAAACTTGACAGTCATCGTTCTCTTAGTTAAGGGGTAGCATTTATTCATTTTCTTAAGTCAAATGCAACCAAAAAAATCTAATAACTTTCATAACATGAAGAACAGAAACCTGGCGTCGATTAAAGCACTCTGGTAAACAGCATTTTCACACCTCGACTCGCTCAAACATTTGGGTTGGATTTTCAAATGTCATAATCAGAAGTTGCTAAATCGCTGAAATGAAAAGTGACAATGAGACGACACGTAGCTGGAGGGGTGCCTCTCAGCTGTAGGTGAGTGTGATTCTCAAGTCAAATCCTGTCACTTGAGAAACAGATTTGGAGGAAAATGTGTTTTTGAAGCAGACAGTGACTGATGGGCTGAGAGAACATGCTCTGCTCCAGGTAAAAGATAAAGCACAGTATTTTAATGGTGTTTGAATGCTCATAACTTTATTATTAAAATGAGTCTAAAGGTGCACTTTGGAAATTTTCTGGTGGGGGATCCGCCATCTACGTGTTTCCATGGAGATGTTATTGCTTGGCCTAGGATGTTGCATAATATGGAATGAAACATATCTTTTGTGTGAGGGCATAATACGTGCATTTTCTGATGATTTCCTGATCAAACACTTCCTCAAACTCTCTTAACTTCTTCTCTTCTCCACGACTGTTGCTTTTCCCCCACATCTCCACACTCTGCAGAGAGCGTGCCGTAGAGATAAGCAAAGCGCTGCGTTTAGGTGGCGTTTTATAAATCCCGTGGTTGGTTGTAAACAAGTTTTATAAATGAGACCCCTGATCTATTGAGAGACCAGTCCCCTCACAGTAAGAATGCATGTTGTTTCAAGGTATTTAAATGTACTGTGACTGAATAAAGGCATGACAGAAAAGATTAATGACATACGTGGAATATTTCAGTTAAAGCAGTAACATGTCAGTGGAGACAGACAGTTGGTAGACACCCAGATACATATTGCACTTGTCACAAAATAGTAAAAAGCATACGACAAACTTCAAGATTTAACCATTTCATTTCAATTGTGAACAGTATATGAATAGTCCAGTTTTTGTTTTTAACATCTTCATTGTATTATTCATTAGTCTCACTTTTATCTATTTTTTTGCTTTCAAATCAGGAGCAACTATTTATACATATGTTGCTGAACTTTTTGTAAATAGTATCTGAACAAGACAACTTACATGATAAAATTATTGCTTTTACTGATCTTTAATTAAACCTACACTGTATACTGTTTTCCTTTCCAATTTTATTAAAATGTTAATCACAATCAAAACTTTAATACATCAGAGACTTGAAATGTACCATATTTTCCGGGCTATTAGGCGTGCTCTTAAGCCTCCAACCCCATCAAAAAACCTCAGAAAACCACAATCCAGAGCGCCCTATACACGAATCCACTCGGGTATCCCAGCACGACTTCAGTAAACTACAAAGTCGCACCACCTGCAGAACACGCAAACACACACACAGGAGACAGCGACCGCACAGCGAAACAAACCCGCAGTCACACTCATCACTCCAAACCAACCAGGAACAGAACAGAGGAACGAACTGAAAAAGCGAGTGCAATGTGCCACTTCTAGACACAACTGAACAACTGAGTTACTACGAACACACCAAACAATCCAGCTGTCCCAAACAGTCCCCTCCGAACACGCCACATCTGAACAAAGCTCAAAGTCACCGTGAACGCACCAAACAAAGTCCCACTGACCCATCCAACTGTTGTGTTTTGTTTAAAGTCCACTGGGGTTTATTTGTGAAAAAGGTTCAAAAATAGACCATTTAATGACGCGCCTTATAATCCAGAGCGCCTAATAGTGCGGAAAATACGGTAAATCTTAAAATCAGACAAGAAAAACTGCAGTCTAACTCCACTGATGCCCTGTCCCTCTGTATAGTCCAAGCAGCAGTTGCACCGTACACTATAGTATTTCATCACAAGACATTTGTGAACAGCTCGGCCCAGTTCCATCCCTCACCCCTCCGTCTCAGGTGCATTTCCCAAGTTCTGCCCCCCTCCACAAACTGTCCCGCCACTGATCTACGCTATGCTGGCATGGAAACTGCTGACTCACAGGCATAAAGACAACAGCATAGTGAGCGCAATGGGCGAACAGGAAGTAAAGGGATGCTGCATATATTTTAGATGCTTAAATGGCAAATATTATGCTATTTTCTGATCTCTGTTATAATGTTTCCTCATCACAAACATGCTTGGAGTTTTGTTTTGTTTCATTCACACGTTTAACACACAAATCCTGCATATTTAGGCTGAGCTCTACTCTCAAACAGAAAAAAACTCCACCTTGTGTTGTCATGCGGTAGTAGAGTAAGTGCTCCATTGTGTTTTAAACTCCATACAGAATCCTTCGCTAGGCTCATTTGGATAATTTCATCCCTGGAATTGTGTGTTAAACGTGTGAATGAAACAAAACACAACTCCAGGTATGTTTTTGAGGATGTAACAACATTTTAACATCGCTTCAAGCTCATAAGAATCCATTTTGCGTAATACAGGACCTTTAAACGCTCTCTCCCTTCACATCAGAAGCTCAGACTCACTAAACACCTTCAAAAACAGCTCAAAACTCACCTTTGCCATGTAGTCTACAACTCCCACAAATGATCGCTTCCTCACTACATGTTTTGTCTGTCCTTGTTTTGCGTTTCACTATTATGATGAATCTGAGTTACAGTGAAAAGCGCTATACAAAACGGATGTATTATTATTAAATAGTAGTCTAAATAGTCATTTTGTGCATTTCCTTCAGTTTCATTACTCATACACAGTCGATTTCATGACAAAAATCACTAATAGTATAATCAAATAACCTAATTATTAGATCTGATTATTGCAGTGTGTTTACATGGCCCATCTGATCCTTAAAAATACATCTGGGTTTTTAGAGTAATTGTATTTGGAAGATAAAGATTCATTTGAAAATAACTCTTTCAACCTACCTCTCCTTTATTTTCCTTTTTAATACCTGTCACAACTGTTTACATGACATTTCAATAATCTGATAAGTCCGATAATGATAAGATTTGCAGGTAATCAGAGTCACTCATGCTGCAAATACTGGTTTCAAAATATTAATGTTGTAAACAAGAAGGAATTTGAAACACTTGAAAATCAGAATCTCTCATGTCTGAATAATCTTTTCAGATTTTTGTGCATGTGCATAGATATAATTTTATATTTTTAAATGTTGTCTGCCTTATGCTACTATACTACTATATTACTCTGTTTTCTGATCTATGTTATAATGTTTCCTTATCAAAAATATACTCGGGAGTTTTGTTTTGTTTCATTCACACATGTTTAACACACAAATCCTGCATATTTAGGGTGGCTTCTTCTGTCAAACGGAAAAAAAAGAAAACTCTGTTTCGCCTTGTGATGTCGTGGTAATACAGGAAGTGCTCCACTGTGTTTTTAAACTCCAAACACATTCAATCATTTGGATAATTTCAGCTCTGGAATTGCCAATCTCTACTGAATAAAAGGTAAATGGTAGCTATTAACTTGACAACTACCCTTTCATGACATCACAAGGTGGAGCAGAGCATTTTGAGCTTTGGAGATGTAGACAGACTAATAATAAAGGGTGACTCAAACGTGATAATGTTTCATGTGTTAATGAAGCAACTCCAGGTATGTTTTTGATGAGGTAACAACATTCTAACACGGCGTAAAGCTCACAAGAGTCAACTTGGTGTAATGTAGGACCTTTAACACAAGTAAAGTCTGGTACTTGGTGCTGTTGAAAGATTGCCTCTTTTACTTCAGCCTAAGTAATAGTATTTAGAAGTGGCACTGAATATTTCAAGCAGCAACTCATTGAACCTATTTTCAACTACTTTAGTGCTACTTAAGGTTTTTAGCTGCCTCACTCTCTCCGTGTGGTCAGAGAGTGTCTAGTCTCTGTGGCCAACTCCACTGATGCGCGAAGGATTTATTCTCAACTATAATCCACTAAAAAAATCAATGTTTATCTCTGAAGAATTACTTTCTTCAGCACATGTACTGACCAGCTGTAACAGACACATATAACACAAGACAAGTCTCCAAAGTAGAGATAGACCGATATATTGGGACAATATTTGGACTTTTTAGCTTATCAGTTGTTAAACTTAAATCTCCAGCACAGGTTGATATTTTGTTTTGTTGTTTTGCCTAACAAATACACACAAAGCTGTATTTTAAGATTTTAGTACAAATATATATCTGTACAAATTGAGAATACACAGCTTTCTCAAAGGTTTGTGGTAAAAAGGGCTGTGGATGAGTTAGTAATACATTTAAATAGCACAATTTGAGGAAAATGATCAAAATCTGCCCTACTTATCGGCCCAAAAATATCTGCAGACCTTATCGGCCATTGATTTCTCTGGATTCTAAACATTTGTAACCTCATCGGCAATGAAAAAAAACATATCCGTGGATATCTACTCCTATGCTCCCTTTACTTTGGCTGAACCAAGAGCTAATGCAGTGAAGGTCACTTTTATACACAGATCCATTTCTCACTGGAATAAACTGCCTCTGGAAATTATGTTTATACACAATCATTTTAAAAAACATCTCAAGATATCAATGTTTACCAAGCACTGTGATTAACTTATGTGTGTTTTCTGTCTATTTCTCTTATGACAGAAGTTGCTGTTACGTAGTGATTGTTAATGTGATTTACTACATGCTTTTATTATGGGAGTCTAATGGGGATCCTTAAAGGTGCACTGTGCAAGTTTTCTGGTGGAGGGTCCGCCCACCTACTTTTCAGTGGACGATGTACATACTATTAAGGTAAAAAGATGTTACTGCTTTGCCTGGATTGTTCCATGGTATGACATGGCGGACCCTCCTCTAGAAATACTACAGAGTGCACCTTTAAACGTAGAAAGAAATATGACCTTTCCAAAGCAGAGACAGTGGGGACGTGTATGTATTCTTACCTTTGTTGTTGTAGACATCTAAGTAGTTGGGTGCGGAGAATATGGTGATAAGCGAAGGAAAGCCAGTGGTCTGACTCTTTCTGTACATGCGATATCTGTTCAAACAAAAACATACAGACATGTTAGAAATAAGATATCAACAGGTCATATTATGATATTTATTTTTTGGTTATAATGCTGTTTTCTTTCTAAAACATACCTGGAGTTGTGTTTTGTTTCATTTAGCACATTTTGAGTCAACTCAAAATGCTCTGTTCCACCTTGTGATGTCATGTAGTGGTAGTTTCCAAAATAACAGCAACTTTTTACCTTTTATTTAGTAGAGATTGGCAAGCCCAGGGCATTTCAAGTGAAGGTTTACGGAGTATAGTTATGCTTTATTTCAATCTCTTGCTAGATTTTATTATTAACATTTATATTTTTTCTCTTTGTTATTATTATGTATTGTGATATGTGAGCTACTGTGTCCAAATGTAAGTCTAAGTCCTTAATTACCACATGATTTACTACGTGAACAGTGTGTCCTGTTTGAGAGAAGATCTCAGTGTAAATATGCAGGAATTGTGTGTTAAACATGTGTGAATAAAAACTAAAAAAAACTCCAAGTCTGTTTTTCTGATGAAGAACATTCTAATCAGATCAGAAAATAACGTAATATGTAGGGCTGAGTATCATCAAGAAGTTGCTGATACGATACATATCTCGATACAGAGCGCTTTCGGCTCGACATGATATATTTCAAAACGATTCAATACAGTTCATTAAAAAATAATGGCTAAATCATGCCTGTGATACTAAAAAAGTCTTTGTTAAACCATATCTTGTGCAAAGTTAATATGAAATACACCCATTTTAATCCTCAAAACAGTGAAAATGTCAAATGTGTCGCATATACGAGTGTCCTTCCTCTTAACAAACAACAAAACTGTAGCTGTAACAATATAATTTAGTAAAATATACCAAAAAATACTCTTAGCGATATATCGATACAGCAACCTACAATATTGATACTGTATCACATCATCACATTAAACGATAAGATATATGAATATTTTTGCACACCCCTAGTAATATGGGTCCTTTAACTATTAACAGTTGATACTGTGAGAACCAAAACATTTGTCAGCTTACTATAGCTACACTTGAAACATAAACAGCTAATGTTAATTTAGAAGAAGTGAAACCCCCCTGATGCTAGCCCCTTAGCAGAGTGACCGGCAACTCCCTGGTTACAACACAATACCTGGAGCTGGCATGCCCCCACTAAACCCACCGGGATATGATTAGCGTTAGTTATTAGCCTTATTTTCACAACCTGCACATGCACGTGGGAACAGTCGTCTGGCCCCTGGTGGGTGAATCCCCATGTTTTGGTGGTGCTTGCTTTGAGGTAGTCCCCATAAGTCACTGTCTTGTTTATTATGGGCGATAGCATGGGGCTGTGTGTCACCAAAATGGATGACCGCACACAAGTGACAACCAGCAAGATTTATGTGTGTACCTAGGCTTTCAGAAAGTTTCACAAGATAAATAAAAATGGCACTGCAGGGGCTGAAAGATGAATTGGAAAAGAATTGAAATGGGGATTTTTGGATAGTTAGAAAAAGCTGATCTAAAAGGTAAAGGTATCTAAAGTAATATAATGAACAATTAACTAAACATACATACATATTATAGAGACATTAAATATTATTTGGTATTTAACAGTTTATTTAAAAGTACATTGTGTAACTTTTCTGGTGGAGTGTCAATCAGATGCTTTTCTCCATGAAGATGTTATTGCTGGAATGTTTCACAGTATGGTATTAAACTTTTATCGTCATGGAGACCAAACCAGGCTAAGTTACAGGTCAGATCTGTGGAGAGGCAACCCCGCTCACAGTCAGAATGTCCACCTGTAATTGAATAAATGTAAGGTAGATTTGTTTAATGTCATACTGTAGAACATTCCAGGCAGAGCAATGGCATATACATGGAAAAGAGCAGGTGACGAAACCCCAAGCAGTTACAAAGTGCACCTTTCATAATTCTTCTCTCTATTTTTTTTTTTAATAAATGGGGGTTTTTAGAAAAAGAAAATCTTTAAGAAAAAGCAAATCTAAAAAGGCTGCTATTATTGAGGTAATATAATGAACACAATATCACTAACCTTGCAAATAAGCCCTCAATAAAAAATTTTGAAATGCATGCGATTCCTTTTAAACCGTAATAATATCTTTTTTTTTTCTCAAGTGTTTAGACCTTGGTTTAAAATGTGCTTGATTCTTCATTTTCATTGCAAATGCAATAGATTGCAACATGGATATATTTCTAAAAGCTCTCAGTTTATAAGTGATGTGATTAAATGTTGTTGAAAGATGACCTGGGACAGTGGTTCCATCGGGGGTGAGGAGAGGGGTCCCATGTGACTGCCCTGTGGGAGTAGGGTGGTAAACAACATTGTATTGTGCTCTCCCACCAACTCAACCTGAGCTTACAAGAGATAAGCCTGCCTCTCCCACCCACTTGTATAACCTAAGCTTGTTATACAAACATTACATGCATTGATAATCATAAATTGTAGTGAAATCAACTGTTAGACAATGGCAATGGCATTTCCAACCCAGTGGAATTTTTTTTCCCCTATCTTTTACCAAATGTGGTTAAAGTTTATTCTTATTGTCAACATCATTTTATTTCTTGGTATAACACGACTTTTCCTCAAAGTTCAAATTGCAGCGGGCTGGCGGGGAAGCTTTTTATTTCATACCTTTGCTTTGAATCACCGGGCCATGTGACAGACAGTGTAATGGGAGAGAGAGAGAGAGAGAGAGAGAAACGAAAAAAATAAAATATAAAAATGCCAAAATGTCACCATACTCACCCTGCATCCTGTGCTTCATGAGCCCGGATGATAGATAATAAGTTATTGTGTTGTAGAAAGTCACAGACCGCGGGGTAGCTGTGGAAATAACAGAAAAGCATTAGGTTTAGCCACACATCAAGAGAAATTGCAGTCAGATCATGAAGGCCGATCAATAGAAATAAGTAAATAAGTCGTGCGCGAATCGATTTTGCCCAGAAAAGAGAGAGAAGGGGAGAGAAAGAGTGGCTACGCAAAGCTCACTTAAGGCTAAAAAAGAAAATGCGTCATAAAAAAGGTGCTCTGGGGCTGGATTTCTGTGTAAAATGACAATAATGGCAGAATCACTTTAAGAACACTGTATTATAGCTGCAAAGCCTGGTTATACTTTTGAATCAATCTCACAGAAATGATTTATAGCTGAATATAGGTTTGAAAAGAGAAGGAAAAGTTTGACACAGAACAAAGTAAAAGAAGAAGTAAAAGAAGAAGGTTTTACACAGAGATATGATATGAATATATAAAATTTATGTTTGAATTATACTTCTACTCAAAAAAGTGTGTATTTTTTAGAGCAGTAAAAATTAGGCTGTGGTCTCAAAAGCTTTGTACTTTTCACTTTGTCTTGTATTCAAAATAAATACTAGCTGTATGTAGAAGTATCAAAGTGGGAGTAGTACAAAATGCATAAGAAGTAGTAGTGGTAGAAATGGTATTGGTATTACTAGGTTTAGAAATATACTAGTACTTGAGTAACATTCTTTCAAATGATGAGTTAATTTATAGTTTGAGTATTGTATTTGAGTTTACTTCCATCCACAAGCCAAACCAACCACCAATAAAACGACATCAGTGTTTCACAATTTTCCATTCCATAACCTTCATTTTGCTCTGGCGTTTACTGGAAAATTTTCAACAAAATCTGCCAAACTTTGAAGTCAACGATCCTTTCACAAACACTAAAATACCAAACTCAAATGCGCAGTTGGAATAGCCAAAGTGAAAAACATAATTAAATCTAAAGTGGATTCATGTGGAGCTGTGCAATAGAGTTGAATGACAATGAGAGAATGAATGGCAGAGATTGTTGGACTGCATAAGAAATGTTCACAGAATGTGGGATGAATTCAAAATATTGAAAGCTGTATTTTTTAATTCACAAATCAGTAAAAAAGTACAGCGCAGGCAAAGCAATAATATTACAAATCCCCAATGCCTGCAAAAGGTTGGGGGACACCCAACAGTACAACTTAAACACATGAAAATTAGTTAAAAGATGTTAAAATGATCTTCCATGTGAATCTTTAGGAGTAGAAGTGGCATGTTACAGACACAGTGGCCCTTTAGAAGGAAAACCATGGTAGATGTTTTTTTACTTGGCTGACTGCAGCAGATGCACTCATGAGCCATATGGAGCATTTCACTCAGCAAAATACATTTCGGTCTGGTTTATTTTTTGGTAGTTTTGACTTTGGAGGCATTCACCATCTGCTCAGCTGCCGTATACAGATGTGAATGAATCCAGAGAAGAATGTGAACAAAAAATGTTATTTAGTGTTTTTCTACATCAATACCATTTGGCAGATCTATTCTGTTTTAGAGACAACAGTGCCTGACTCTGTCTGCTCTTGGTCCATTTGCAGTGTTGGATAATTTTTTATTTCTTTTTTAATTTATTAATAACACTAACACATTGATTCAAGGGAAAGGCTTGCGATTAGCTCTGGAGCTCTGGGGTCCGGACGAAATAGACTCCATTGGAAAGAATCCTGAGTGCCACACCACCTCCACCAGCTCCACTGGACAGTGCATGCCGTGCGGGCTGAGCACCTCTTTAATGTTGAATTATTCAGAACTGTGTACAGTCTGAGCCCGGGCTAAGCCTTGTACACAGGAAACTGCCATCATGTACCACACCTACTCAGTCTCCCCTAAACCAGCACAACGAGCTTTCCCCTCACTGACCTGTGTGTTAGCATGTTGTAAACCATGAAGCTCCTCTGTGTTTTTAAAGTCAATTAAAAGATTCCAGAGATTCTCATTTTGACGAATATTTATTTTTTTAATTTTATTTCATACAACGCAAACCACTTTTTCAATTAACCATTACATGCATCTATCTGCAGGAGCTTTGCAAAGACAAATTTCAAACTCAGTCTTTGAGGTATTTCCAAGACATTCAATACTTAAGGTTTTACTACAGGAAATACCAAGGTACCAGTCTTGATAAAAATGTAGGTTTAAACAATAAGATTTGACATACTATTAAGGTAAAAATAAACACCATGTTTTTGCTTGTTGAAAATATTTAGTCTTGTTGATTTGTTTTCCAGCAGACCAAACCCAACGTGATCATTTGAAAACTGCACTATTTCATGCTCGAGTTGAGTTTGTTAAAGTGTTATGAGCACAGCTACAGTGTCAGAAGGAAATAATTGGTCTTTGCAAGACACAAGCAACCAACAGACAGAGTTTAAAGGGAGGGGTCTTGAGCAGTGGCCCTGGTTTAAACTGTCATAAAACATCCGTGCCGGTGTGATGCCAATTAGCCACTGTGTCCTGGACAGATGAAGTGGACAACAGAGAGAAAAAAGGCTCCAAAGGAATTCTAACCAACTAGAAGAGGTAAACTGGGGCAGTACAAGTATGTGGTCGTGCTCTTAGAAGTGTGTTACTGTAAATGAAAAGCACAGTTAAAGAAAAAATATTGGAAATGAATTCAGTATAGGGCTGAATGATATGGGAAAAATATCTAATTGTGATATTTCTAACAAGCATTGAAACTGCAATTAGAGTTGTGATTTATTTTATGTTTATACAGATCTAATGTACAGGGTTAGTAGTTTGTATGCAGAATAAGGATATTTTGCTGTTGAAAATTATGATACTTCAAAGATTGCGGTCTTGAGTAATACGAGAATTTATGATATATGATGCTACCCTATATTTAAGTTTCAATACGATATGTTGCTCCATCCTTTCATTTTCCATTTCATTCTATAAAACAAAATATGTAATCATTTTGTTTTGGTTTGAGTTGAGTTGAAACTCAATTTTGCCAACTAAATTAGAAAGTAAATAAGATAGTAACAGTACATTCAACCTGGCATGGGATGATATTAAAATCTGAGGTCACAATTATCATGGCCAATTACCCTTTTTTATTATTGTCCCATCCATACATCCATTATATACTTTATTTACTTCAGATATCATGCATCCTGAGAACAGTGGCTTTGTTACTAAAGTGTCCCCCAAATTCAAACCCCAACACTTCCAGCACCTCACATTTCAAGTCTGCGTACTCACTTATTTTTTCATTAATTTTACTTAGGCAAATATTTGGACAATACCCAGACTTGACAATAAATCCACCGATGGAAACAAAACAACATGAGGCATCTTTTTAATTCTAGTGGGTTTCGTCTGGAGCCCGGGGACCAAATGCTTACAGTGCAGTCTAATGAACAGAGGGAGCTGTGAAGGCATTTACAAAGCACGCCTCCTCGCGGTAATGTGCCACTTCATTACATTTTGTGACAGAGGAGGCTGCCGGCACTGGGCATTTCTTCTTCTCGTCGACTCACTCAGCTCAATTTGAGAGGATACGGGTTACATAAATACCGGGCCCGGTCTTCATATGTTTGAGTACGAAAGCTTTCCCACTCAGCAGCAACCCATCACACAGAGACAACTGAATAATGTAGTACACCTATCATACCTACCAAATGTATCTACTTCATAAAATACATTAGAAGTACTGGGTCCACAAATATACATGACTAGTCTAAAAAGTTTGCCAGACCAGCCAGTGCCTCTTATAATCTGTTTGAATCCATAAATGTCTGGAATTGGACCAAAGAAAGTGAAAAACCTTCATCCTAACTTGGGCTGATCCAACCACAGGCACTAATTTGTATCCAAGTGAAGAAGACATCTCCTCTTGAAAACTCTTGCATCATTTTACCCAAGATAAATACGAGTTTTCTCTGATTGGTTAATCCGCCTGTAAATCACACCCACCAGAAAATATAAATTTAAACTGGGGGCTAGGACTTTTCCAGGCATGAATCTTACCCTACTTTGCAAGCTTGATGCTCAGAGTTTAGAAAGTGTTGATTTGACTAAGTGGTTCAGGATGAACAGAGACAGAGCTGCGGTGCTTTTGTAAGTGGATGAGTTTTAAGTTTAGTGACAGCAAAAAGCCTAATTAGCAACACTTGTTAGCAACATTCTGTCACGCTCAGTCCAAACTTTCTACATAATAATTTCACCTTAGTTTTTTTTTTTTTTTACATAGTCCTTGATAATTGATTTTGTGTCTTGCCCAAGGACACAATAGGAGTATGGAATGTCTATTACAGGAATAGAACCTCCAAAATTCATGCTCCACGATAAAAGGATGTTACTTTGTCTTCACAGGATCCTAACTAAATAAATAATGATTAAAAGGTTCTGACCTGTAGAAGTAGGAGCATCCCCGGACTGTGTTGTGTGTGAAATGCTCTTGGCTCTTTTCGTTTCCGAAGTCCTCGAGGGGGTCAGACCACAGCAGGTCGCACATGGGCCCATAAGCTGGAGGCTCTTTGAATCTGTCTAACTGCGGAGACATGAAAACACAACTGTCAAACCAGGAGGCGACAACTACTACAGCTTACATTTGTTCTTTAACTACTAGGGTTGTCACGATACTAAAATTTCAAATTTGATACTAAGAAATAGACTCAATACTCAATTATAATAAAAAGGCAATAGAATTTATCCAGTGGAATGTGATTTTCACAGGCGTATACTAGTCTATGTGTTTTATACTACTTCTGACACAGCTCAAGATTATTTTAAAGATATTCAGGAAAGGTTCAGTGACTTTGTCTTTTTTCTGATACTGTTTTTTGTATCGCTTAGCATCTAATTTTTGATACTTATTACCAACTATTATTACTAACAGTTATAATTATTAATACAAAGCGATTATTACCAATTAAACTACAAAGTGTTACCAACATTTATTATTAGAAATTAGCTTTTAAATGGCTATTAATATATGACTATATCATTACCTTGGCCAATGCTATTTCAAAAATCCAGAGCAGCCGTAAAATGACTATAATCTACTGCATAATAAAAGTATAACAAGACATCCACAAGCCTGTTTTACTACTGACCTAAAATGGATCAGTGTAATCCCATTTTGTGCATAGCCCTCTAAAATAAAGCTCTAAATCTTTCCTTTTCTAAGCAGGTGGCCAGCCCACACAAACGCTCAGCCTAAACTGGAGATTTAAAGTGCACTATGTAACTTATCTGGTGGAGGGTGCATCAAATGTCATTGCTCTGCCTGAAATGTTCCACACTATGACATTAAGCAGCTCTACCTAACATTTATTACATTAAGTGAGCTCTAAAATACCTAGAAATATAGGCATTCTAACTGTGAGCGGGGTCGCCTCTCCACAGATCTAACCTGTAACTTCGTCTGGGTTTTACTGTGAAACATTCCAGACAAAGCAGTAACATCTCAGAAAAGCATAACCAGAAAAGTTACACAAAACACCTTTAAGGTCAATACCTTATACACCAATATATTTGTCCATATGTATTATTATTATTATTATTACCACCAACTATTACTAAACTATTACTTTTCATTCATTTTTGTTAACTAAATAACTTCTTATACAAACACCTCAAGTTTCTTTTTTATTCAAGTTGGAATATGACGGAAAATGTGGCCAGATGAGGTGTCAGAAATAGTATTTGTTCATTGTCAAAGTATAAAAAAAATCTATTACACCTTTCTTTTGGAGTAAAATGGTTGTGCATGCTGCCAACTTGAGCTGCATCTCAAACAAAAAACAGTGAAGTACAGGATGGCCAGAGTGACGGACACTTCAGTAGATCAAATTCTATTATGCATGGACTCTGATTGCAACCATAAAATCCAATTGGAATTATTGAATTAGCCCGAACGCGGGATCCCACCCTCCCATGTTTTTAATCAGATCCAGAGAACAGACCAAGGATAATGTGGCAAAGTTCCACAGTATCTGAAACAAGAATTGTCACTATGGTAAAAAGTTCATGAATAGTTCTGATCCCCATGTATAAAAAATAGCATTAACTTCTTAAAGGTGCGCTATGCAGAGGTGGGACCAAGTCGTTGTTTTGCAAGTCTCAAGTCTTTGACCTCAAGTCCAAGTCAAATCCCAAGTCAAATACAGGCAAGTCAAAGTCAAGTCTCGAGTCACTGGCCCATAAAGTCCAAGTCGAGACCAAGTCATCTGCCTTCAGCTTCAAGTCAGTTCAAGTCTTTAAACAAAAATACCAAATATAGCTTAGATTTTTCAATTTATAAATTTTAAGCTAAACTGTACTTAAAAAGTCACGGTATATTTATATATGAGTATTTAAGAGCTGCAGAAATGCAAATTTTTCCTTTTAAAATGTCTTGACAAGATCTAGGTGTGAATCATTACAGTCCAAACAAAAATAATTAAGATTTAAAAGTGATAAATAACAGTTATTTTGTCATGACATCTGCACTAAAATGGAAGGATCATGTTCTATGTAGTTCCCTCTGTTTTTCTGTATTGTACTGTATATTACTGTAGTACATTTGAGGATACCACATCACTGTACTTCAGTTAGATCCAAAGTAACAAACAGAGCAGTGGGAGAGACATGTTCCAGTTTGTTCCTGTAAAATTCAGCAACACATGTATCAACTGTAAAGCGAAAAGTATTTTCTAATACTTTTTACTATTTTCTTTCCATTTTTTTTTTTTTTTTTTTAGTTTTAAGTCTGAGTCAAGTTCCAAGTCATTAACCTTTAAGTCCAAGTTGATTCCCAAGTCTTAGTCCATTTTATCAAGTCAAGTCTCATGTCCTAAAAATAGTGACTCAAGTCTGACTCAAGTCCAAGTCACGACTTTCAAGTCTCCACCTCTGGTACAATGTAACTTTTCTGGTGGGGGATCTGGCACCTGCTGGTCTCCATGGAGATCTCTGTTTGCTTTACTGTATGGCATTAAACATATTGTGCATTTTATAGGACTTTTTATAGCTAAAAATACCATGAAAAATAAGTATTCTTACTCTTACTGTGGTTTGTTTCTCCACAGATGAGAATAACTTTAGCCCTGGTGGTGTCAACTGCTTGTTTCCTTGAAGATAGATAAATGTAATGCCTTGCTTTGAAACATCCCATTCAAAATAATAATATCTTTATGGAGACAAGCAGATGGCGTACCTTCCAGCAGAGAAGTAGCACTGGGCACTTTTGATATTTTTTTTCTTTTTTATTCCACCCACTAATCTGTTTCTTTCACTTCACTTTAATAGTCATTTGTTTTAGAAGCTGTCATTTCAAACCGTCAACGGCCAGCTACAGTTAAAACCCAAATTTGAGCTTGTTTTATGAAATTCTCGTGAAAAATGTCTCACATACTTTCCTGATGTCGTCGAGATTTGTGATTTCTGGAGACAGGCCCCCGTGTACACAGAGGAACTGCTGGTTCATAAGTGCAGCCAGGGGAAGGCAGTCGAAGGCATCCATACATGCGTCATACACTTGCTCCGAATACTTAATTCTACCTGTCATGTGGGAAAGAGAGATGGCGAGAGAGAGATGGAGAATAGAGAGAGAGAGAATTGGAGAGAGAGAGAGATGGAGGGGGAGGAGAGGGCCGGGTCTGTCATCAGTGCCAAGTCAAACAACTGCAGTCTCATATACCGGGCTAATGTGCCCCTACAGGATGAGAAGAGGTCAGAAAATATCCCAAATGTGTTTAACCAGAACGATTTCACATGATTTTACTTCCAGCCATTCTCAAACTAAACAAAAGAGCAGAAGTGGGTGGGGCAGACGCAAGTAAGTACTCAGGCGCAGTATGGGATGATAAGAGCAATATTTTTTGATAAGTTTAAGTATTATTTTAAAAGACTTCCAAAGCAAATTTTGTCTCCTCAAAAAAATCCAAATTTAAATTCAGTAATTATTTGAAGTAACAGGTAAGGAAATGACAACATGTTTAAAGTGAGTCAAATCTATTACTCAAGTAAAATGCAATTAAAAAATACATAATTAACATAACGTAACAGAATTTTCAGAAAGCTGGGAGTTATTTACTCAGTACTATTTTAAATCATCTGTATCTTGTAATTCAAATGATCGGGGATGATCTTTATTTTAAGCAAATCTCTTAAGGTACCAGGGTAAATAAAGGCAGCGGTAACATTTTTTTGTGTACATATGAAAGAAAAAAGAATGAGTCTTGTTAGTGGCACCTCTCAATAGATCTGAATGAAATGCTTTTACAGAAAATAACTCGATTGGAAATGTCACAGACTGCATTTGTGTGAAAAATCAAAGACACAGGAGGCAGAGGACAAAGCAAAATGGATACTTACATTCTTGCTTAAATGTGAAATACTCTGTTAAATGTCTACATTCATGATTCCCACGCAGCAAAAACAGTGTTTTGGGGTAAAGGATCTTTAAGGCCCACAAGTACAGCACACACTGCAACACAAAACAGACAAGGATTTAAGGACACTCGTCAAGGAACATCAAAAAGACATAAAATAAAGTCAGTAATGTATCAGTTTGTACTGCATTTAAAAAGAGATTCAAATCACACTTTTATATAGCAACAAAGTTAATTTGTTAAATAATTAAAAGGCCTTCGGTAACTTTTCTTGTAGAGGGTCTGCCATTTTCTCTGTAAAGAATTAAAACTCTTGTATTTATTCAGTATTCAGTATGTCCAAATAATTTCCCTTGTGGATCAATAAAGTTTGTCTAAGTCTAAATCCAAGTCTAATAAATTCAAGAGCTTTGTATTGCGCTTTTACAGGGTCACCCCTCCATTGATCTGACTGGGCTGGCTGGTGTTTGCGTGTCTCCTGGGTGACTGAAGTATAATCTCATACTGTGAAACATTGCAGACAAAGCAATAGCATCCCAATGGAGACGAGCAGGAGGCAGACGCTCCACTAGAAAAGTTACAAAGTGAACCTTTAAGAGAGACCATAGATTTTGTCTTGTTTTGGTAAAGTTTGACTAAGACATTTCCAAACAAGATTAAAATGCAAAATCACGACCAAGTCCAATGAATATGAATGTAGTTAAATTTGGAGAAATATTTTGGTGATATTATTTGCAATCCTTCCTCTAACTTTATGTAGCTTGCGGACATGATTTTCAATAATCATTCTCATTTTAAATACTTAATTAACTAAAGTATCATATTTCCACACAAAAATGACTGAAATTAAGAGTAAAATTCACTGCGGCCTAGATTCCAGGCGAATTCTTATGCTAATATTAAAACACACTTCCTACATAACCCCAGGCTACTGTGTGACATTTTCTAGGCTATATTTCGAGTTATTACAAAAGCCCATTACCTCTCCAATAGTTTTCTGCCTGATTTAATCTAAGCTCAGAGAAAGAATCTATTAATAAACACTGCTTTGGCACATGTCACAGTGGATCAGGCTCAAAAGACACAAAACCAAAATGGACTTACTTCAATACTGAAATACCCTCTGTCTACGTAGTCCCCAAGGAAAAGGTAGCGCGTGGATGCTGGCGATCCTCCCACTTCAAACAGCTTCATCAAGTCAAAGAACTGCCCATGGATGTCTCCGCACACTGGGAAATAAGACAAGCATGTCAGCTCAATATAGCCTATTTTTGCACATTTATAAAGAGGTTTCAACGCAGAGAAGACAATAAAGACAGTTCACACAGCTTGTTTGGTACAGATGAGTGGTTTAGATCGGTTTGTTTCAATTAGTCTTTTTCATATACATAGTTGGCCATTTTAGGCCAGGTTAAATCAGACCCTGTAGCAACTGATAATGTAATAACAGCCAATAATGTAATGACTTGAGTGAGCTAATAACACCTTACCAAACGCCTTACCAAAAATGTAATACTAAACTTTTGGCTGGGAATTACATTATTGGCTGGATAAGGGGGGGAAATGCCATAATGTAATAACTGCAGCCAATGATGTAATACTTCAAAATTATTGCACTTTAACTCTTCGCTTGTTAATTTTTGAGAGTGGGTGGGTGTTGGAGCAGTTAGGAAGGAAATACACATTTTGCATGGATAGCATATTTGCTGGTTTAAATCCTGGTCCAGTCCTGGTTTAAATTTTGGTTGAGTCCTGGTCCAGTCCTAGCAAGGCTGGCGCCACCTAGTGCCTATGCTCAATTTAATTTCACTCCAGTGACTAGGTCAGGAATCAAAATACACTAGACGGTTCGCAAAAACCCTGGAAGTGCAAGTTCGGGCACCAGCCAATCATACAATAATACATTCAGTATTGTCAACGATTCCCGAGATCGAGGATTTAAAGTCAGAACAAAGAGAATGTTTGGTGAATTTTATCAAGGGGAAAGACGTTATTGCCCTTCTTTCTACGAGATTTGGGAAAAGCTTAATATACCAGTTAGCCCAGTTAGCAGTGCATTACAAACAGCAGCAATTGGTTAAATAAAAAAAGTACCCGCCTACTATCGAGCAAACGATTTCCAACGCTGTGAGGACAGATGTTTTGTACGAAGTGAAACCGACTGATGAATCAGGCTAGTCCAGTCCTGGTTCATTCTTTTCCAATCTTGGTTCAATCCTGGTCCAGTCTTGATTTAAATAAATGTATTGATGTTTAGTTCTGTTAGTTTTGTTAAAAGACTGGGTATGACACTACTATGCGGTATTAATTGCTAACACATATTTAGATCGCCACGTTACCTTTTATTCTTTTGAAATTGCTATACAGACGGAAAACAAATTTAAAATGTTTAATTCGTTTCAATTTAGTTTTTGAAGCTGAGTCATCCTTAGTCACTCCCCGTTCAGAGCACTATCAGCATGCATCCCGCTAATGAAACTACTGCACAATACATCAGATTTGTGAAGTTGTAGTGTATTGCTTCGTATCATGCTTTTGTACATTTATGCTATATGTGACATTGCAAGATTACTCACACATTTCTTAAAAACGTCTTCAGCATGTTTTTGGTGAAAGAACATTATAACATAGAAAGCTTCAAAAAGTTGACTTTACTTTATCTTTAATTACAGTTGGGCTTTGAATTCAGTGAGCTCTTGTACCTAGAAAACACTATTTTCTATTATGAAACTGGTATTGGACATCACATACTGTACATAAAACTGTTTTGCTTTTTGCGGATAATTAATCTAAACCATCATATACACTGACACTTTACTTTCTCAGGTTTGTATATATAGCACCTTCATCGATGCAAGAAGTACAGTGTACAGTGAACATGATAATAAATAACACTGTAAATGACATTAGAGCTAGTCACACTGCATGATTTTTATTCCCTGGAGAACCTGAGACATCTGCTTCTTCACTTCATTTCACAACGGTGACAGTAGAAGCAAATTATATATGCATGGGATTCCGATTGAACACCAACTCGTACAGACACAATGAAAAGATATAACCAAGGATAATAATTGAGTTTTAAAAATATCATATCACATTTATTTATTATGCAATCAGGTCAGCCAAAATGAAAACAATGGGAGATTATGCAGATTAATTACTGCAAGTATAGAAATCCAAACTTTAATTTTGATTGTTCGCAGGGTTGCCTCTCCACAGAAACTTCGGCTGGCTATGCAGATAAATCCGTTTAATGCCTTATGGTGGAGCAAAGCAATAATATCGCCATGGAGACAAGCAAGTGGGTACACCTAGGCCTGTCACAATAAATACTATACTGACTAATTGCTCAATATATGACAGATGGAACAATACATTTTTGGAGTATTTATCAGGTGTACATTTTCTTTGCACCATTGGGAAGTTTTTAGTTATTTTTTGGCTACATAATGCGATTTAAGCCATAAAAAGCTTGAATTAATAACTTATGACTCATTACAGATGCTGTTTATTTATTGCAGCTCATGATTTTTTAACAATATTTCTATACAAGATTCTATATTACACAAAATTGATTCTTGTGCACTTTAAGTCATGTTATAATGTTGTTACCTCATCAAAAACAGATCTAGAGTTGTGTTTTGTTTACATGTTTGAGTAACATTTTATTATTAGTCTGTCTGCATCTCCAAAGCTAAAAATACTCTGTTGCACCCTGTGATGTCATTAAGCGGTAGTTTAACAGAAAACTTTTACCCTTAAGTTTAAGTAGATGCTGTTTATTTATTGCGGCACATGATTTTTATCAATTTTGCACATTTAGAATTGTTTTTGTGGCTTAAATCTGCAATAAAATTATTGTGTTTAGTTTCAATTTAATGTTTAAAGTCTATATTTACTTCATCTATGTATTGCACTATATAAAATGTGTTATCATGACAGAAAAACCTTAAACTGAACAGTCTGTAGTGGTCTGCTCAAAGTTAGAAAAGCAGAGTAATGGAAACTCACATGAGCTGTCATAATTTTGAGGTGTCCACTAAAGCCCAGTTTCATGTTTAACAAATGGCACTTTGCGCACACTGAGGTACCAGCACCACCTTCTTTCTGGTGGAGCAAAGCTAAAGCTGCAGACTTGTAATAAAGAGTTCAAACACAGCCTTGTGTATCCACGCCCACGGTCAGGTGTCCGGGCAAAAGTCTGCCTTCAAACTCCAGCAAAGGCCAAGAGTCAATGCTATAAACTGGGCTATGCTAACTATGCTAACATGCGGGTTTATTGGCAACACTTAATAACAAATAAAACAGAAAACACACTCTAAAGTTCTCATAGACGTGCAAATGCAAGGAACAGTAAAATAAAAGTGACACTTAATAACAACCACACAAAGATTGCATTCATAATGAACATATTCAGGCTGTCTTAATACTAGGGATGTAACAATAACCGGAATATCGTGATATTGTATTGTTAAAGTTCTCACAATAATATCGTGGACCATCACAATATATCGAATTACAAGTCTCTTTGCTTAAATGAAGAGTTATGGTGCAGCAATAGCTAAAAAAAAAGACAGAGGGAACTACGTAGACCATGATCCTTTGCTCCATTTCAGTGCAGACTACAAGAAGAAATAACAGTTCTAAGCACTTTTAAGACTTAGTTCTTTGGATTAAGTCTTGTCAAGACATTTTAAGAGGAAAAAGTCACATATTAACAGATTTGTTTGCCTCCACAAAATATCGCAATAGATATTGTACTGTGAGATGTATATCATGGAAATATCGTACAGAGAGATTTGGATATTGTTACATTCCTAATCGCAAGCTTCCCCATCATATCGTGAACTTTCCCATGATATCGCAATAAAAAGGTTCATACCGTGACGATATCGTATCGTGAGACTAGGATATCGTTACACTCCTGCTTAATACTTAATACAGTAGCTCCAAACTCATTAATTAAATAGTTACGAAGAATGAAAAATTCTTAACAAAGAATTTGTTCATTAAAAATAAAGTCTCTATTCAATTTCACTAATTACAGTTTAATTATTAGTAAGATCTCTCTAGTGATTATGAACTGTAACAATAAATACAAATAAACAATGAATAATAGTAAACAGTAGGCTAGTTAAGAGTACAGAAAAATCATATTAAATTGTATACAAAATATACTGAACATGAGTTAATGCTGGTTTAGATCCATTCTGTCTTGTTTATTGGTAGAGCGTGATCAAGCAGAAAAGTAAAAGTGCTTAAATCAGCTCATTATAAATCTTTGAGTTAGCCTTTTAGTGGTTTTATTTATTGCTTTATTTATTGCACTGTAAGAATTGAGTAGCCTTAGTGTACTTACTGATACACTTCGAGTACACTTAGATCTAGTATTGTATCGGATTGAATAAAAATAATAATAATAATTGTATCAGAAACACACTAGTTTAGACCTCGGTTAGATGCTTCTTCACTGATGATTGAGTTCTGTTCTTTTATTACATTCACCATACATAACATAATAGATCTAGAGTGAAGATGAGACCTCTGATCTCTATAGTGCCTGTGTGGCCATGGTTCCTATCTCCTTCAGCTGATAGAGAAGAGGATGATGGGAACTGGACTGCAGAGGGTTTCTTGCTCTCACCACATCCTCTGCACAGATGTGTCCATGCCAAGTGCACTAAAAGTTCACGGACTCGCACTACTGGAGCGCTCTCAGCTGCACCATTCGTACACTCCGAGCAACATCTGGCTTTTTATAGTCATTTCAAACAGATAATTGCTAACAAGCTGCACTGGACTTCAAGATTACGTCATGCTATTGTTTTAGGGCATGCTAGCTCTGGAATGAGGCACTCCAAATTGTAAAACGATATACAAAAATGTTTTGAAAAATGTGCAGATGAGATTTACTACGTCTATAAAGACTGTGTTGGTACTTTTTCATTTGGTAGTATTCAGAATATAGTTATAGTCAAAGGAATTCCTATATAGAATAGATAGGGATAGAGCTGGGTATTATTAAGAATTTACCGATATGATAAATACCTCAATACTTAGGCCATGATACGATACATATCTCGATACAGTGCACTTTCAATTTGATATATTTCAAATAGATTCGATACAGTTCAATAAAAATAAAGGCTAAATCATGGCTGTGATACTAAAAGTCTTAGTTAAACCACCTGTGTAAAGTGAATATGAAACACAAACATTTTAATATTCAAAACAGTGAAAATGTCAAATGTGTTGAGTTTCCTTCCTTTAAACAAGCAACAAAACTGTAGCTCTGTAACAATATAATTGAGTAAAATATACCAAAAAATACTCTTGGTGATATATCAATACAGCAGCCCACGATATTGATACTGTATAATCACATTAAGCGATATGATATATATCAATATTTTGATATTTTTGCACACCTGTAATTAGGGATATAACAATAACCGAAATATCGTGATATTGTATCGTTAAAAGTCTCACAATAATATCGTGGACTTTCACAATATATTGAATTACAAGTTCCTTTGTTTAAATACCTTGTTTTATAGTAGCAATAGCTTATAAACACAGGGAACTACATATCCCCATGATGCATTTTAGTGCAGACAACATGAAGAAATAAATTTTTTACTTGAACTCTTAGGATTATGACAGTAATAAGTCGCACCAGAATCTTGTTAAGGTATTTTAAAAGCAAAAAAGTCTCCTATCTACAATAATGTTAGCCTCTCCAAAATATTTCAATAAATATTGTGCCGTGAGATGCATATCGTGAAAATATTGTATCAAGAGATTTGGATATTGTTAAATCCCTAGTGTTAGTATTTGATCACTTAAATTCGGCTTTAATTTGCACATAATTAATGAGAAAAATATAAAGGACTGCTCTTGTGGTGCGTAATTGTGGGATTTTATTTTATTACTGTGAAAAAGTATGTGTTCCACTTTCAAGACCACTATGACACTTTCTATTTAAATTTAAAATGGTCAAATTTTTTCAGAAATTCTAAAATAACTAAAATTTGCCTTACATGACCGATAAACCTCAAAGGAGCTGAAAGGTCAAAGTGCATTGCTGTTAGTGCCATTAAGCTATTAGCATACACAAGGGGTCAGCCTGATTAAATGCCTTTTGGTCAATTTAGTTTTATCTGTAAAGGTTAGTTCAAGAGGTCACACGTCTCCCTCTGCATTCATTTGCTTACATAAAATGTGCCAAATCTGAGCCTCACAGCTCGAGGTCAGTTAATACCAACTGTCATTAGACCGTAATTAATGCGTGTGTCTTTGTTCTTGTCTTACAGCGTTTCCAGCTTTGGTAAACAAGCTGGAAAATTCACATTAGCCGAGATAGCCATCAGCTTTGCCCAACTGTATCAGAGTGACAACATGATAAGCGTGGCATGCTGGAATCATCAGGAGTAATTAACAAGGCAATGATTAGAAATGTGAAAAGGAGAGGGGCTTTTTCCTCTCTGTGGTACAACTCTATGTTTGTATGATGCACAATAAGAGTCGGTATAGATAAGAGATAGAAAAAGTCCTTTAGAGAGAGATAGCCAATTAGTGGTAGCGAGAGGACGGCACTGGAAGAGCAATTAAGTGGACTTACGAGTCTCAGGAGACGAGTCAGCTCACGACTGGTGCCTGGGTGTGTGTAAACCTCACGTTAGGATTTGTCTTTTATTAAATCCACACGCTCGTGACTGTTTGGACTCACAGCAGGAGGGGGGACACTTCAAAAATCTTGTCTCGTTATGACTGTCTGATATCGAAGTGAGCTTCTACGAGTCGCTCCCATCCACCTCCCAAGTGCTGTCTATTATTTTAAATCTGCTGTGGGCTTCTCAAATCAATTGTCAATTACTTCTGTCCATGGATTGCAAAATGATGGATTGCTAAAGCTGTTGTCGAAACAATTAACAATTCAAAACTAAATGTTATATTGTTTGAATCTTGAGTGCCTTTAAATGTCTTCTTTCTTTTCACCTACCAACCATCTCTGTAATTACAGTTATGCAAAAATCAAACTTCAGGCTAGACATGTTGGGTTCAAAAATGTCATGTAGCCATTTTTAAACAATAAAACACATGAGTATATGCTGCCAGCTAAGGTGAATTTGCACTTTGAAGAGGTTTCGCTCAGCAGTTTGAGCAAGAAGGCAAAAGACTTGCTATTATCAAAACCATTTTAAATCAACCTTGCGGTTTACAACGAAACAAAAAGATGATTGAGTGTTATATTACTAAAGAACTATTTTTATGTCTTTAATTCAGTCTTCTCTCCCCTACATGAGTCCTCTTATACATTGTCTCAGTGTTGGTAGATAATGGATGGTTACTTGTCAAGAGTAGCAGTGCTGGTGATGATTTGGTCCAATCAGAGCCATCAATTTTAAATCATAGGTTCTATATTACACAAAATTGATTCTTGTGCGCTTTAAGTCTTGTTATAATGTTGTTACCTCATCAAAAACAAATCTGGAGTTGTGTGTTTTGTTCACATGTTTGAGTAGCCCCTTTATTATTAGTCAGGCTGCATCTCCAAAGCTCAAAATGCTCTGTTACACCTTGTGATGTCATGAAGCGATAGTTTACACCTTTTACCCATAATCAGTGGCGCAGTTAGCAATTTGGTTCCCCTAAGTGAACTTGAGTTTGGGGTCCTCACTATAATACACTGTTTTTTTTTTTGTTTAGTTTAGTTTTTTTAAATATATTTATTGTCTGTTTTTCCACATTGTTCTTGAGACATGCACATCTCCGTTTATTTGTATTATGGTGGATCGGAAATTTGTCTTATTAGTCAAATCACCAACTAGATAACCAGAGCTGAAAGTAGTTTTATTTTTTGTTAGTACAATTACATTTTTATTTACATCCATTACATATGTTGATTATTATTTTTCTTATGATTATTGTTTAAAAGTAAATTATTCTCACTTAATGTCATATTGAGAGAAAATTATTAGCGGCACTGAGGGCAAATTGGTTGGGGGCCACTCCAGGTTTGGGGGCCCTAGGCAGCCACCTACTTTTGCCTAATGATAGCGCCGCCTCTGCCCTTAGTTTAATAGAAATGGGAAATTCAAATCGAAATTGAAATCCAAAACGAATCCAAATTATTCTGGTGAAGTTGTATGGAACTTAAAAACACAGTGAAGCACTTTCTGTACATGAAATCAGAAGGAGTGTTTTTAGTTTGAGAGAAGCCTAAATATGCAGGGTTTCTGTGTTAATGAAGTGTGAATGAAACAAAAAACAACTCCAGGTATGTTTGTGATGAAGAAACAGATCAGAAAATGCTATAGTATGGGCCTTTTAAACAATTTTAAAAACAAAACCTTGACAAGCTAATTGATAACTACCCCAGTAAATACATGTCCTTATACCCTGAACCCACACTAAGCAAAAACATTTTTACTAATTCAAATCTGCTGTTCCAAATTTCCTGCTTCTAACATATAAATCTTGTGGCCATCTGTCACTTACCTCACCTGTCTCTGGGCCACAGTGCAGTGTGTATATTCATTGTCGTCGCCCTAGGAAAGCTATCGCCCGGAGTAACCTTGAATTCATCTTTTGAAAACAGCACAGTGTTGCATCACCGTTTTCTTGGCTTGTATTTATTTCACCATTTCAACAAAGCCTTCTGGAGCTTTGATAGTTTGCGACTGGATGGAAAATTTGCCATCTGCAGAAAAGGGAGCTAAACCTGGTCTCGTGTTGTTGTTTTTTTTTTTATTGCAAAATCAGGTAGTTCTTTGTTCATTTGATATAATGTGAAATGTATTTTTATGAATGGGTTATGAATGATTTAAAGTAAAGAAAGACACAGCAAACAATTCTGAATAAATTGTATATTAAAAAGTATTTGTTTTATGGTAACACTTATTACTTTCAAATCGTGCTACAGCTCTACATTTGACACCATATTTATACGTTTATTAATTAGTAAGTAGCAGGGCTGTTAAAAGTATCTAAAATCTACTTATCAATACTTATCAACTCTAAAACTAGTATCAAAACTAGATACTCATTTAAGCAAGTAATGACCCTTCTTAAGTTTTATCCTGAACTAGGAGACCACATGACAAATACTATTATTCTGTGTTGAAAATTACTATATTGTCTAAAAAAAACTTTTAAAATGGTTATTTGGATATCAAAATTGGTATCGAGTATAGGGTCTATTCTTTAGTATCGAAAGTGAGTTTGAAATCTTAGTACTGTGACACTAGTAAGTAGCTGGGGCACTTCAACGGAAGGGTAGGCAGTGTCAATCCTAATCCTAAATTGCTGTCCTATGTTGCTACAAAAAGTCCATCAATGAATACAATACAAGCCAAATGAATGCTGTTTCTAACTTTACAATGAAATAACTAAAGAAAATGTGACAAAAGGCTCGCAGCACCATGCTCTTCACAGCTTATTGCTATGGAAACGCCCCATTGGCAAGTCACTGTTAACAATGTCGTCTTAAATCAGAGAGAAAAGACATATCTGCAGCTGACCTGATAAGCACCTCACACCTCCATCTCCAATGGCAACAACGCAACATTACCTTTGTGTGCTTCTACAAAGAGTGACGCAGGGGGGAACGATTGTGTTGTGATAACTAGATTTCTTCACAATTTTACATCTAGGTAGGCTACTTTAATTCAGTTAAATGTAAACTAAGCGCTGAATTTGGGAAGAAAGAAGCTGCTTAAA
The DNA here is from genome assembly GCF_026225935.1 of Boleophthalmus pectinirostris. Lineage (NCBI taxonomy): Eukaryota > Metazoa > Chordata > Actinopteri > Gobiiformes > Gobiidae > Boleophthalmus > Boleophthalmus pectinirostris. The sequence continues at coordinate 16,833,793 of NW_026571153.1, read as the reverse complement.
TAGCAAAAAAAACACACTTGGATAATGAGTCACTGGCCTTTCTGGCTTCCTACCAGGGCAGAGTGCACATTGTAAACAACTCCAGAAGTATTAAGATTACAGTGAAGACTGAAATCTGAAGATGTTTGTAGAGCTCTAAACCAAAGTTACAAAAATACTTTTCTATAAAACAAGGTATTTTGTTGATTTCTATTATCTAAATAATTGAAGTCTTTGCAATTTGATAATTGCACCAAAATGGACTTTGATTGCAATAAACTGTGGAGAGTTTATGCCTATAGTTAAATGATAAAAAATTGAAGGAGGACAAAACTGCAAAAAGCAAGTTGAAGTTAAGAAAATTAAGAAAAAGTTAGAAAAATACATCTTCTTACACTAAAGATAAGAAAAACAAGTCTTTGCACTTAAAATAATAAGCACATTCTTGTGTTTGAATGAATCAAGAAAGAAAAAGTCTTATTCCATTGGCAGAAAATTTTACTTGTCAAGTCAAATTGACTCGAAAGTTAAATGTTTTTAATTTGAGTAATTTGAACTTCCCTAGATTTTACTTTTTATGCAATTTTATGTTTTTTTCTGCTAATTTTCTATTTCAATATTATGTCATCCAATTATTTGTAAGGGAAATCTAAATCTGAAATCTGCTTGAGGACTTCAAAACCTGCATTTGAATTCACTTAACACTATTCTGAGGCCCTTTTCTCTCAGAACCTTGATGTTCGCCCAGCGGGAGAGCCAGCAGTGAGGGAGCACCTTTAACACCTGTCAAACACACTCCATGTCGGCAGTCCTCTGCATCACCTGACCTTTGAGAAAACGGGCACAGCGTGAGAAGAGAAAAAGTGAGTTTATGTGGCAGAGGTAATGCTTTAATCACCAGACAAAATATTTAAAAGGACAGCGAGGAACCATGGAGACCTTAACTGTTTTCAGGAAGTAAAAGGGCTCTCCTCCCCTTTAAATAGAGGGTTTTGAGCTTTGTACCATGTTATAATGTTGTTTCCTCATCAGAAATATGCCTGAAGAGGTTTTAGGTGTCATTCACACATGTTTCAGTAAATATGATCTCCCCTGGGCCTGATTTGAACCCTCCTTATGACTAGCTGTAAGATTCTGTCTATTGATCAGTCCACAAGCCTGTCATTCATGCTGCAACACGACAAATCTCCATAAAAATATAAACCTGTGACACAACAACTTGACAAACCTGGTGTGCAGTAGTTTCATTAACAGGATGCACACTGATTGTGTTGGGATAGAGCTTTGAAGGGGGAGTGTCGCAGTGCAGAGAGCATCAAAAACTAAACTAAAACTTACAAAGAATGTTAATATGTTGTTTTTTGGTGTATAAAGCATTTTCAAAACAATAAAATGCATGTGACGATCAGAGGGGGTGCGCAGAGATTCCGTGAGACGACCATAGTTTTGCGAGGATTCACGTGATTTGGAGGGACGTAGTCAAGGCAGGGGCCACTTCTTGTCAAGGGGGCCACCTTAACTATAAATTGCTGTGAACAACAACAAGAGTCAAGAGTGCTGAGAAAAGTAACTTAGTGCATCTTTAAATAAAGAAGTAGCAGATTATACATAAAATAGCTTTAAACTGTAACTGGTCACATTTTTATATAGTGCTTTTCCACCTTAAAGGCACTTTACATCAAGGAACAGCTCACAATTTCACTGCTATTCATACACCAGTGTACGCAGACACTGAGGGCAAGGTAGGTTAAGTGTCTTGCCCAAGGACACAAGAACAGCGTTCATCTGTGGGACCTGGAATTGCATCACCAACCTTTGTGTCAGTAGATCTAACCGCTCAACTAATGATGTTTATGGAGAGCGCGGGATTCAAACCACCAGCTTTCGGATCAGTGGACAAACGCTCTACCAACTGAGCTACTGTCGCCAATTTAATTATAATCAAGTAAAATTAGAATCCTAAAAATTTACTTCTAAATTTAAAAATGAAATAAAAAAACACTGATATTCCCATTTGTGCTGCAAACCGAGCTGTTTTGTATCTTCAGACCCGCTGTATTTTTACAGTGTAGCCTGCCTACTTGTCACAGCAGATCGAGGTGAGAAGCAAAGAGCCCACATAAGAAGAGAAGGTGGGAGTGTTTTACCACAGTCCGTCCTGGCTGTGCTTTGTGTGTGCGATTCGAGTGGTCTCCCCCGGTAACAGCCACAGCAGACCAGCAGGACCGCAGCTACAGTGAGTGGGCAGTAGCATTACACAACCCAGCCTCAGAACCAAGCCAGGCCACTCCAAAAGACTGCATCCTTTCAGAAGGGGAGCCAGGGTTTGAGAGAGATGGCTTTTTAATAATAACCTATGTATGTTTTATTTGTATAGATGTTAAGTCTAGTTGCGGATGTGTCAGTGTTGAAGGAATAGTGTTAAGAATAACTAATTGTGGTTATCTAATAAATAAAAGATTTGCAATAAAAAAGAAAGTTCTAAAGAATAGAAGATACTGATTTTACTATCCAAATTATCATTTTAAAAGCTCTTTTTTGAGACAACAGTGTAATTTTCAACACTTAGACTTTATTGAACCACAAGGGAAATTATTTGGACACAGTAGCTTACACATCACAATATAATATAATAACAAAAAGAGAAATAACAAAAAGATAAATGGTCATAATACATTCTAAATAAGTAACAACGCAAAGTAATAGCATTTGTTTATTATACCATGTGGTCTTACAATAGTTCTGATAAAACTGATGAAATTTTATCCAGTTTGTGTTTTTTATTCAGTATCGATACCTGCTCAAATTAGTATCTATTTTCGATACTAGTTTTAGTATTGATTAGTATCTGATTTTCTTTTGACAACCCCATCAAGGAGTATTAACACTGGAGAAACGACTGAAATATGAACTGATAACAAATACAAGTATCATGCAGTTCACTTGTTTGAAGTAATCTAAAATACATGGTTAACAGCCTTTGCAATTTTCTAATCCTGATGATTATAAATTTCTGTTTGATAGCAACTTATCTTGCAGCTCCACACTACACAGTTTGATAGATAAGGGATTGGAGTTTTATTAGAGATGAACATTATACTGTATACGTGCTTCGTCAGTACTTTGAGTTACCACATTAGACCACTGTTAGTTTTATGTGTATGCAGGAAAAACCTTATTTTTGCTTGATAAATAAGGAGCCATGATATAGACTTTGTGAATGGTGGTTTTAATGTCTATTTAACAGCGCGTGTAGAACAATCATAGATCTGGAAACACAAATATCTGTAAGTGGGTTGTGATTTGCAATTTCAGACTTACAATTGTCCAACACTCATTAACAAATCAAAAACACATTTGCCGATTGATCCATTCCCACAAAAATTACGAACAGAAAACCAAACAAAGCTCCAGCCCTGACACCCTAAACCTCTTGTGTTGTAATAATCAATTAGCTCATTCTTCTCCTTGTTAACCATTGGCCCACACCGTCGCTGACAGTGACAGTGACTCTTGTTTTTCTCTTGTGGAGGTTGACTGCATTAGAGGCTATTGCAACGGGTCTAATGATCTGACTTCAGCACACAGAGCAACCACCTTCACACATTAAACAAGAACCATGGACGACTTTACCAAGAAAAAGTCGGCTTTAAAAGTACTTACTCTACACACAATGGAGCAAAACCATGCTGTGACTAGAATACATGAGCTGTTAAAGGTGTATATAACTGTTCTGGTGCAGCATCTGCCACTTGATTGTCTCCCTGGAGATGTTATTACTTTGACTCGAAAATTCCAGGTCAGGTATGTGAACAGACAAGTAGTCTCACTGTAAGTATGCATGTTTTTCAAGTCAATAAAAATAACTGTAATGTCATATCGTGAACATTCAGCAAAATCAATAATATCTAAGGAGACGAGCAGGTGGTGGACATCTACCAGAGAAGAAAATAGTGCACCTTTAATATAACAATAGTTTGAAATATTGAAAATGCATACAAATATGTCAAGAGTATTGATGCTTCAGACAAAATAGTGCAATATAGTAGATGAAAAGTATAGTCAGACTACTACTCATAAGGTACATATTGTTCAAAAAGTTAGCCATAAAAAATTTTGTTACCCAACTCTGCGTAGGAGTTTTCATTAACAATTATCCCTGAATGTACACATTGTTTACTTTATGGTTCTCTATCATTGTGAGATAGTCAGGTTGTCAAAAGTACCAAAAATCAGATAATCAATGCTAAAACTAATATTGAATCTAGATATTGTTTTGAGCAAATATTGATACTAAAAAAGCCACATTCAGAGGACAGAAATGCAACTTTCCTGAATAGATTTAGAATAATCTTGAGCTGTATCGGGACAAGTATAAGAGCACAAATACTTGTATACACTGATGAACCACTATAGAATCTACCTGGAAGACTGAGAGAGTACACAGATGTAAGGTCAAATGGTAATATAAAAGAAAGTACTTTGATTTAATATAGAAAATGGCATTGTATGGAGTGTTTTTTATTTTATTTTTTATTATGGTCGTGGTATTAGAATTGGTACTGAGTAACACATGTATCCCTTATTAACAACATCAAGTTTCAAATTTGACTAGGGTGACAACACTACAAGGTTGTACCACACACTTCACTATGTTGCTCATTAAAATCTTGTCTACCAGTTTAGTCTACCACTGTATTAACCATGTGATGCTATGAACTGAGCAGCCCATGTGCAGGAGCAGCATGAAGCTTCGCAGTTGCCTGGCGATGTACACAATATGGCGTCTGTGACTTGTGCGGAGGCCACAGGAGCAGCTTGTACCCAGCAGCCCCTCCCTGTGCTCACAACAACCCCACCTGCCATCTGCCCCGACCAGGAAGTGACTAGTCCAGAGAGCTGACATGTCACAGCACTTTTTGCATGTATGATAAATATTTACATACTAATTTGTTGACCGTGCGCTATGTTGAAACTGGAGTTTGCTCAGTGGTGGTGGTGGCAGGGGACGGGAGGAAAAGAGGGCTGGAGGGAGGGAGGGGGAAGAATGTCTGACATGGAAAGATAAAAAAAAAAATAAAAAAAATGCACAAATAAATACATTATGGGAGTTGAAGAGGGAAATGCAGTAAACTGTAAGAAAGTTATAAAGCCATAATCTAGATGTTTAGGTTATTTACTAGTATGGTCACGATTCTAAAATGTCAAACTCTATTTCAATACAAAGGACTAAATGCAATTCTCAATATTTGTTCCAATAAAATATTATTTTCAACATTAAATGACACTTTCTTTTATATTACCATGTGGCCTTATATTTTGTCTAGGTAGGTTCCATATTGGTCCATGTGGTCTTGTTCTGATACAGCTCAAGACCATTTTAAAGCTATTCAGAAAAAGTACTCAATTATTACTATTACTGAACATTTACTCCCATCCAAAATACTGTTTTTTTTTTTTTTAGTAATGCCTGTAGATTGCTGTCAATTCCAGAAAAATCACAGGACAAAAGCACAAATTATCAGCATGAAACACGGATAAAATGAAGTAAAATACTGAACTAAAATAGAACTAGACCAAACTGTGCAAGTACCAAATCCTGCAGGACAAGTTAAGGGCCAAAAAGGACAACACCAACTGGTCTACAAACTACTACTTTAAACAGGATTCAACAAAAGACAACAAAGCCTGAAGCGGGACCAAACCAGGACTAAAGCTGGATAAACTTTTTCAAAATTTCACTTCAGACCAACCAGATAAAGGTACACCGACTACTTGTACCCTCACCACAGTTTGAGAACCAATGGTGTATTCCACGAAGCACAAATGTTTTATGGGTAGACAGGCTGTAAGAGCAGAGAGATCCAGGTTTGAAAGGGCGCTGCATGTGGGAGTGGGAGGGAGGAGAGGGGTAGGGTTGAGACAGGGGTGTTGAGTGGGAGGATGGAGAGAGGAAAGAGAGATAGAAAGAGAGAGGGAGAGAGAGAGGAAGAGAGAAGCAGTGGGCTGTTTCCATGTAGAACAACAAAAGAGCAGGTTTACTGGTCCGACAAGACTCCTGTCACAAAGCAGCACACACAAGTACAACATAATCTCAATTCTACAGGAAGGAAAAAAACAAGACATGTTAGCTTAGACTATAAAAGGAATGTTGCTTGGTTTCAGATGACATCACAGTAATTACTAAGAAAGATGGGGCTAGTGTTGTCAGATATAATATTTCAAACTTGACTCAATACTAAGGAATAGACTTGACACTTAATATCTATTCCAATACCATGATGATAATAAAAGACACTTTAGACAACAGAATGTCATTTTCAACATAAATAATAGCACTTTCTTTTATACTACCATCTGTGTAATTCCTCATTTTCTCAGGTAGGTTCCATAGTGCTCCATGGGTGTATAATAGACTATGTGGTCTTATACTTGTTCTGCTGATGATCAAGAGCATTTTAAATCTATTCTGGAAATTCATTTCTGTTCGGTGAATGTTCCTTTTTTAGTATCGATACTTGCTCAAATTAGTATCTATTTTAATTTTAGAATCAAATATCAGATTTTTGATGTTTTTGACAACACTAGATGGGGTAGGTTAAATCTCACTATTATGTTCAAATGCTATGTTTGGTGTGGCTGAATAAATAAAAATAAAAATATTAATATAAATATTAATATACATATAAATAAATAAATATAGCAAGATAAATGGTATGACTGGTACATTAGAGGTTAAACATTTGCAGATGTTTCTTCTGGAAATTCCATTTGAGAATACAAAAGCAAATTGTTTCTGTGACATCACTTCCAAAGTGCATTAGATAAGGGATTAGTAATATTAGAACAAAGTTCACACAGATTCACACACATAGTTATTCTAACTAATTATGCCTAAATATAGTAAGTATTTTGCCTAATTTTGAGCTCATTTTATCCACGTTTTTGTCCTCCTTTGGATAATTTCTTGTTTACAACTATGCACAGAAAAATTATGTAGTGCACTTTTAGACCTGGTTTAACCTGAGATTAGATCGGAACAGTCCTGTTATGTACTTGATTTATATCTGGTGATACTTGGAAAGCCAATCCTTTTTTTTTGGTGTTAGTTTGTGTGAAAGGTTCGGGAGCCACCACTGGTCCAGGGAACTCATTTTCTATGCAATAAAAACAGAAATACTGGCTCTGACTTCAAACAAGCACCTTATCACTGCAACAGAATATGGGTAAGTGTAAAAGGATTATTCCATGTGGTTATGTGGCTTGGTGGACTTCACAGGAGTTGTTTTGGTGATGACATAATTCGCAAGAGATAAAAATGTGCATGGTAGCCATAGACAGGTGGAGGAGGGTACAACCTGTGATTACAACATCAAAGCGGTTTAATCAGAAAGTCTAATGGAGGGACCACACACTTGACCAATAAGAAACGCAACAATAGAATCGAGTAGTGCATATGCATTAGCAAGCAGCTACCCAGCGTTATATTTGTTCATTAACACATTTCAGCATGGGTTTCGTCAATGTGATATTTTTGTTAATGAAAACGAAATAAAAACTAAATAAAAGGTCATTAAAAATTTACAAAAAAATTGTTCTGTGCAACATTTTGATTTTTGATTATACAATATTTTGTTTTCAATTGCTAATCACTATGGCAACTGTGCTAACTTCTAAAACCCATTCATAGGAACTAAACAAAAAGAAAAATGGGCTAGAGCAGGTACAGGGCAATAAAATCAAATTTCAATGGGCCATTTGATGTAACCACTAATATTCTCCAAAATGATTCTCTAACATGAATTTTCAAATAAACACTGCCTCTATTTTCCTAAAGGAACAGCAATGAATGCGCTTCCACACACAGGAAATTTTGTGAAAGATCTTGGCACCCCATAACGGAATCCCAGAATGTCCGGCTTGATTCCAGCTTGTGTGTTTGTAGTATTTACCAAAATGTTTTTCTTAGAGTCGCAAAGGTTAGAAGTTATTTTTTTCTTTATTTTTCAAAGAACCACTCTCTTGTGATCCTCCTGTCATCACATTAGTTTCCCAAATTGGCCAAAGTCGGGCTCAGAGTTTCCTAAAATACGCTGCGCTGTGATCCGTGCAAGGGCTGGAAGGCACAATGAGTCACTTAATTAACAAAATTTACTTTACTCTGCTTCATAACACAGCACTCTTTGAACACGCGTTTCCGACTGCCCACACAAAATGTCTAAACCTCAAATGTCCAGTCCAGCTATAGTTTTTGAAAACGTCGTAATAAACAACACAGAGAATTAGGATATGGGTGGAGACAAAGGCTGTTGATTCGTTAGTTGGACTTCCAGACACAAAGAAAGCCTGTTGTTTACGGTTGGTTTTAGACAACGGAGCAGTCAGAGCCAGTTATGTAAAAGCAATTACTGCTCTTTACCTTGGACACTCCGAAAACAACATTGGCCACAAGAAAACTAATTTACTAAATCGTGATTACATTATTTAAAAAATGTATTGTAAGCTGTCAGTTTACTTTTGTTGCATCCTAAAATAGAATGTGTTTGAAAACTGAACAGCTGCGATAAAGAACTGGTAATGCGTTTAAACACAAGAGTTTGGAGTAATCAAGGTTTGGCAGCTTCTTCAATTACTTAAAAGGTGCATTGAGTAACTTTTCTGGTGGAGGGTCAGTCAAACGTTTTTCTCCATGGAGATGTTATTGCTTTGTCTGGCATGTTTCACAGTGTGGCATTAAACCTTTGTATCTCCATGGAGTCAGAATATCTATTTTTTTAAGGTATTTTGAGCTGTAAAACCACCTGTAATTGAATAAATGTAAGGTACAACTGTTTAATGTCATACTGTGGAACATTCCAGGCAGAACAATGACATAGGGACAGAAAAAAGCAGGTGGTGGACCCTCAACCATAAAGTTACATAGTGCACTTTTAAAAGATGTGAGCACAGTCAGAGTCTGTAGACCTATAAATATTTAGCCTTTATACATTTATGCATATAAGCTAAAGGTCACACTATACAGAGTGTTGTGAGAGACAAGCATTTTCACAAGTACTGAAGATGTTTATAATAGTAAATCTTACTTTGAATGTATGAATGCACCTTTTAGTCTGAAATTGAACCAACTAATATATAAAGAATTGATTCCAGTGTTTTGAAAAAGCAATACATATACCTAGGGGTGTAACGATATCCAAGTCTCGCGATACGATTTCATCACGGTATGAAACTCGCGGTACGATATTTATTGCGATATCGTGAGAAAGATCATGATACGGTGGAGAGGCTCACGATTAGGGATGTAACAAAATCCAAATCTCTTGGTACGATATTTTCACGATATACATCTCACAGTACAATATTTATTATGATATTTTGTGGAGGCTAAACAGCTAAAAATGTTAATATGCTACTTTTTCCTCTTAAAATGCCTTGACAAGACTTAATCCAAAAGACTTAACAGTGCTTAGAACTGTTATTTCTTGATGTAGTCTGCGCTGAAATGGAGCAAAGGATCAGGGTCTCTGTAGATTCCTCTGTCTTTTTTTAGCTATAGCTGCACCATAACTCTTAATTTACTTGTAATTCGATATATTGTGATGGTCCACGATATTATTGTGAGAACTTTGACGATACGATATCACGATATTTCAGTTACTGTTACATCCCTACATATACCACTAAGCTAAAAAAGAACACTTAATCAGTTTAAACTCTGACCATACAGTCACAGATTTTTTTTATAACAAATGCAAAAAGTATCACATGTCTTTATGTTGTTGGCCTTTTATTTAGACCAGAGAAGTACAATTAAGATTACAAGGAGGAAGCTTAGAAACGAAAGAAAAAGTCTATATTTTCTTCTTTTGTGTTTCTATTGTCTCTTTATGTGTCGTTCGTGTTAGGTTATCTCTAGTCGTTAAAACAGACTTCATACCTGTGACTGGAGCCTCTATGTCCAGCAGGTTTTTCTCTGCTCTCAAAATGGCCGCTCCCTCCCCGATGAGCCTCATAGCCACTGACTCTTCCACACGACCCTCCTTTGTCAGATGGGCTTTGAGCACGTCCACTTTGGGCTTCCCATCACTGTCGAACACCTCTTTAGCCGTCAGCCGGTGACTGGGAGGAAATGGGACAGCTGCAGAGGGAGAAAGAGATAGAAATCATATTACTTCTGATCATAGTTAATAGGAAATCAGTTAAAATTCACCTATCGAATCTAATCCAACTTTATTTAAGTCTCCAAAGTACTGCACAGAGTCGGCAAAACATAAATTAACACATTAAATCAAATAAAGCATAAAAAATAAATAAGCAAGTCAATAAAAAAACAAAAAATACCAAACTTAGCAAATAGAAAAATAGAAAATAAAATCAATAAAAGACAGTCAGAGGAGCACACATTTCTCATGCTGGGTTAAAAGCCAGTGAGACTAAAAAGCATCAACTGAAGGCCTGGTCATAATGTGAGAGGGCACGCGTGTTCCATTCAATGAATAACTCAAATAAAAAAGGAATAGCAATTTCGAGTTTTCTGACACCTTATTTCTTTTTTTTTTAATAGCAGTACAACATTTTGGTTACTTTTCCCACTGTGAACAAAGCTATACTTAACAGAGCTGCAACAATTTGACTTGGAAAATATGACGATGCATGTGGAGTGTGTCGATGTACTGACTTTATAGAGCGGAGGCTTCAATTAATGTGGCACTTATAACAGGTACATTCTTGCTCTGAACATCCAAACTGTATTTCCACACAAAACACAGCAGTACACGTGTGAGACATACACAGAAGAACATTGTCAGAGAGTTTTCAGATCAGGAAAAATCATGTTAACTGTGTGGCTGAATAAAAAGTGAAACAAGAAAGTGCTCCTTGTGTTGTAAAATCTGCTTTATCCAAAACTCTGTCTAAACATAAATTGTCCTTGCAGCCCTAAAACTTCTTTTTCTTTCTTTCTTTTTGTTGACATTAAATATATTTGAACATTTAGGCTTGTGGTATTATACTTTGTCTTCTGCATTTGACCCATCCTCCAGTCCCACTTGAGTAACATGCAGGAACAGTGGGAGTCACAATGTAGCACCCAGGGACTCGTCTCCAGAAATTATCAGCTTGGATTCAGTAAAATTCAGATTATTCACATGGAGAAGAGAAGAAATTTAATTTTATTTGTGTTTTTGAATGTTTGTTTGAATAATCCTTTATTATTAGACATTAGCTCAAATTGCTCTGTTCTACTTTGTAAAGTGGTAGTTTTCAAGTTAACAGCTACCTTTTATCTTTTTGTCAGTGGATTGGCAATTCCAGAGCTGAAATTACCCAGATGATTTTTATGAATGTGTATGGAGTTTAAAAACACAGTGGAGGACTTCTTGTATTACGACATGACAAGGCAGAACAGAGTGTTTTCTGTTTGAGAGAAGAATTCAGCCTAAATATACAGGGTTTGTGTGTTAAACATGCATGAATGACTGAAACAAAACACAACTCGGGTATGTTTTTGATGAGGAAACAACATTATAACATAGATCAGAAAACTGCGTAAAATGGGTCTTTTAAATTCATAAAGGAAACCACAAACAAAATCCAGAGCAGAAACCAAACCACAAGCAGCCCCATCATTCCCCACATAAGATCTGAACCTGACATACTTCTGTATTTTTGCTTGAATAATTTTTTACCTACCCTTATCATTGAACACATTTTCATCTGCTAATATTGAAAGAGGCTCCCTTGACAAAGGGCTTATGAGAATGCATGGCTGGCTCCGCAGCAGTGAGCACAAGCGTTTAAGCAGTTTGATTAGCAGGTACTTCAGGGGAGCTGCCCCCCACGGGAGCCATGTTAAGACCTCCCTCTGAGACCATTCACATCCTAACTGCTATGATCCCAGTGATTCCTCTTCATCAATATTTATAGCCAAACGCAACACTTTCTGAGAATTTGTCTTGTAAATGAAGATCTGCTATGATGACAGGTTTTATTATAGGTTATTTCTCAGCTTTCAGAATACAATACACTACAATAGGGCTGCAAGATGAATCTAATTGAATCATTTAATCTAATTGAAACAGCAATTTAAATGGACGTAATTAGCAAAATGCAAAGGCTGTCATTTTTGATATACCACCATTTGCTCAACATATCCCATCTTTTTCTGTATAAAAGTGGCTAACCTTGTAGTTTAGAGCTGCACAAACATGTTCTGAAATGTGATTCTTGTATTAGTTTTCAGTTCAGTTCATAGTCTTTTCATCAATTCTGCCTACATTTAAAACATGAACGTGAAACAGTTTCATATTAATAAATCATATATCGCAAATCTAATCTGGATTTCTAATTGATCACTGCTACAATACAATACAATTTTGAATATATTTTGATCAGTCACAAATATGGCGCAAATAAGAGTCCACAATGTAAGCATAAGCAAAACTACATGTTAAAACTGACCCAGATTTTTTAAAATTCTATCCTTTTTGTGGACTTAATCTTAACTATATGACCAACTGTAGTACAAAACTACGCTACAGACATCTTAAGAAATACAGATAACAAACATTTCTGTATATTAAGTCTCTTGGGTATAAAAGCTGTCATTTAATCTAGTGGTTTGTGGGCACAACACCAGGCGATGAAATTAATCAAAACCATTACAAAGCAATGTTCCTGTGAATTTCTATAATTATCTTTACATAAAACAGCCTCTCAGCACCACTCAATACAACCCTGTATACAACTGCAGTTTTCAGTAGCCTCAATCCAATTTTCATTTAATGCATTGTACTTTCTAAACTAATTGCAGAGTGAAAAAACAGACTATTTCTATGCAAATAACGAAGGTCTCTTTACATGGGCAAAAATGAAAGAGCTGTGTAGCAGAATTTCAATGTTTTCAAAGGGCCCCATGTCAACGCCATTATAGCAGCTGACGCTAACTGAATAAAAAGAAGTTGAAGTTTGAAATTGACAGCACTATTAGCATTCTCTCTTTGTTAATATTTTGTTCCTCCGACTCACGGCTGACACATTACAGGTACAAAATAGAACAGAGGGATTTTTCAACTGCTCAAATTGTGTTAGTGTTTCTAATTAACATATACTTCCAGACTGGGTGCATTGCATGGACCTGGTAAGCTTGGGTGCGGTAATGATTATGAGTGAAAGCATGGATCCCTAAGGTGATATCAGCTGAAATTAGAGTAGCGCTAAAGGGGCTAAAGACACAAGAGAATTCCATTCAAGAGAAGGATTTAAAATGAAGTCACAGGTGGATTTTCAACCTGTAGTGGGTGGATCAAGGAAAACTGATACTGACTCAAATCTGGATTAAAGGGCACGTACTACGCTATTTTCCGATCTATGTTATAATGCCGTTTTCTCGTCACAACCATTCCTGAAGTGGAGTTTTCTTTCATTCACACGACAGACAAACCATGCATGTTCAGACAATACACCTTGTGATGTCCATTTGGAAGATTTCAGATCTTGAATTGCCAATCTCTACTCAACAAAATGTAAAAAGTTGTTAACTTACTGCTTCATGACATCACAAGGTACAGCAGAACATTTTGAGCTTTGGAGATACAGACATACTAATAATAAAGAAGTACTAAAACATGTGTAAATGAAAAAAAAAATGACTTCAGGTAGGTTTTTAATGAGGCAACAACATTCTAACATGGCTTAAAGTTCACAAGAGTCAGTTTTGCTAAATATAGAACCTTTAATGGGTGTAAAAGACTTCAGATGAATATAATTTAGTCTAATAAGATGATTTTGTTGGTGTCCCTGGTTTGTATGAGTCAGTACCTAAAGTGAAATGCAGAAACAGTAGTGTACTAAAGTAACAAAGACTACAACTGAACATCTGATTAAAGTTAACTAAAATGTAGGCAGAAAAAAAAAATCTATGAATATTAAATCAATCTAGACACAAAAAGCAAGGCCATTTGATATTTGCAACTTAAAATTAAGGTTAAAATGTTGTAAGACCATGTTTATCTTCAAATGAAGTTTTTCATTAAAATGGTTTGAGATGTTTCTTGCTTGTTAGATGTAACAAATTGAATAAAGGAAAAGCTAATTTTGTCATTCATAGTAAAAAAAACGAATCATTTTTATTCTCAAATACTCTGCAGAACATACAAGGTTGCAAAATATCTTCATCTCAACCGATAACAAACTCTTAAAGTACTACAAAGTATTGTCTGTATACCCCAATTCTCAGTCTTTATATTATAGTTTAAGACTGGTTTAAGATAATATTAATTTTAATACAAAATAGTAATACCAAATTCAATAGGTCTGGTGATAATAATTTTATTTTATTTTTTAAGTCTTTGTAGAAGTTATTTTAAACACAAAACAGTAGTAGTATTTATTATTGCCATGTGATCTCTTTTTAGTGATGCAGCTCAAGATCATTTCAGAACTATGTTCTACTCTCTTCGTGATGTTTTAATCAGTATCAAAATCTGTTCAAATTAATATATCATTAGTTTTAGTATCTGGGTGTCTAAGTTTCCATGACAACCCAAGTTTCTTTCATTTTACAACAGCGTTACCTGAAAAGATCAAAAGTAATTCGTAGTATCAGTAATTACTCAAATGAGTATTTAGTTTTATGAGTAGATTTTGTGTCAGTCTAATAGTATTTGGGGGTTTTCACACACCTCCATCCCAGATAGAGTTACCATGGCCCCAGTATGGCCTTCACCAGAGCACCTGCTGTGACACTCTAACCCGAGACCAGGGACCATGGGGCTTTGGACTTACCACTGAGGGGCTGCAGTAGCTACATTCATGTCAACCAGTCTGGGACATTTTGCACCTACTCAGAAAGACAGGTCCGAACTTGGCCCCCAACTAACCTGCTCCAGAACATACTGTACAGAGCAAATGTCTATGGCAGGTTCAAAGCGAGTTTATATGGCCAAACAGAGGTGGGCCAGTGTTCAAATATCAATAAAGGTGCAAAGAAGAAAAATCAACAACTTGGTGTACTCAAATAAATGGTCCTTAAACCTAAACACCTATACATCCAGAAAGAGAAAGTGCTTTCTAATGGATCTCTAAATCATAACGTTCATTATTTAGGGCAGTGTAGATAACTGGATTTGTATTGAGATTTAGAGTCCGTCATTTCTACTGGTCAACAATCAGCTTGGGTCTTTTTTATTGTGATATTCAAGACAATATAAACGGTAAAAGACATTTTGACTTGAGTGGATAGGGAGTGCAAACATCAAAGTCCACAGCCAATCCTCAGGAAAAGCATGTGGTTTGGAGCAGAGTTTAGACATTGGAGGAAATATTTTACTATTTCATGGTGTTGTATTATTTATTTTTTAGACAAAATTCGGTCAATATGGGGAAAAACTGCCCAGCTCTAACAACCTGAAATGGATATGAAATGTATAAAGAGACACATTTATACAAAATATATATAAACATGTTACACATAAAAATTACTTTAATGTGGTACTGTTGCATAGGCTATTTGTGATGGCATAACTTTGAACATTTTTAAAAACAAAAATAAAAGAGTGTAGTTGTTAATGAAGCAGAGGCTTGCTTCAGCCTCTGCTCAGAGCTTGTATATAAACAGTTTAGTCTTTATGAATGACTCATGTGAATTTGTTAGAGTAAAACTTTCTTATCAAACATACTTGTGGTTCCTAACGCCACCTCATGCTGTGCTATCTAATTAAGCATTGGGCTGGATGACATGCAAAGCCCAAAGGTAGTTTCATCTCATCCACCGCAACAATTTCTCTAAATCAGATCTGCCCAGCCACAAAACTAACCAATAAAAATGTGCACCTTTTTGGATTGCTTTAATAAACAACCACCAAACTCAACTTGACAACTTTCCCAATTTGCAAAGCTATTTCAACACAGTTTTTGGTTTGGTTATTTCATTTGACAGTACACAGCAGCTCTGAAAATATTATTCACAAGTAAAAAACTTTAACTGGTTTCTAGTGATAGGAAACAAAAGGTTATTGCAACAGAAACTTGAGACTGGCCACACCATGACACTAGCTTTAACGCGCCTAGCCTAGCTGAGGTCACACCATATTGTCACTTTTCTCTGCAAAGAGCTAAAAATGTTTCAGCAAATTGGCCTTTCCCTTAATAATGGAAGGTGATTATCCAGGGCCTCATTTCAGACCCATTTTAAAAAGGGCATTCATATTCCTTGATAGACTTCAGTAACTTGGCCATATTTTAGCCAGTGGTTCTTGTTTTAGCATTCGTCTTTTGCTAATGGCTAATATTATACAGAAAGTGTTACTGGACTAGTTTTAATGCATATTCTTATTTGTACATTGAATTTTAAGGCAAAACATGACAATTATTTCACAACCATTTCACAATTTGACAAAGAACTAGCCTAATAATACAATGACAAAATGTTGAAGCCTTTTAGCGTAATACAGTATACCATTATTTATGCTAGCAACTGTTAGCATGTTAGCATACACGCTTTGATTCTGATAGGGGTAAAAACTCAACTGAGTCCATATTGCCATTGACTAACCAACTAATTAAAATAAATAAATAAATAAATAAACAAACAGCAATGCACTTCTTGAGGGAGAGTGCGGAGAATCATTGATTAAATTTCAGTCTTGCTCAAAACCACAATTTATTCATAATTCTTTCAAACACAGAATTGCCAAAAGTACGACCCTACTAGCCTCGGCAAGACATCCACATGAAACCACGTCACCTACAACCCTTTATTTACACACCATCGTCATTGCTAACATAACAAATCTACAACCACTGAGGTCACAAATATCCTTAAATTTGAGCAGGAAGAACAACATTATTATAATATGGAGTAGGTCATGTCAAAGCTGTGGTCGTTAGTGCATTGGCAACCTCTCAACACATCTTCCATGCATTTCCTCGTCCTGACAATGGAAACAGTGTGAACTTTTCCTCCTGTGGAATTTCTAACAGCCCTCTCATTATTAACAAGAGTAACACCCAGCGCTGCCAAAACATTACACGGCACAATGTAATAATAGCTTGTACAGTGTAGAAGTAAAAGCAGTTTTCTTCCCTTTAGCGACAAATGTAAAATAGTAGGAACCGGAAAAACATTTAGATTATAATTCAATGTTGTATAGAGACAAAAATATTGGAGTTCATTTAGCAACAAAACGTTATTTAAAGGTCTTATATTACTCAGTATGGACTCTTGTGAGCTTTAAGTCATGCTATAATGCTGTTATCTTGTCAAAAACACCCCTGGAGTTGTGTTTTGTTTCATTCACACATGTCTAAAAAATCTTTTATTATAAGTCTGTGTACATCTCCAAAGCTTAAAACCACCTTGAAGCCGTAGTTTTCAAGCAAAAAGAATCATTTAACCTTTAGTTCAGGGCAGATTGGAAACTCCAGGGCTGAAATTATTCAAATGATTCTAGAGAAGGTGTCTGCACTTTAAAACACAGTGGAGCACTTCCTGTATGAACACATGACATCCATCACAAGCTGGCAGTGTTTTCTGTTTGAGGGAAGAACTAAATTTGCAGGGTTTGTGTGTTAAATATGCATGAATGAAAACAAAAACACACTCCAGGTATGTTTGTGATGAGGAAACATTATAACACAGAAAACAGTGTAATATGTGTCCTTTAACGCAGCACTAAACCAGGTTTGAACTGGGTTTACAGTGAAAAAAATCGCTGGATATAAGAATCACACTGACCAAACGGTGCATTAGAAAGTTACACAATGCATCTTTAAAAACTAAACCAGATTTGAATTTGGAACAAAGTTGCAATCAAATATGATCTTTAGTGCCACAGTACAGCATTAAACCTAAAATCTATATTGCATTTTTGCCATTATGGGTGTAAAAAACAAAACAAAAACAACTTTACATAAACAGATAAGTTACACAACGCACCTTTAAGCAACACTATTTCTAAAAATTATTAAATCTTAATTAAAAAGAGCGAGGAAATTACATCCACTGAATCGATATGCGCCTAGGGTCCAATTCTAAATCCTTGTTCATCTTATGCATCTTTAATACTGGGCGAACTTCTGACCAGCAGCAATGTGCCTGAAAACTCATGGTGGGATTCAGAAAACGTATCCATTAGCAGTGCTCTTTTGCGTTTCATTAATTCAACCAATTCTCAGTTTGCGGGTGTTATGTAACTAGGGAAAAGCAGAGCCGGCTTTGCATACAACCGGAGAGGAAAATGAAAAGAGAGGAAAGAGTGAGGAAAGAGGGAAAGAGAGCCTTGGATTTAAAAGTTATCCGATAATTTGTCTCAGATTAGTATTCCAATTTCCAGGCTACAAATTAAAGTCATCCATCAGGCGAAAGATTTGAAGACGGATCAAAGACTAAACTTAGAAAACCCTGAGGTCATGTTAAACTTCTCTTAAATTTTGTAGATTATCTTGCTAATTATTGATGTGTAAGGTAACTAGTACTTGTTAAAACCAAAGAGGTGGAATTTAAATGGTCCATTTTACGCTATTTGCTAATCTATGTTATGTTGTTTCCTCATCACAAACATACCTAGAGTTGTGTTTTATTTCATTCACACAGGTTTAATGCACAAACTCTCCATATTTAGGCTTTCTTATGTCAAAGTGAAAAACATTTCCACCTTTTGATGTCATGTGGTAAAACAGAAAGTACTCCACTGTGTTTTTACACCTTCTCTAGAATCATTTGGATGATTTCAGCTCTAGAATTGCCCATTTCTACTAATCAAAAGATAAAAGGGAGCTCTTAAAAAACTGTTGAGGAGGTAACAACATTATAACATGTCTTAAAGCTCACAAGAGTTAATTTTGTGTTATAAAAAAGGAATAAAAGGCAATGGACTAAATTGCAACGTGCGGATAAATAAGAACTTAAAGGGGACGTATTATGTAACATGAACCTTTACGCATTTTAAATCATGTTATAACTGTGTTCTCTACACAAATTTGTCATTTTTTCAATTAATTCATATATGTTTAAGTAATCCAAAATTGTCCAGTATTTGAGGCTTTAGAGCGCAGAAATGTTCACATTTGATCCATACTCGCCCACTTCTCTGCATTTCCTTGCGATTATTCAAAAAGTTCAGACACCGGGTTACACATTTATAGGAGTAAAAAAATGTGAATGAAATGCTGTTCAGTTAATATTACTTGGCAGAGCTGGAGAAATGCCCAAACTAGATCGACTACTAAACCTAGACCTGATTACAAAACAAATTTCAATGTAATTTCTTTCCCAAATTGTCCAGCGTTACTTTACATAAAAAAATGTCAAATATCCACCAACTACCGTATACCTTTGTAGTACTGTGTAGCTTTATATTGTAGATTTAGTCGTTTTGAGGCAGAATAGTAATGACAGATTTGCCTGAATGCTTGTGTTGCCTTTAGAGAAACGCGCATCTGTTGAAACGTTCAGGTTGGTGTAGTTCATGGCTAATGCTCTGCCTCTGTGCAGGGAGACAGCAGGAGGCTCCGAGTCATACAGGGCCGGACAGATCGGACTAATGAGAGGGAGAGACTAGAGAGAGAGCGAGAGAGAAGGAGAAGGGGAGGGAAGGAGGTAGAGTGAAGGAGAGAGGAGAGAGAGAAGGAGAGGGGCAAAGAGGGACAGAGACACAGAAAGAGAGGAGAGGGGGAGAGAAGGAGGGAGATAGGGAGAGGCACAGATAGAGAGAGGCAATTAGAAAGACATGAGAGAGACATGAGAAAGAGAGAGAGAGAGAGAGATGAGAGAGGGACATGAGAGAGACACATGAGAGCGATGAGAAAGAGATGTGGGAGAGAGACAGATAGAGAGAGGCACGGATAAATAGAGACACGAAAGAGATAGAGAAACATGAGCGAGAAGGAGAGAGACATAAATAGAGAGAGAGACACACACACAGACAGGCACAGATAGAGAGACATGAGAGAAGGAGAGGGTGAGAGAGGGAGGGAGAGCGGGAGAGCCAAGAATAGAGATAGGCAGTTAGAGAGAGAGACATGCGAGAGAAAGAGAGAGAGAGAGAGACAGACAGACAGCGACAGAGAAAGAGACAGAGAGAGGCATGAATAGAAAGACAAATGAGAGAGAGACAGAGAGAGGCACGGATAGAAAGAGATATGAAAAAGAAAGAGAAACATGAGAGAGAAGAGAGAGACACAAACACAAATCGAGAGAAAGAGACACAGAGAGGCACAGATAGAGAGAGACATGAGAGAGAGAGATAGATTGAGATGGAGAGAGAGACAGAGACAGAGAGAGGCACAGAAAGAGACAGGAGAGAGAGGGAGAGAAAGAGACAGAGAGAGAGACAGAAAGAGACACAAATAGAAAGAAAGAGACACACAAATAGAGAGAAAGACACAGAGAGGCACAGACAGAGAAAGTCATGAGAGAGAGAAGCAGACTGAGATGGAGACACAGAGAGAGACAGACTCAGAGTGACAAACACACACTCACAGAAAGAGAGAGAGAGACGAGAGAGACAGAGAATGACATTTGTTAGTCACCAACATCATCTTGCTCTCTGTCCTGAATGCCAGAGAGGTGAGTATACAGCACTCAACACTAAGTAACTAAACAGCACCATTAGACAATATTTCCTGTATATGGACCATAGGGTTACTGAGAACATGCGGTTTAAAAAGTAATAGATTCTGTCACCAATTACATAAAGTGGGGCAGAAGTAAAGGCTCGTTCCAAAACTGGAAACTCATTTGAACAGCTAAAAATGATTTATAGGAAGCTGAATCTTACCTAAAGAAACATAAAAATACCTAAAAGACGCACAAAGTCACAATAATTACTATATCGACTTATCATTCATGGTTTGTACATTTGTTTGCAATAATGGTGAAATGAAATTTAGAGGGTGAAATAAGATGAATTGTTATATTTTTCTGTAGCAATCGTTGCCTTCCCATCACTGAAGTTTAAATGACAACTTCAAAAACTAGTAAACATTTGACAGAACTAAGATTAAAATATCTTTTTCATTACTGAATGAAACAAAACTGTTTACTACTCTTAAGTTGTGGTTGTGGAGCTTTGTTTTTATCATTTCAATATCTACAGCCAACACTGATCAGTCTTACACCACAAGTAACAGGGAGCGTGGTCAATAAGTGGACACTGATAGAGCAAATGAATTCCTGTCATTCCTCGGGCATGCTGGGAGTACCGCACTATGATAAATCCCTGTATAGTTTGGAATTATGCAAGCCGTAGCATCATTCCATCACATAGTAAATTGACCCCATAGAAATAGCTGAGAGAGCATGATGGTGCATACAGGAGGGCGTGGGTGCGACTGGGGTTGACATCGGACACGTGGAAGATGCCCCATTTCACCAGCCAACTGTGTTTTAAAAGCTCCCCGAAGATCCGGCGAGAGAATGAGAGACCACAGCAACAGCGAAGCAAAGAAGACATGACAGCTCTCTGAATAGCAAGTAAAAGGTTTAGGAGAAAATGATTAAACAAAGCACAAAAAAGTTATCTTGAAACCATACAGCATACCTGTTCTAATAAATTATGGATAACTCAATATGATTATGAGAAGATTTGCAAACTGATTTGGAACAGAATTGCAAAACTATTAAAACAATCATGAGTATTTCAATGTTTGTAGAGGTTGATTGATAAATAGATCCCATGGAGACCAAATGTTTACTTCTGTGCAGAGGATACTGTATTATCAAAATGATTACAGCTCATACTAATTTGATAATGAATATGAAATTTGCAATATAACAGTGATTAATCTTGCAACCCTAAATTTACTTTCTTATATGAAACACTGTAGGCACCCCACAAGCGATGTAGTTTGAAAAAAATAAAAATGCACTTTTTACCTGCTTTTAAAAGAAGGATTTAAAAGAAAAAACTTTACATGCTGTTAAATAAATGCCATACACATTAAAGAAAAGTGTTTTTGCTTAAGACTAAGGGGCAGTTTGTCCTTGTAGTGTTCAAGGCTTTTCGCTGCTGTAAAGGAAGTTCACTGGTCTTTCTGTAACACATAAAATGGAGATTCTCTCCTGATCATAAATGTGGCAGTAGGAAAGGAACAGGACCAGAGTAAAGCAGGGCCCACCACTATTTGCTTGTTTTATGCAGCATACAAAGAAACAGCCACAGGCACACTGGCAAATGTGTGCTACTGCTGCTACTGCTTCAATGTTGCATTCAAAAACATAGTGTAAAAACATAACACGACTGAGGGATGGAGACGTGCTGTGGGCTGTAGGTGATGATGCATTCAGTGTCTGAGACCAGAGCAATGGCCCTTTTTAGCAATGATAAAATACAGATCCTATATAAATGATTAATGCAAGGAAAGTACAATGTACAACAGTAAAAGCTCACTTTGGTTAATGCTCATCAGAGTCAGTTAAAGAAAATGATTTTAGTGCAACATGTCTGCCAGAGGGTCTATTACTCTTATATAGCTAAGTTATTGCTTTGTTAGAATGTTCCAAAGTATGGCATTAACTGTAATAAAGACAAACAAGTGATGACCACAGGCAAGTTACAGGTCAGAAATGTGGAGAAGTGTCCCTGTCAAAAAGTTATGTTTTAGCAATAAAAACATTTAACTGAAAAAAAAAAAAGATTCCAAGTAATGCAATAACATGTTCATGGACACAAGCAGGTGGTGGATACCCCAGCAGTAAAGTCTTATAGTGGACCTTCAAGCTCAAAAGTATTATTATGTGATTTTTTTTGCCATACTTGCCCATTAAAGGTGCAAGTTACTCATTTCACAGTATTGATATTTTTACCACTACAAATTTGAAAAGCCAGTATATGACCAAGCACTATACATTTCATAAATATAGATGATGAAATTCAATTATCCATGGCATTTGGATGCAACAGAAGGCCATAAGTTTCAGCTGTAGGTTTTATGAAGTGAACCCTTACTACATATCTGGAAGTCGTTTCAAAATGTCTTCCACGAACAGTCCACTAGTTCATTACTCCACATTCAGAGGCTGATTACTCGACATACATAATGCAACAGATTGAGATCATATGGCCATCTTTGCTTGAGACAAAAGTGCACCAACTCAACCATGATATTCAGCAACAGGCAATGAATTATTTGCAATATTGTATGCCTGGAATGGATACCACATCATGTATATGGCAAGTTTTAGATGGGTTTCGTGCTCGACTAAACCTAATCTTTTCATGCATCCAGGGAGGACCACAGCGCTGTCAATCAATAATTCATAAAACCAAGCCATAGAAATTATATGTTCCTTATATATACGATTAACGTGGGCCAAATCTAGCATGTTGACGCCTCCAGTGCACTACACATCTAATATAGTGGGATTAAAGCAAGATGAAGGGGGAAGGGGATGCTACCTTAAATTTGAGATTATTCAGAGATATTAAGAGGCAAAGTTATGTGGATTACTGTAATAAATTCATAGTGAGAACAACACATATGGAAAATGTTTTATATAAAATGTGATTCTGAACATTTTTAATATTGGAAACCAGCAGACTGCAAATATGCACAGCTATACCGGGATGTTCACTAAGCCATGAGATTTCCCACTCTATATCCTCGGCAGCCTCTCCTCTCACACCAGCGAACTTTAAGTCCCCCTTCTCTAGCAGGGATGCACAATATATCTCAAGCGAATCCATTGCAATTTCATTTGATGCAATTATCAAAATGCAAAGGCTACCATAATTTACATACTAGAAACCTCCACAAATAACATTCTATTATTCATCAAAAATCAATACTAACGCTAGCATCAAAACTCAGTACTAGATAACCTGAAGAAGTATTGATACTAAAAAGTCGCAAGTATAAGAGCACATAGAATAGTATACACCCATGGACCATTAGACTAGAGGGATTACACAGATATAAAACTGCATGGTAATATAAAAGAAAGTGCTATGATTTGTCATGTTGAAAATGACATTCTAAAGAGGTATTTTAACTATCACTGAGGTATCAGAATCGGTATTGAATAGGGTTGGGCGGTAATACGGTATTACGGTATCCTGTGGTATCAAAAAGTAGCAAAGGTATCAGTTTCATTACAGTCATTAAAAACATCTGCAGCACATAACAACCTAACATAAAGACTAATAGTTTATAATGTTTCTTTTAACTGCGTGGGGAGATGACGTTTGATTAGTTTCCGTTGTCACGTGACGCTCATAAGGAAGACCAAGACAAGAAGGCAAGTCCAGCCATAAGCGTGTTGGCAGCATTTTGGCTTCAGGCACATATTTGTTTATGTTTTACAGAAACAAAACTTAAAACCACATGGCTCATTTGCATAAACTATAAAGAGCTGATAAAAACAGCTCGCTCCTTGTGCGCTGATGCTGTCTGCTTCTGTTGGACTGAAGGACACGGCTCAGTGGATTATATGTGTTCTTTGTGCAACAGAGGATGTGCGGCTAACGGTAAGTCTGTGCTTGTATCGTGTTGGAGATGATTCATGTGAAACTTTTCAGAGACTATAAGTCTGCAGGTCATACACAGCCGATATAGCGGTGTGGCTTCGTAACTTACCAAAACCGTACTACAACATTTTGGTAATACAGTAAACTGTATACCCCGGTAAACTCCTGAGAAGGTACAGTATCAAAATTTGGATACCGTCCAACCATAGTACTGAATATCGAGTATATCTCTTAGTATTGAAAATCAAGTTTTATAATGGTAGTATCGTGACAACATTGACCTGTAGTTTAGATATTTACAAACATGTTCTTCGCTCAAAATTTTATGTACTTTTTAAACATATGTTGCAGTTTCTACAATCATCTTTGTATTCAAATTTCTCCAGTATGCAAGTCCAAACTATAGGGTGGCCTTCATGAAAATCTCCAAATGAGTTAGATTTATTTTCTACAATCACACAGACCTATTGTTAACTCAGACTTAATCATTTCTGTATTCATATTTCTCCAGTACAAATGTTTTAAAATTCTGTCTCAACCGTGACTACCAATCAATTCCATTCAGCAACAAGACACACAAGATGAAGTGAGAAGGTAAACAATGACCCCCTGTCCATTGTAAGTTGAGAGCTTTGTGTAGATCTTCTTTTATGATGTCAATTCAAAAGACTTGGCAGCTTCAGGGCTAACCACTCAAGCACACGTTTGCCATGCATTTGTAAAGACATGAGGTGCCTGGGAACAAAAGGTCTGGCTGAGTGGAGCTTCCAACAGAGTGGTGGGCTTTACGGTTGTAGAAGGACGCAGGATGACCGCTAGAAGACAGACAAGAAAAAAAGACTGCAAGAGTGGACCGTCGTGTAGAGTGTCAAGGTAACACTTTTTAAAGCAGGATTCTTTACTATAAAGAAATACTGCAATAGGCCTGTCATGATAATTACAATATCAATTTACCGTTCAATATATTTAAGATGGCTCAATATTTATCATGGGTATTTTTTTCCTTTGCAATTGTGGGGACATTTTTTGCAATTTTTATATAATACTATTAAGATTTGAGCTATATAGAGTAGAATAAATAACTTCTATGGCTATTTGTTGCAGCTCAGGGCTTTTAATGATACTGTCTCTTTAAAAATTGGTTTACTGGGGTTATCCTGCTTTGTGTTAGTGGCAAAAAGTATTTTCAATATTATCATTTATAGCAATATTTCTCTGTAGCAATATATCATGCTTCAAAATGTGTTATCATGACAGGCCTGATAAAGAATAATACAGAGTTGAATTTATGCAACTGACACAATAACAATAAGGCAAGATAATCCCAGTAAACCAGTTTTCAAATAGAGTTGCCTTACCTTACATAAAAACACCAAAAATCTTTCCACTTTTGCAAAAAAAAACTCTATACTTCATAAATATAGAGACCCAAAACATACAGTTTCAGATTTTATATATTGAACGATAAGTAGATATAGTAATTATCGTGACCTACAGTAAGTTTTTTTCTCTATTGAAGGGAACTAAACATGAAGTACAGCTGTAGTGAGATGTGCAGAGGGCGTTCATCAAATATTTAGACAGGGAAATTAACTGTACTAACGTGCCTTAGATGAAAATCCCTGGGGAGCAAATAACACAAAAAGAACTGGAACAGAAGATAATCCAGAAGTAAATAGTCAAAGTTGGATGATTTTTTGGAAGACATTTTCGATGTAATTCTGAACACCAATTTTTTCCCAATGTTAATTAATGAAACAAAGGAATAAAGTTACCAATTTAATCCTAGACTTATAAATTGCAAAATTTTCAAGGAATAGCAACCATATTTGGATTTGTTGTTCTTACAAAACAATGAATATTTGGTTGCTGATGTTGAGTATCAAAAGACAACTGGGCCCGTCACGATAATTACTATGTAGACTTATCATTCAATACATGAGAGATGGAACAATAATTTTTGGGGGGTCAGTATTTATTGGGGGACTTTTTCTTTGCACTAGTGGAGAAATCTTGTTATTTGTTTATTCAGTATGATCAGAGTTGAGCCTTAGAGTCTGAAATTATGAACTTCTATGAGTCATTATAGACACAAACTAATTAAGTGTTTCATTCAGGTATTTATTTATTGCAGCTCATGCTTTGTTGATTTAGAATACTTTTTTGGGGATAATTCGTCCCACTCCTTTTGGGGCAATGTTTTTGTTGCTGTTCTTGTTTCTGTTGATATGACTGATTAAGACTGAAAATTCTGTCCCGCCCGCGCCCGCAAAGAATTGTAATTTTCAGTCCTGCTCCCACCCACATCTGCGATACGGAATTGTCTAAAATGTGCACGAGATTAGACCACATCTGCAAGTTTAGGCTGCTTAAAATGTTTTTATTATTGCCAAATAAAATATAGAGCCAAATGATGTATGATAGGCAAACATGAATCATTTGTATATTTTACTTCACACGCATAGTTAGTTTGCAGGACTGCAGTTTATCATCCCACACGTCAGCTCCCGCATTGTGCAGTTCTACCCGCGCCCACAATGAGCTTTCAAAATATGTCTTGCGCCGCACTGTTTTGCGTCGGGTCCCGCGGTCCTACACTGATGTCAATATTATTAGGTTTCATTACTGTAGAAAAGAATGTAAAATGTTTACTTGTCCAAAATAAATGAAAAATAAAAAAATAAAATGCAATATTGTTATTTACCCTTTATACTTACTTCAAGAATATATTGTATTTCAAAAAATGTTATTGTGACACACCAAAAGACTATTTGTTTTTGTAGTTTAAAAAAATGCATGCTTTTACCTCTGAACTAGACAAATCCCATACACAATGCAAAAGGTAAACGATTTAATAATAGCAAGTTGAGCCCTTGCATTGACAAACAGTACCCCAGACGCTTATGCATTAAGTATACTGCATTCAATAGCAATCATAATACATCTACTATGAAAATCATTACGTTTAAATATTTCATTGAAACGCACAAATGGTTGCCTTTTATGACCATGAGACAAATAACCAGCGGTACTTTATGCTTGTACTCCCTGTCCTATTTCCAAGGCCTCTATTAATTGTGTCCTTAATAACTTTGATTTAATGCTGCTGGTTTGAAATCTTATTTATTTATATATATTTAGTTTTTTTACAGCGCTTTTAAGACTCATCATCTGCTGCACGGATGCTAGCTTTAACATTGCATCAACAAACAGGGAATATTAGATAAAAGTGAGTAAAAGCTGTTGCCAAGGAAACAGCGCAAGTGAAGTTTGCTGTATTAATGTTTCATCCATCAAAATACTGGGTTCAAATGAAGCGCCGCCAGCATGTTGCAAAGCTGGATACGTGTGGAACAACCCCACTGTATTTTCAAGGCCTGCGTAATATATTGTCAATTGTTTTGTTGGTATTGCATTTGCTGATATTGCTGAACAACAAGGAAAATTATGCTATCAAAACAATGGCGACAGAACGAGGCGTTGAATCGTTTTTATATTAGGTAAATTAAGTGTGTTTTTCTATAAACAAAGCATGTGGCAGTGTTCAGTGATTTCAGTGATTAAGTTAGTGGTTTATAGGACTGTGCAAATAATAAAAAGTCAAGATCTAATTGGTGGAAATCTAATCAACTTGGGACTTTTTCCACAAAGAAATATAAGTTTGTACCCTTGTTTTGATTACACTGCAAGTTTCTGATTTAAAGGTGCATTGTGCAACTTGTCTGAGGGGTCCGTCATGTGCTCGTCTCCATGGAGATGTGCCTAGGATGTTCCACACTATAGCTATGAACATGAAGAATCTGAATGGTATGGAAGCCGGGAGGGCTCATAACAAACGCAACAGCAAAACAAAAAGTCACAACAAATCAAAAAAAGCCACAACGGAAGTGACCGCGTGACTCTATTTTCCGAAGGACCAAGCGAAGCGTTAAAGAATCAAGCGGGAAGTGAAAAGTTGAAGAAGAACAAGAATGTGAAAAGTAAAGGAAATGAGTGAAGTTGGAAACGTAAGTAAAAGTAATTTACTGTTTTGTGTCCAGGATAGATGTCACTGTCTGACTGTCGGAAAATAGTCCCGCGGTCACTTCCGTTGTGGCTTTTTGTTGTGTTGTGGCGTTTGCATTTGTGTTGTGGCGTTTGCATTTGTGTTGTGGCGTTTGCATTTGTGTTGTGGTGTCTGTATTTGTGTTGTGGCATTTGTATTAAAATAGAGTCCCGTGATCACTTCAGTTGTGGCTTTTTTGGGGTATGTTGTGGCTTTTTTTTGGTTTGATGTGGCTTTTTTTGGTTTGATGTGGCTTTTTTTGGTTTGTTGTGGCGTTTGCACTTGTGTTGTCGCGTTTGCATTTGTTGCGGCATTTGCGACTGTTATAAGCCCTCCCAGCTTCCGTAGAATGGAGACTTGCAAGCCATTACAGGTTAGACATGTGGAGAGGCAACCCCACTCACAGTAAGAATGGATGTTTTTTAAGATATTTTTGAGCAATAAATAACACCTATAGTTGAATAATTGCAAGACAGATCAGTTTAATACTATACTGTGCACGATTTAAACCAAAGCATTAACATCTCCATGGAGACAAACAAGAAAGTTACACAGTATACCTTTAAATCAGACTTTGTGAAATAGTGAAATGATTTAATTAACAGTATAGCAGGTATTTAATTGTCTAGATAATAGTTTTCTCGATAGGTTCAACTGTAAAGCATTGCATGTTGTAATGATGCCACTGACACCTATAGAGTGCAATGTCACACGGCTGCAAGCGATGACACTAATCTCTAGATCGTAATTACCGAGACAGACAGGCTATGTACTACAACACACTAGCAATACAGGAAAAGCCTACATCCATCTTGTCTGTGTCTGTCAAGGTCATCAAAAACCATCAAACTCAAGAGGGAAAAAATAGCCTGTAGCTCTAGGTTCAGAAAGCTAGCAAGAATGAGTGACAAAAAGGTGGTAATCCAGATCGCACTGAGGAGCGGAAAATGCAACAGCAGGTGAAAGAGCTGCGTGGTTGTACAAACAGTCACGGGTTTAATTAGTGATGTGGTTATATGTTGGGGGATGCTATGGGCAAATGCATGGAAGGAAACTAATGTAAATAATAGTGCTGGATGGGTAGGTGGTATGTTTTAGTGGACCTTTTGGATATAAAGGATGGATATATACAGTGTTAGGGAGTAACAGATTACATGTACCGGTGTCACGTAATCAGAGCACAAATTATGAGTAACTTTGTTGATTATATGGCGGTATTTTCCTGTTTACACATTTTGGGCGCTACCTTTTTTTAAATTTTTTTTTATTTTGGTAAATAATCCACTCATTGCCTGAAACCCAAACAGAACACGCGCCATAAGAGCGACGTAAACGTCTTGTTAACGTTGGTGGCATCAGTCACACAATGGACGAGGTCGAGAAGCCAGTAGAACAGAACAAGCAGTGCAAGGGCAAAAACACATTTGTGTCTTGGAAATTCATACATCACTTTGTATTTAAAGAAGAGAGGAAAGGGCGTGTGGTGGGTGGGGTACGCGGGAGTACGCCGACCACCCACTTCTCCCGATGTAAGATATAAAATAACAAATATAAAATCACCTTCAAGTTAAATGTCAAACTGGAGCTATTGGCAACGGAGAAATAACCTGCATAGGCTCATAATGTCTCCAGTAGGCTACTGTCTTATAGTAACCTGCCACATGAGGGGACACGCACACAAACACCCACAAACACACCTTCATCATCGTCATCAACCTGAGAACGCGCAGACCATGTCACCTTCCGTACTGCACGGATACCGCCGTCCTCCTGTGTGCCATGTGTGGACCGTGTTTTCTCGCGTAACAATATCAAGTAATCCAAAGTATTCAGATTACGTTACTCCCTTTAAGTAATTTAATGGATTACATTACAAACTACATTTTGGTTTATGTAATCTGTAGGTTAATACATTTTAAAAGTAACCTTCCCAACACTGGATATATATTAGAGATAGAGGGTTAGTCAATATATCTGCACAATATATGTACTTTTTTTTGCATATACATGCAAACATAACTTGAGCAGAGGCCAATATTTTGTTTGGACTGCAAAAGCCTTACTAGTGCTTTGTTTGAACACTTAAGTGCAGTATTAATTTCAGCACATAAGAACAGAGCACTGCACAAAATGACTACTTCTCTGGTACAGGTTTGAAGTGAGTCAGTGTGGATGCTTGAAATCTCCATTATTTAACGTAACTGAGTTTGTATTTATTACCAATCTATCTACAAAAAAAATGTAGGGGGAAAATTTTTAAGGAAAATGTGTCTTATATAGAGCAGCAATTTAGTAAAAAAAAAGCTTGAAGTTTAAATACATATGTTGGTTGTTTGCATAATGACTCAACAAACAACAGCAACAGAGAAAGACTTAAGAAAAACAGTTTGCAGTGTAAGTTTGAAACACCAACTGATTTCAAATGTTCTATTAATTTTTCATCATTGATTTCTCTGGTTTGTTTGTTCTTGACAGGGATAAAAGGAATTAACCTGTGAAATAGTCCAAGTCTGGGAACTATTCACACAATCATTGTAAAAATATAATGTTGTGGATGTTTAAAAGGTACTATATTACCTAAAAGTGACTAAAGTGAGCTTTTATTCATATTATAATGCTGTTACCTCCTCAAAAACATACACGGAGTTGTGTTTTGTTGCATTCACACATTTGAATAATCCTCTATTATTGATCTACATCTCCAAAACTGCTCTTTTTCACCTTGTGATGTCACGAAGCGGTAGTTTTCAATTTAACAGATACCTTTTACCTTTAGTAAGTAGTTCAAAAGAGATTGGCAATTCCAGGTCTGAAACTATTCAAATTATTCTAGTGAAGGTGTATGGAGAGGAGCACTTCCTGTTTTACCACATAACATCACAAGGTGGAACAGAGAATTTTCTGTTTGAGAAAAAAAAAAAAATCTGCCTAAATATGCAGGATTTGTGTGTTAAAGATGTGTGAAAGAAGCAAAACACAACTGCAGGTACTCTTTGTGATGAGGAAACATTATAATGTAGATCAGAAAACCATGTAATGCAGGCCCTTTAAGGCATATTCTAAAAGGGAC
Source organism: Boleophthalmus pectinirostris (assembly GCF_026225935.1). Lineage (NCBI taxonomy): Eukaryota > Metazoa > Chordata > Actinopteri > Gobiiformes > Gobiidae > Boleophthalmus > Boleophthalmus pectinirostris. The sequence goes on along the minus strand of NW_026571153.1, from coordinate 16,802,235 downwards.
ATCCCGGATTTTAATGGTGGTAGAGGTGGTGGAAGGGTGTCCAGCGTGCTGTCAATGCTGGCCCCGATCAATATCACAGCGAGAGGCCATGCGGGACTTGGTGATCGCGCCTGGCAAATGACTACAGCGATTTGGAAACCTGGGGGAGGGGGCATGAGTCAGGCTGAGAGCTAGAGATCAATGACATGAAAGTGCAGCGACTATCGGCTTGAAATATACAACCAAGGAGGGGGAAAAAACGAACTTGTCAATCTGTCACCGAAAACATTCAGTGCCAGACTCCACTGTCCACAGAACGCTGGTCTCTGCAGATCTCCATAGAGTTACAGCCAGGCCCTGATGACAGCCAGTCAATTTTACAGCACAAAATCCATTAAGGATGCACCGCTAGTGAAATTTGGGGCCAATAGCCGGAGCCTAAAATAACTATTTGGATGATTGCCGGTGCTGACTTTGTTGTTCTGACTGCTCGCTCACTAAATGGTGCAGGGCTAGCTCTGACTAAATGCCCATTTACGCTGGAATGGTTTGGGTCATTATAATGTAGGCAGTGTTTAAAGGGGGCTGTATTAATTTTTTTCCATGTATTTGAGGAAAATTTGTGTAACTCTAGCACAGTTATATTGTATAAGTAGTTCTTCAGGTCAAAATAAGTCCACTGTGTGCTGTCATCCAATTACAAAGTGTTTTACAGTGCCATAAGACAGGCAAGAGGTTTCAAGGGTAACGAAGTCTACTGAACCAGCTTCACTTGCAATTCTAAACACTGCTGTTACTGTGCAGGCCTGCTTAGTTTTAGTACAAATGGACTGAAATAATAAAACAAATGGTGGAGAATGGTCCGAACTGGGATGCTGTGTCTAAGCCATGGCCTTATCAGAGAGCTGGAAGACAAACATTAGGATTTGTAATCAGCAAGTTTCATCTATTTGCTGACAGCCCTGTGGCCGTCAACACAGAGCAGCACAGAGAAGAAAATCCCTCAATCAATAAAAGTAGATTATAAAAAGCAATAGTTTGTTCTAATGGTATTTAGGAGTGGAAGTTACACAAATCAGCTTCAACATTATGACCACTTACAGTTAACCAGCCAGTCTGTAGGTTTACAATGGCAATCAATCAGAAATGTGTATAAAACATGAATTGTATTATTATATCAGTTGGCCTATACTGGGCCGATATTTGGACTTTTTTAGCATATCAGCCTTAAATCGCTACCATATTGTGTTTTGGTCAATCTTCTGCCTAAAAACACACACAAATCTTTATATTGACACTTTAATAATATGAATGAAAACAGCTGCAAAAAATATCATATAGGTTTGTGGTAAAAAAGGGCTTGGTGGGAGTTTATAATAAATTTAAATGACAACATCTGGGGAAAATAATCTAAATCAGCCCAAAATATCTGCAGAGTTTATCAGCCATCAGTTGCTCTGTATTTTAAACAATCAGTATTGGGATCAGCCATGAAAAAACCCACAGCAGTCGATCTCTATGCAATATCACCTGGTTTAGTCCCAGGCCAGACCAAATTTAGTCCTGGTTAGTCCTTGATTTGGTTCTTTCTGTAATATATCTGTTAACATCCATGTGGGATTATTGCATGGAACAAAGGTATTTTTTTCAAAAGAGAGCAACAATCTAATATATTCAAAAGCTTAAAAAGATTAGTATCTGACAAAAGCCCTATACATCATCGTATATACCCCTTTTTCACCAAACCAAATTTCCCCCACTCACTACAATGTCTGCCTGGTCATAATGATATGCCTGGTCGATGTTCACGGTCTAAAACATGGACAGATTTGATTTCGCTGTTTAGTAAATGCTTTTTCACTGTTAGGCAAAACACTTTGCAATGTAAAATGTAATAAAAAGAATAGAGCGAAGCAGAATTCTCGGTTGGCAACGACATTAACACCGTCTGGCATTTCCTTAAAAACCACAGTGACAGCCCCTTAAAGAAGACGTTTCTTGGTAGCTTTTTTTTTTTTTTTTGCTTTTTCCTGTACCCCCCCTCCACCCGTCCACCCCTCCTCTCTCTCTCTCTCTCTCTCTCCCCCTCCCTCCATACCTCCTCCTCTCCCTCAACCACAATACCATGACACAGGATTAGCTTTCATTAGAGAAGGCGCTATAATCAGCTTTGGAGCATAGCGAGTGACGGAACAATAAAAGGGATCTGGAAGAGGGAGCCAGCTGCTGGTGCTACTACACTTTTATGTGTCCTGTTAGCATTCTGCGATAGTTAACAGTCTGGAACTTTTGTAGTTTCCATGGTTATTGGTTGTTTTGATGGACTTATCCACCTGTAGCTGATGTTGCAGTGCACCTACACTTTCAATAACCATTTATATATGTGTAACAAAACTTGGACCCACGCAATATTAGTAAACATAAACTGTTTTCTATTTGGCCAAAACAATAATCCTTCAAATGCCAAGGTATGACTCCTAATTGTTTAAAAAATGTATGAAATATTTGCAAAGGCTTAAATTTTTCTACTGTCTGAAATCTGGGTATCCAGGTTGCTCTATTTATTTGCTAAAAGTGTTGCTCTGAAATGACAAGTGCATTACTCAGAGAAGTTTCAGTGATGAGTGGCACAGGAAAGTGTTTTTGGCTGCAGTAAACATAAAGGTCACAGACGAGCTGCTTTTGTTTGGATAGCACGCAACTGAGGTCTGAACCAGCACAGAACCACCTTTGTGCAAATGCTCCTCTGGGTTTTGGACTGGCACATGCGTCGGGAAGGAGTGAGGAAACAGGCCTATGCAGAACATATGTCCCACAGGCTCTTTACAGTCCAAACCCCTCTTCACTGTGGGATGTTTGGGACTCGGAGCAGTGACATGTGGACGAGAACTGGGCAGGCTCTAGGCAGGCCGGGTCCAAACGAGAAACCTCACATCATCAGTAACCTTAAACTATAATTAAGTATCAAGTAGGGGTGGGCAATATCTCAATATTTTAAATATATCGAGATATTTTTTAAACTCGATATGAATTCTGACATATTGTATATATCGATATAATGCTTATATTCAATTTTGATTTCGCCACTTCGCTTGTTTGTCTTCTCCTTCGTCGCCGGCGCGCCCCCGCTTCCCTGATTTTGCTCGCTTGTGTCTCATTCACTCCTCACTCCTCGCCATGAATGCCGAAAGTTGGTGCCAGTGAAAAGCTTCTAGCGCCATGAAACTTTTCCACCATTTACAGAAAAGGCCATCAGCAGCACATCCTCATATTCCACTGAGTCGCGTCCTTTAGTCCAAAAGAAGCTGAACCGCACACAAAAGGAGTGGGCTGTTTATGCAAATTAGCCATGCGCTTTTTAAGTTTCGTTTCTGTAAAACGTAAACAAGTCTGCGTAAAGCTGCATTAAACACATTATAATCTCAAATGGACTGATGTGGCTCTAGAGTCGTTATGCTTTATATGTTGTAAAGTTTAGTAATGTAAAGTTTATTTATGCAGAAGATTTTAATTAATAATCTGCTGCAGTGTAACTTGTACAATAGTGTTTGGACACGTTGGGTTGCAGATCAACTGCAATGGATTGTGGGATACCTCATAACTCCTTACTGCTGGATAAGAACATGGATCTGTTAAAATAAGGAACCTCCTGAGCTTCCTCTGCTAAAAGAGCTCATGGTTATGGTTATGGTCTGGATAACAGAGTTAATGCAAAGATGAGCTGAGTTGAGTTGTTTTATTTATGAATGAAAAGAAGGAAATATGCATTATTTCTTTTATTTTACAGTAAAATTATTATTTATGTAATTAGGGTTTTTTGTAATCTTAAATGTTCCTATATGAACTGCCTAGCTTTTACACTTTAATAAAAAAAAAAAAAAAGACCTTGTGGAATTTGGCAGATTTGTTTTTGCAGTTTTCAGTTTTAGGGGGTTATTTTTTCCTGTACAGATATCAAGATATATATCGTATATCGAGATATAGCAAAATATATTGAGATATATTTTTTGATCCATATCGCTCAGCCCTAGTATCAAGTATAAATGCATCTCAAACAAGAAACCATATTCTTCTATTTTGGTGATCAATAAAGTTCATAGTTGGAATGGATTTGATAGTAAAAATTGTGTTTTAGTCTCATGGTAAAATAAATGGCTAATGTTCTCAGACAAAGCTCCATAAAATGTGAAGTGACCAAAACATATAAGGTCGATGCATTGCAGAAACTCAAACTATGGCTTTGTGCACTCATTCACAGCTTGCCTTTGAGATAATATGCCTCAAAAGGCGTGATCGCACCTCCCAAGGAGGGCTCGTTGGCAGCTGAGATGTTGGCATTTCTAGAATGCAATCACTCGATGCATATGGAGGGGATGAGCCAGTCTATATTTTCACCAGCACTCGGCTAAACTGAGCATACCAGACCAAGACCAGACCAAGGCTGTCTGACCCAAATACAAACAGCTCCAAGTGGATATAATGCTCTTCAGCACTCATTAACCTGGCCTCACTCACCTCAGACCCAAAGGTTACCACAGATATAACAGCAAAGCTATTATCACAGAGCCCATAAAGCAGGGCAAACCCTTACACATACACAGGAATAGCCCCAGCACATATGTGAAATGGCATTCCTCTTTGGTGTGTCAAAAGGGCAAGGGTGGCTGGAGAAAGCAAACAAGCTTGAAATTGATTTCATGTGCTCTTTTCACCTGACAAAATACACAATATAATAGTCAAACATGGAGCTGTGCACAAAACACTATTCTACCATTGAACAAAAAGAACATGAGTGTGGTTATTTGGGCCAGAAGGCTGTAGTGTTTGGAAACAGGTGGTGAGGCAGTGGGGCAGCACAGCCGGACTCCTCCTCTCACCTCGGCCAGGACAAGCCCCTCAGAGCTGCCTGTTTGGCCTCAACCATTTTCCTCCTTTTCCCTCCCCTGCTCTCCTCCTCTCTCCTCCTCTCTCCTGCTGGGGCCTGACTAAGTGGGTGGTTGTCCCTCTGCCAGTGGGATGCCTGGCTGCCAGCACTGGACCAAATGGCATGGTGCTGGTGGAGCGGAGCTCAATAAAGAAAAAGAAGAGGAATTCTGACTCAGCACAGGCCATAACTCTGAGCCATCCACACGCCCATATAAAACACACCCTCCCTCCTCCACTGGGGCTCCATATATCAGGGGACGCTATGACGGAGTCCCTGAAGTAGCTGCTATTATGCAACCCTTGTGGGCTAAAAGTGACTAAAGTATATCATCCCTCTCTGCCGCAGGGCTGACCTCCATATTGCAGAGAAAGCACTTTCAAAATTCACAAGCGGAGCATTACACTGAAGCCCCCATCTGTGCAGGCTTTACTGGCAGGGAAGATTAAAGGCAGTTAGAGCATGGCTTTTGAAGCCACCTCCACAGTCAGCACCAATCAAACACAGACAGTAGTAGTGTGAGCTTTTAGAAATCTGCCATTCTGTAGCAGGGCAGCCCCTGTCATGCTCCTCATTGCCCTTGGTCCCCCTGGTCCCACACAGGGATCACAAGGGTCAGAGTCCCTGACAACCAGGTCAGAGAGTGAAGCCTGGAGCACAGCGTTCTGACATCTCCTCCGCCAGACGGAGTCCACAGTCCCAGATGACCCTCTCTGCCCTCTCAACTGTAAATCTTTCTATATTATCAGCCAGCTGCTGCGGGATTTCATCCTTTACATTTAGTCTGGAACATCTCAATGCATAATTCATTCAATTATAATTTTTTTTGCACCCTATATTATATATTTATTAAACCACAGTGCGTACAGCATAAGACTCAGATTCTGATGGAACAACTGTCTGATGTGTATCTGGATTTGACGCCCTCAAGGCTTGCCACATACCACTGTGGGTATCACGTTACGTTCTATACAGGGAGCCCAAAGCCTTAGGAGCATTTTGATCTTACAACATGGGTCAGCTATAGATCCTCAACCATGTAAAAAAAAAAAAAAAGAGGAAAAAAAAGGTGAAGAGGAATGATAGGAATGTAGGTGTGTGAATGGTAGGTGGATGGACCGTATAACTGACAAGAGGCATGCTGGAGTACATGACAGATAGAGAACCTAGTTGCATACGAAACAATCAGGTACAGCATGATGTCTTATGTACTCGGGACAGTGCAGAGTGTGGACAGTGAGGAGCAGAGTCACAGTGGAGGAGCTGTCAGAGCTTTTGTATTCTTCAGATACTGTGAGTCATGGGCCGGGACCTACCCTATAACTTATACTCCACAGTCATAGAGCTGCATGCTTGTGGGGGAAGGGTTAGGGTGAAAGGATCGTAATAGAAAAGACAGTGCCTAGTGTGAATGTGTACAGACCTCCAACAACGGAGTGACTACAGAATAAAGAGATAACGCTCACTGCACAGACATAACATCAGATACAATGATAGAAAACTCAAAATAATCTGTTTTGGTGAACACAATCTTATTACAAGTTATTTGGTACAGCAAGCAAAATGTATAGGATTCCTAGTTCAGGAGTAAATAAACGCATTATATTATATTATAATATAGGCACAGATAGTACACAGATTTGATATTTTAGCTCAAGTTTGACAGGAGACAGAATCTTAGGCTGGATACAGATTTTCCGAGAAATTTCATCAAAATCCACCGATTTCTTGCCAAGAGTCAAACAAACAAACCTCCTTGGCAACGGTATTGAAACCACAATGCAAGAGGATATTAGCTTGGTGTAACCACATCTTTGACACACTGGAGAAGTGGTGGTATTCATTAAAACTAAAAACCAATGGCTTTTTAGAATTCTATAGTTCCTGGAGTCAAACTGACCGTGTAGTTCTGCGCCAATGGGGTAGTTATTTCATCATGATAGACTAGAATAATGGGGCAAGGCTGTGATCCAGATTCAAAGCACATAGTAATAATACATAGTTGAAAACTCACTACAAATAATACAATAATATGTTCCCCTTTCTTATCAATTTGACGCTAAAAATGATCCTAATAACACAGATGAGGATATCCATATTTAGGTAGAAAGTTGTTTTATATCAGAGGGGTAAAACCATGCCCTGAGGAAACCCAGAAATATTGGGACAACATTCAAACTCCACAAAGAAAAGCTCAACTCTGTCCGGGAATTGAACTGGGGGACTTCCTTGCTGTGATTGGCCAATACACATTACAACATGACGGTTATTGCCTTTCCCATAAAAGACTTCCCTTGAAATTTAATCTAAAATCTATCCATCTCTTGCCAACAGTCAAACAAGCAAACCTTATAGCAAGGAGTAATAAACTTACTCCAACCACATCCCTGACACTTTGGTGATTTTGTTTTCATTAAGACAAAAATCTCACGGAAAAAATCGAGGGAGGATTTTATTTCCTCGAGGCCGAGTTGACATTCCTGGGAAATGTCACCGCACAACTATGAAAGAAAAAGAAACTACACACAAGTGCATGTACGGGCACGCATTTACAACAATGACAGCTAACTAGCGTGTCAAGTGAGCCTGCCGTACGGAGACAAGATCTCTGTGTGTGCAGAATCAATACTTCATACACTGCAACTTCATATGGGTAAGATACAGAAGAGAAGATACAGTCTCCAAGCTCCTCCCCTTTGGTCTAATAAACAGCGGGAGGACATTACAGATCAAATGATTGGTCATACTAATGTATGGGTCTCCAGCACTATCTGGACAGACATATAATCAATCTGAGCCACGGGGGACGTACACTAGCAATCCCATTCGCAAACATGCGCAGATTGAGCAAGGACTCTTCAGCCTTGGCAACTGTATCAAGCCAATACAACTGTCACAGAGAAGGGGGCGTGACCGTCTAGGTATAAACAAGAGCTGAATTTACCTAGTAATTATCATTTCAAATATTCAGAGAGACTAATGCTGCAAGGCAAACAGTAATTGACAAATGATTCTTGTTGGTCCAGTTTTGGTTAGAGATTGCATAATACAACAGAAATAGGAAGAGTAGAGTTTGATTGAAAGAGATGCAATATCCATATGACAGATGTACCGCACTATAAAGTTAAATTGTGAAAATACTGTTAAAAATCCAATTCAACATTATTGTTTAATTCATACAGCAATTAAAAAAACACAGTCATCATAGAAGAAATATATTCTATGGAATTGACTTTTTTTCTATGACTCAAAAGATATCTTCATTAAATGCTGGACAAAATGGACAGAATAAAAACTAAGAGTCACATTCCACCCTTTTAAATCTCTATAACAATTGAACACTGCCCCAACTTTTGTCTTTACTATGAAAACTTGAATAAATAAAAATTTTTCATGTAATGCTGAATCCATTGTCAGTGAGTCTCAAATAAAACAACCACAATGTTTTGTATTTTGTACTTCATTTCCTGATACTAAGAAGATTGTTTTTTCATGCCATGGTTCAAAGACTCTTTACAATTGCACAGGAAGTCATTATTAGGTCAAAATGGATATGACTTAGTTCAGTAACAACGTTTACATAGTGCCATTTTAATATTGTACAGTCCCGGTACGACAGACATGAGTCTCTTTGTGTCCAGTGCACACCTCTTCACTTGTACAGCTCACAGCTCAGTCACGACTCCGGTCAGCCTCTGTACAGTGTGTTTTGAGTGAGTGGGTCAGCCGTCCCTTCTTTCACTCTATCCCCCTCTGTGTCTCTCTCCCCTCTCAACTCTCTCTCCCCTCTCCTTCCACGTGGGCGGACTACCATCATCAGCTTCAGAGGAAAACTTAACCCGTACATCACCATCCTACAGTTTTGAAAGAAATCCTATGGTGGATAATTACAGCCTTCGCAATTTCATACTTGTGACAGTTCTAAGTGTGATTTTGATTCATTTGCAATGTTTTTTTCATTCCCTCAAAATAGTAGGTGATTCAATTTGAGAAACTAAAAAGCTGTGAACCTCAGACAAGGCCGAGGTTTCAAAGTAAATGATCTGTACGTTGGACTACTGAGCCCCCATACTGGTAGAAAACAATAAAAAGAATGCACAATCCCATACCGGTGGAAGACTTTTACCATCATTTACTGAAACAAAATGCTTTACATATAATTTTTTTAGGTAATAGAATGTTCACTACAAAAAAGTGGGTAGATTATCAATTATTGCTGTTTACTCTGAAGTTTAAATTAGGATTCTTCTCTTATTTTGGCTGTTCGAACCACTTTGAGTTACTTTGTGTACAAATTGAGCTATACAAATAAACTGCCTTGCCATATTTCTTTCCTCTCTCAGATATTAATGCTCATGGACATGTTTAAAATGTACACTGTAAACTGAATCGCCATTTGAAAAGCAAACTTGCAAATGTAATCATAATCATAGTAAACATAATTAGATCGCTCTTTTTGTCAACATAGTGTAACAGGAGCAGATAAAATAAAAAAGTTTAAGTTAATAAGTTGTACTATTCTTCAAACTTCAATCCAATAAAGTCCAAAACGGGTAAAACACAGCTGGTCATAAAAAGCCGCCAAGAAAAATTCCCTTGGGGTCGACCTTAATACCCTGCCTCTATATTAAATTGGGAGGATGGGTTACCTCTAGTTTAACACAATTGATCCCACACAACACTAATAATAGCTGAGCCTTTCTAACAGTGGAAAAACAAACAGAATAATATGTCGACCCAGTCTTGTCACACATGCTAATTTTACCGCGCTATACTTTGTAAGGTCAATTATGGAACAAGTTGACAGACTGTTATCCTTGATTCCAAATTCAGCCACTAGCACGTGCAATGACGGGTTAATTTTCAGCCAGGTGGTCTATAATTAACGCATGTGAATGAGAGTAAATAAACGCACCTCCAGCTGTATTTGAATAGCTGGAGTTTCTCTCTCCCTTCCCTATACACGCCACTTGTTAGCTTGTCACTAATGACACCTGAAAGAAAGTAAAGTCCTCCCAGGGTTGCCAATTGGGATCAACAAACAACATGGCAAAAAATGTTTATTTACCCATCTGTAGTGTAATTAGAAGTTCTCCTAATTAAGCTAATTTTTGCTCATTTGCTTAACAGACCAGGGAATTAAGTAGTTGTTACCAGGCTCAAAGTGGAACCTGGATTTCACCCTTTTTCTAGTAGCTGTGAAAAACAACCAGTGGTGGACGAAGTACTCAGTGGAAAGGCAAAAGTACAGATACATGGGTAAGGTAGTAAAAGTAGTAAAAGAAGTAAAAGTATCATATGAGAAAATCTACTTAAGTATGTTTTAAAAAATGTACTTAAAATAAAAAAGAAAGTATTTTAAACCGATTTTTAGAACAGAAGAATTCAAATGACTTCTTATTTTTTCTAGCTCTTTTTGTGTTTTTGTGTATTATGTTGTTTGGGATGGAAAATAAATAAGAAAATAAGCAGGTCTAAAACCATAAAAAGTACTTGTATTTAAAAGGAGGTATCTACTTTCTACTCCGCTACAAGTACATATACCTTAAATTTGTGCTTAGTATTGTTCTTTTACTTTTATACTTCATTACCTTGGATCAGTAAATACAACCTAGCAAGATGAAAAACGTGTATTTGTGTTACCCAGTTGCCTCTTGAAATAACACTTGATTAAAGGCATTGATTTGTCTGCCAATAATAAGGCACTGAGCAAACAAGATGATCCCACTGCACTACTCAGAAATGAACAAGCAGTAAATAAAAAGGTGAGGAAGTGAGGTCATGCTATAGCACTGCAAATAACTGCCAGGCCAACACACAAGGCACCTCATATCACCTCTGCTATATTACACTTAAAGGGACTTTGTGGGTTTGAGGTTAAGAGTTCTGATTGCAGAAATGCTCTGGAAAATGTCAAGTCGTAGTCTCAAAGTGAAACTCTCAAAGTTGAACTCTCAGATGTTTGAATGTAAAAAACAAGTCTGTGTTATTACCTAAAACTACAAAACCCAAATAAAAACTAAACAAAAATAAAATGTTATAGCATTAAAAATAACTGGAGTTTTAGACAACTGCTGAAAGATATGGTCAGTTTTACCCAAGGAATGATTCAGTGGCCCAAAAGGAGTCAAAATCAGTGTTTTTGTAATTGTGCTCAATCATTCCTAATACATTGAATTAGATATTGTAGTAGTAGCAATAGTAAAGGTCCTATGTTACACGATATTTACTCTTGTGAGCTTTAAGCCATGTTATAATGCTGTTACCTCCTCAAAAACATACCTTGAGTTGTGTTTTGTTTCATTCGCACATTTCTGATTAATCCTTTACGGTAATAGTTTTCAAGTTAACAGCACATTTTTCCTTGAGTTTAGAGATTGGCAATTCCAGGTATGTTTTTTGTGAGGAAGCATTATAACGGATCAGAAAAAAAACATAATATGGGTACTTTAAGCCGACTGTGCAATCAGAAAGCAGAATTTAAGCAGCTCAATAAAAACATGACTTGGACAAGGTCTGATCTTTTGACTTTGTAAGATGGGATCAGTGACTTGGCAGAGATCTGAGCTTTTTTGCAATTTGTATTTAATTTTCTTTGAACATTGCAGCCCCGTTCATCGTTCACAGCATGCAATGAAAAAATATTTGCATGGTACATATCAATCTATCAGTGTTCCCCGAAACCGGTGTTTGCTGTGGGCGAGCAGAAAGTGCACAGCTTGTATATTACAGCCATTTCATGTGTATTCCTCCACAGATGCCCACGTATTAGAAATGAAAAAAATCTGCATATTCATCACTCTTTTATGGGACCAGCAGCTCACAGCATTTGCATTCAAACATGTTGCTTTCGTGTGCGAGTGGGCGCCCTCAACAAGTACAGATGCTAGCATGATACAAGGGAGTGAGGAGGCAGACCAATCTCCACTCTTGACACATATCGTGACATATTGTGCATCCCCTTCCCATCTTATTCTCCCCAGAGTGCTTGCGTTTAGTCTTCAGGATGCCACGCAAGTTGCAACCCCCCCCATAGTGATTTTCCTATGTTTACTAATCTACTTTTCGCAGGCAGGCCACAGATGGCTCGCTCACTTCAGTCGTATAAATATATGAACAGCAAAATGGCAGAGTGCATCGAGGTTTGCATCTGTCACACCACTTGCCATAGCCTGCCCCAGTCCACCGACATAAGCTTTGTGTTCAGTATCAGAGTATCTACCATGTGCCCTGTTATGAGAAAGTCCTATTAAGTCTTACAACACAGTCTCTTGAAGTGGTAGTGTTCTGAATGGGGGTGGGGGGGTCTGTGGGCTGTGGGTTAAGTCTATTGAAAACATAAACAACACTAACTGCAGTTGACGCAGTTGTGGTGCATGTGTATTAAAGGGTTATTTTATTACTAATCTGTTAAGCTCAATTGTTTGCTAAAGAGAAAGACAAATAGAGAACAAGCGGAACATTATGACCACCTGCCCAATGTTGGTATAATAATAACAGTGGTGTGCCTCATAGCCCCATACAAAACTGCACTGCATTCTGGGAGCTTGTCAATTATGATGTTTATGAAATATTTCCAGCTTCTACTTTGAGGTACTCCCACCCACTCACAGGTGTCACAGGTATTGTGAGACAATATGTGGGGTGCACAATATGTTGCAGTTCAACCAAAAATTGCTATTTAAAAAAGGGCACTATGTAACTTTTTGGTTGGGGGTCCGTCACCTGCTTGTTTCTATGGATATGCCATTGCTTCACCTGAAATATTCCACAGTATGACATTAAACAGCTCAACCTTATGTATTCAACCACAGGTGGTTTTATAGCCCAAAAATACCAAGAAAAACAGGCATTCTAACTGTGAGTGGGGTCCCCTCTCCACAGATCTGACCTGTAACTTGGTCTGGACAGGTTTAATGCCATACTGTGAAATATTACAGACAAAGCAATAACATCTCTGTAGATAAAAGAAGTTAGAGAAGAAGTTATCCAATGCACCTTTAAGTGTTGCAATTGTGAAATCAGAAAAGAGTAAATAATTTAGTTAATTTTGGAATTAATACTTATTTAGGTAATTTATAAAATACAATCTCTGCTAAAAAACATACTAACATACTAATGTACAGCCAATGTACAGCTTATGTTCTAAAGTCTGTGTGATTCTTGTATTAGTTTGGCATTTCATTTGTCTGGTCATTATGAATGAAATCTTAATTTGAAATCCAAATTCAATCTTGCAATAAATGTTCACTTTTTACTACACTTTTAACTAGACTAGACAAAGATGACCTTTGTATTCCACACCAAGGTCATAGCAACAATACAGCAAATCAGGTTTTGTGCAAAAAATATTGTCAACCAAGTGAATTCAAGACAAGATTTCACTTCACATTTTCCTTGCCCAGCTCTTCAAAATGCATATTGCTCTACCAGAGAATCACTCAGACATATGAGTGAAACCATTAGATTTACACTGCAAGGACAATCCCTGGCAGTTCACAAAAGACCGGGAGAATAATCGAAAACCTGAAATAGTGGTCTGTTTCGGGCCTGCGTTTCTAGCCACTTGTGCACTTTCATTGGCTTTCCCCATGCAGGCTGCCTATACTCCTACACACTCCACTCACCAGCGCCGGCCGACTCAAATTGGTACTGTCACTACCATTACTGCGGCATTATGCTTCCCATTTTAAGAGAAAGACTTCTATGTTTTGTAAAATGTCAGGTCTCCCTTTTATACTGAACAAGGACTACATTTTAATAAAGGCAGCTATGGTTTCCTATTAGTAGATCATTCAGCAAGAACTATGTTAGTGTATGTAAAAAGCAAAAGAAAGCTTTTAGAATCCATAGCAAAGCACACCAATTTATCTTAAGTTGAAGTAGGGCTGTGCCAAAAGTTGAAAGATCGATAGACTGTGATTTTAACTTTGGTTAATCTCGATAATGTAAGCGCATTTTAATCGACAGGTCTACAGCCAGTCATGTGGCCGTAAGAGCGCATAGTGCTGACGAGGATTTACGCTCTCTTGTTCAGGAAAAGCAGCCTGAGCCACAGCGCGTCTCTTTATGACACCTCAAGTGTTCACAAGTTTTGACTTATATATTGCCATAACTAAAAGTCCAGTGCCTTTGTCTGTGTGTGCACAGTGCCGTCTGATGGCTCCCTCCGCTCCGTGTGTGCATTTAGGTTTAATATGTTGTATAAACTCATTCCAACCTTTTAAATGTGACTTTCTCCTGATTTATTGGTCCTACCTACATGAAATTAAAAGTGTACTGCTCCTGACACCCTGTTCTGCATGCCTTTAGTCAACTTGTCTTTGTTTTCAATAAGATGGAAAAAGATCAAATCGAAAATCGAGATCGATCAATACGAGGAAAATAAATCATGATACTTTTTTCCCATATCACCCAGCCCTAAGTTGAAGTAAAGATCATTAACTTTCCACTTGTATAAAAATAATAACTCTAATCTAATTTTAATAGTTTAAATTAGAATGAGATGGGCTTTACAATGGAAATTGTTTAACAGCTTTGCAAGTAAGAAAGTCAAGAGGAAACCTCTTTCAGAATAATCTCCGATTTCACAATTGTCCAATTTTCCAAAATCTTGATTTTGAAAAACTAAATAATTTAATTAATTAATTGCCCAGTCCAACAAGTGACTGAGAATCGAACATCTATAGAATCACTACCTTGGCTTGTACCATATTTCGCTTCGCATAAATAGCTGTGGGCATGTTTGTTTACATGTACTTACTGCTACCCCCACAGACCTCCCCATGCACAGCTCTAGTTCCTGTGCTCTCGGGGGCTGGTTCAGAGGTGAGGACGCACATTTTCTCCCATGCACTCTCCTTCCCTCCCTTTCCCAGTATATTCAATAGGTTATCCTCTCCTCCCCCATTCCCCCCGCTCAGGCTGCCTAACGTGTAGTTACATGTGCTGCAGTAGACACCATATTGATTGACTTGTGACTATGTGTGACGGGGCTGCACTCTGGGATCTAATGACACTGTACTACTAACAGCACCACAGCTCCAAATGGCTTTTGTTGGGAGGCTGTTGCTTTCATGAGAGGGCCGTGCGCCGAAAAAGAAAATAGTCCCGGTTTGTTTACACTGGGAGGTTGAATTCACCAAACACAACAGAACGACAGAGGGGAGGGGGTGGCTATGATCTATGGTGAACACATGCCAAGCTAGAGGCAGCAGAGGAGAGGAATGACATGGGGAGAATAGTATGATGGTGGGTTAAGATATACAGGGGAAACATGATGAGGAATTTTAAAAGGGGCCATATTTCCATATTTTCTGATCAGTGTTATAATGTTGTTTCATCACAAACATACCTGGACTTGTGCTTTGTTTCATTCACACATGTTTAACACACAAACCCTGCATATTTAGACTGAGTTCTTCTTTTGAACAGAAAACACTCTGTCTGTTCTGCCTTGTGATGTCATGTGGTAATACAGGAAGTGCTCCATTGTGTTTTTAAACTCCATTCACCTTCACTAGAATCATTTTGGTTGATTTCAGTCCTGGAATTGCCAAAAGTAAAAGTAAAAGTAAGAGGTAGCTATTAACTTGAAAACTACCGCTTCATGACATCACAAAGTGGAACAGAGCATTTGGAGATGTAGACAGACTAATAATAAAAGTTTACTGAAAAATGAATTAAACAAAGCACAACTCCAGGTATGTTTTTGATGAAGTAAAACATTATAACATAACTAAAAGGGCACAAGACTCAATTATGCAAAATATAGAGCCTTTTGGATAGTGAAGCTGGATTTGAAATGTGTTTTATTTCAAAGAGACAACTTCACAGCACTACTTTAGACCACTTGTCGGGTTTGTAATAAGAGATGTTTGCCTCGTACCCCTTGGGCAAGACACTTAATCTGCATTGTCCATTTAAAGACCATAAGGGATTGTTAGTTTTGGGGAGTGAAGTTCCACCGTGGATCAATCTCCTATGTTTTGATTGTTCAAAATAACCTTAAATAACACAAATTTTACTGTGAGTGGGTTCACCTCTTCACAGATCTTGATCTTACCTTTATCTTTGGCCTGGTTGACTCCATGAAGATAGACACATTTATTGCCACTGTGGAACATTCTGGGCAAACTAATAATAACCCCATGGAGATAAGAAGGTGGTCCCTCGATTAGGAAAGTTGCATAGTGGACCTTTACGAGTCCGTCCAAAGCCTGGGCAAACCTAGAGGGATTTTGTGGTAGTCGCGGTAACAATTGCCAATTATATTATTGTACAACAGAGGAGGTGAAAATCTCTCTATGTACCAACAGTTAATTTCAAACACTCCTAAATCCCCACACTGTGCCCTTAGTCCCATGCAGAAACAATCCCAAACCCAACCTGGCTAAACAGATTTGCTGGCCCTGTTTCCTTATTGAGACTCGCGTCCATTTGTTCACATGAATTAGCAAGAGCAGCAGCTAATGCATGGAGTCAGATTACAACCTCAGCACAGAGCCGCCTTTATCCCACTATATGGAGCTTAATCTGACCAAATCCAGCGCTTTGCTTTGCCCCAAATCCACAACACAGCCTGAAACCCACTTAATCTAATGAGCGGGAAAGGTGCACTTAGAAATACTAGAGATAGCACAGGTACTACGCCATGATGCAATATGTTCAAATCAAGTCAATGGCTGTGGGGAAAGAAGAGGAGTAACAGCCTATAGATGACAGGCTTTGATTGCATGTTGGTTGAGCTTTTCTAGGTTGATTGGTTGGAGTAGATGGTTGTCAAAACGATGAAGAAAAAATGGTAGTGGGTAGTTAATGCGCGGGAGATTTGAGATGACAGCTGAGCGGCACGAGGGAAGAGCTATCAATCAATAAAATCATTCAGATCAGTAAATATGAAGATGGGTTGTCAAAAGGACTGAAAATCAGAAACTAGTCAATACTAAAAAGAAAATAGATATTCAATTGAGCAAGTATTGATAAAATAAAAAATTTAATTAAAAAATATTGACAAAACCCAATAAACATGACAGAATTTAATTGTAACTTGGTGAATTAAAGAAAGCACTATTATGTACTGAAAATGTAATTCTGTCGTCCTATTGTTTTTTTCCCCTTGTTACTGTAGTATCAGAATTGGTATCAAGTATCACACATTTAATTAGTATCAAAACTGAGTTTGAAATTTTAGTATCGTGGCAACACTAATATGAAGAAGTTGTGTAAAACTTGAAAATGTCAAAAATATAACTTTTTTTAGTCTAGGGCGTGTGCTCTTTCAATTTCTATTTTAATTTAGAATGGTTTGCATTCAGTTTGCATTTTGATATGTTACAGTAAATTTTTAAATCCTTAACATCGAAATAACCAGTGAGTCATTGTCTTGTTTCTATGGAGTTTTCATAACAATTGTGAAACAAAAATGTAATCATTACTTCAAGCTTTTTTCTCAAGTATCTTAATCAGTTTCACAAGATACAGCTCATGTTATTCTTAACTAAGCTTTTGTTTTCTGTCAGCGTTATGTTATTGCATTTGATAAACACATCTGACCACAAACTACCTGCAAGCTAAGAGTCGGACAAGCTTATGCGGTTTGGTTACATGTTGTAGGGCTGCTTTCTTTTCTCTTTCGAAGAAGAGAGTGACAAGTTCAGAGGCAGAATTACACACATCGTAGTGAGACCAGTTTCAGAATATTACATACTACCTAGACAAAACAAAGGATTTAAACGTGTCTGCTATTTAATTCTATGTCTAGGTACAGGACTATCAAAAAGGAGATTGCAAAGGTGAGTAACAAAACTAATCATTTGTTTCTAAACATTGGGGGATTAATTTTAAAAAAAGTTAAAGGCCACATGGGAGTAATTACGTGTTAATTAAAAGGAAAATGCTTCTCAAAATACAAAACAGAAAAATAAAGTTAAATGCCACAACTAATAGATTTATCTTGAACCTGTACATAAAAGTCAAAAATGAAAACGTTCACTGAGAAAATTACACATAGAAAATTTATAGTAACTAAAATTCATAATGAACATATGGTTACAGCTGCCACTACATGGCATCACAAGGTGGAAAAGAGCATTCTGAGCTTTTGAGATGTAGGCAAACTAATAAACCATGGTTACTCAAGCATGTGTGAATGAAACAAAACATAACTCTGGGTATGTTTTTACGGATTCCAACATTCCAACATGGCTTAAATGTCCCAAGAGTAAATTTTGCATAGTATAGGATTTTCAAGAATGATTTAGACCTAATAACTACTTAATGAAGTGGTTAGGATAGGAGTAATGAAGTGGTAATAACTAAATCTGAATAATTCTTAATAAACTATTTGTCCATTTTGAATTGAAGTCTTTGTTCATGCTTTATTAATGCAATTAAAAGTGCAGTTATTGCCTAAATATTTGTTTCTCTATACAATACTATCCTTTATAATTGAGCCATACAGACATAGAGCAAACCCATTCACAGCTTAAGGCACACCTAGGCTAGAGTTTACATCTATGTTAGTTAATGTTCCCTTCTATAAATGACTGGGATTCTTATAGGCGGGCTCGGGGTTGGCATCGCGCCGCTGTCAGCACCACTGAATCTCTAACCTGGACACGTCTGAGCGAGAGGGGCCCCGTTCAAAAGTCAAATGTCACAAGTTATTCATCCCGGCATGTACAGACAGACCCTGCTCCACCAGGGGGTAAGGACACGGCAGTCTCCATCCCGGGAGATACAAAAACAACATTTCCCAGCGTGCCTCAGCAGCTGGTGAATGGACAGTGATGGCTATATTAGATTATTTAATTTCAAGTACTGCTCATTAATGTTTAGTGAGTTAAGTTTTGAAGACAGGGCTAATGTTTTAAAGCAATTAAGCACAGACAAATCCCCACTGTAATTTAGAGTTAGGTCTGGGTTGTTACCTATGAGGAAGGCATAGTAAATCAATTGCATGCCCCAGTTTTTACACCAGATGCCCTACCTGCCACACATACTATGATCAGGGAAGGCAATGTAAGAATATCAAGTCGCTAAAGGACTCAATAAAACAATAAACTAGGTCTAAAAAGGAATGAAAGTAGCAACCCTTCCATTGGAGGGTATTTAATTTAAATTCCTAACAGAACCCCAAGCACGGCACAAAACGTACAATAGAAAACAGTACATTTTGTCTCATAATTTGTTTGAAATTGACTGAATCTTATCCCAATAGCAAAGCAGGCCTGTCAAAACAACTCAATATAAACTGTAAATTGCTCCTATATTGTGATTTATTTCGCCAGGAGTGCAAACATGATCAAAATGACGCGGCTGCCCCTGCCTCAGCTGATTAAACTCTTATGAGTAATTACTATGCACCAGTTGCTTTCCGGAGCATTACGATAATGCATGGGGAAAACAGGTGGATGCAAAGCACTTATGATAAGTTGGACTGACACCTTGTCGCAGGGCAAACAAGGCAGAGGCTGAAAACAAATTACTTCACACATTTGGCCTGCAGTTATTTTGGATTTGTGCTTTGTACACAGCTGCCACTTCTGTTGTCATAATACTGATGCATTACCAAAACAGGGGCTTTTCAAAAACTGATGTACAGACAAGGCAAATTGGTCCAAAGAGGTTTCATGGTTTTAGGGTCTTGAAGTTGGACTGAAAAAAAAAAAAAAAGGTGATTTATAAAAAAAAAAAAAAAAAATTACAAAAAAAAATGACTTGACATGTAATAACAACTATTTCCTTTATGCTCATCGCAGGCAAAATGAAAGTGATGACGAAGATAAAGTAGGGAAGGGCTGGCTATATGACATACTGTTTTAATTTAGAAATGAGATGTACTTGCTGAGCACTGGCTCTTATATATGTAATGTATATTAAATAAATTAAGATAAAGTTGGCAGGCATCACATTAATTAAGAAAGCAAACGGAAACAATCTACAAAAACTAATTAGTGATTTCCGGACAAAGCATTCAACACCACGTCAAAGCAATCACGCATGCTAAAGATATTTAAGTTTCTCTGTTTCTTATTTAGATTAAGATTAAGCAGTGGCCTCCGCTATTTGAAAACTGCAAATGTGATTTAATTGTCCATCCCTATCTCCAAGAATCCCTGACAGCGTGTATTGGCCGATCAATACGCTTTAACCTGACGAGCTAAGCAGACCTCGCTAACTGCAGAGAGGGGAATACAGTAATGAGGCATCCACAATAATGACATTTCCTTAGCCACTTGACAAGACAAAGAGATCTTCAAAGCACATTCATTAAATAAACCCCATAGTGAAATCTTAAATGTGTCTTTCATTAGTTGCTGAAGATGGTAGGGGGGTGATCGCTTGAACTTTTCATTATTTAAAAAAAAAAAGAGTAGCGCAACTTTAATGTGATGCACAACACTGCTTTCAGTTTCAAGTGCAGTCATTGATAAGTACAAAAACACTTAGGGTTAACAATCTAGCCACGATAAGATAAGTTGTCTGCAGACCAAATGCAGAAAATCTTGTAATGCGCCTTGTAATATGCTCTAGAAGTAGTATTCCTTGGGTACTTTGAACATTGCAGAATTTCTGGAATTGTAAGATTGCATGCCAACAACAATTAATTTCAAGCAATTACCCAAAATGGCATAAACTGTGTAAAAATTCCCCCATGACAACAAATATTCTATGATCTGCACTGCCTTCTGAACAGTCCTTACAACTACAGGCTCTGAAACAAGTGGGTCAGAAGAGCACTACTATGTAATAAAACATAAAATACAAAAGACTACCATAGAGAAGTGTAAATGTTTAACAAATACATGTATTTCTTTCATAGCCTGGCATAAAACAAGGCAAGCCCATGACTTCTACTGCAAGGGCTAGGTTGATCACAATCTTTATAGCTTTCTTATGGTAGACAGCAAAGGTGGAATGCCCAACCTGTAAACATAGACTACCACCTCATATGGCATGGATGCTCTAAGAATGCGCGCTAACAAAACACAACTGACTAAACAGTAGGCTATTATGCAATGGTTTAAAACGGATAGTCTAGAATTGAAAAAAAGACAGAAAAAAATAAGCTTGGTGATGCATGCAAAATGAGGGAAAATCGCCCTTGGCTCCAATGCAAGGATTGTGCAATATGTATGCGTAAACTACTGTACAGCTGTGAATCCAAAATGAACCGATATATCTTGTACACTTTTGCTTATACTCGATGCTTGGATTGGGAATTGTAATACCGACAGAATAGGCAAAAAGGCAGGAGAAACGTCAAATAGACTGGTGCACGCTAGATTGTGCTTTTTGTACACAAACTGTGACTTGGCTGCACTTCCTAGTTGAGTGTCGCTGTCAAAAGCTTCGGCTAACACCCATCTTCCTCTAGTAGCAACAATTCCGACTACATTTGGGGGTCTACTGGTGCTGCTGCGACCACTGGGAATTCTCCAAGTCTACGAAAGGTCCGATATATTGAGAGAGAGAGGGAGAGAGAGAAAGAGGGAGAAGGGGAGACGTGCTGCAAGCGTGTCCTTTTACATACAAGCGCAGAGAAATGATCGCACTTACATTTGACCACCCTGTCCGTCGTGGATAACTTCGGGTCATCATTCGGCTTGTTTTCGGACATTTCCAGTGTGCTAGAATTATATGCGAGAAACGGAGTCGGGAAAAAAATATAAGAAGAGCGGAGAAGACCCTGCGGTGCGGCGGTGCTCTGCTCTTCTCCCACCCGGGCTGGACAACTCTCTCTTCGGGTATAGCCGAGGAAAAGAGACCCGCAATGAGCTCACTCGGTTCTATCAGCGGCCAAAAATACTCGCAACAGGGCTACAATTTCACTGGTGCTGCTGCCGGAGGAGCTGCTCGGTCTGATTTACTGTTACTCTGTATCAAGTTGTCGGAGCGCAGTGTGCACCCAAACGTGTTGACGCAGCAAGTCCCGCCCATATGTCAAAAAGACGCGCTCTGATTGGTGGAAAGGGCCAAAGCTACTTCACGGCGAGTGAGTGTAGTTTTATCAAAGGGCTTGTATGAAACTCATGGCATGAAGAAGTCCTACTAGGGGTGTCTTCCCAGTGTCTACGTGGAATGAATGTAGAAATAATGAATTAAAAATAATATTAGATTGCATCAGAATATTAGAATAGCGTACAACAATACCTTCATTGTTATTATAAATGAATTATTAATATTACAACCTCATTTGATCCTTGGCATCAGCACACTTTACACCTCAGTAAAGTGCATTGTTGTTAGTTAACTGATAGTGTATACTTGTTGTTTTTGAGAAGAATTTTATTTAAATAAAAATGCTATAATTATAAAAATTTCAATTAATCATGTGAAGTTCTGTGAAATCATTATTGTTTTTTTTCTGTGCTAAACAAAAATTAGGCATTCATTAGTCAATTACATAATTAAATAAAAAAATATATATGTGTGCATTATGATTGATTTTATTAGTTAAGATGAATTGTGTATAAACTACATTTAAAACTTTTCTGCCTTTTCTGTCTCTTGCTTTCTTTTTTGCTACCTATTTAGAAATTCTTATTACCATTTGTACATTTTTTCTCTCTTTGTTATTATATTATATTGTGATGCGTGAGCTACTGTGTCCAAATAATTCCCCTTGAGGGTCAATAATGTTTGTCTAAGTCTAACATGGATCACTCATGGATTACAGCTAATTTACAAAACTTTAGATTCACTGAAACCCATTAAAGATCTACAATGTATGAAAATAAAGTAATCAACTCACTAAAAAAAACTTTTCTCCAGTGCCCCCTACTGAGAGAAAGTTGAAACAATAACTAATACGTTACTGGGCTTGACTAGAAGCGCAAAATCAATTTGCATAGACAGGTCAAGTTCCATACAAAGTGGCAGGTACAGCAGTTACCACAGTCTAGTAGTAGCACTAGCTGTAGCAACTTTTACTGAAATTATGAATAAAATATCAAAACTTTTATGACGCACTATGTAACTTTTCTGGAGGCCAATTTTCTTATATCTTATATCCGGTGTTGGGAAGTAACAGATTACATGTACCGGAGTTACGTAATCAGAGTACAATTATGAGTAACTGTATTCAGTTACAGTTACTGTTTCAGTGAGTGATATTTGGATTACAGTTACTTCGTTGAAATAAATGGATTACACGGTGGTATTTTCCTGTTTTTACATTTTGAGCTAAATCCCCTTCTTTTTTTTCCCCCATAATTCCACTCATTGCCGGAAAATAAACCAGGTCTAAACCAGGTGTAAACAAGGTCTATAACCAGGTACAAACCAGGTCTAAAGCAGGTCTAAACCAGGTATAAACCAGGTCTAAAACCAGGTCTAAACTAGGTCTAAACCAGGTCTAAACCAGGTCTAAACAAGGTCTAAAACCAGGTATACACCAGGTCTAAAACCAGGTCTAAAACCAGGTCTAAACCAGGACTAAAACCAGGTCTAAACCAGGTCTAAACCAGGACTAAACCAGGACTAAACCAGGACTAAACCAGGTCTAAACCAGGTCTAAAACCAGGTCTAAACCAGGACTAAACCAGGACTAAAACCAGGTCTAAACCAGGTCTAAAACAGGATTTAACAGGACTAAACCATGCTGTTGTAGAGAAGCAAAGATGATTTCCTCATCTTTGCTTCTCTACAACAAATCAAGTAATTCAAAGTGTTCAGATTATGTTACTCACTTTAAGTAATTTAATGGATTACATTACAAACTACATGTTGGTGTGTGTAATCTGTAATCTGTAGGGGAATACATTTGAAAAGTAACCTTCCCAACACTGCTTATATCTTTTTCCACAGTACTGCATTAAACTCCCACCTGCAAAAAAAATGCATGCGTCCCCAGTACTTAGCAATAAAGGCCTATAATTGAATAAATAAAAGAGAGATAAGTTTAATGCCAAGTAGAGAAACTATCTAGGCAAAGCAAATACTATCTCCAAGGAGACAAGCAGGAGGCACCTCAATGATAAAAGTTACATAGTCCACCTTTAAAGCCCTCACAAAATATTAACCCCACTACTGTGTCAAAATCCCGCCAAATCAAAGTGACAACTATGTAGCTACACAAATTCATCCGTTCTAGTGCCTCAGGTCAGAAACTAACCTGAATGCCTGAAATGTGTGGGTCTTCGGGAACACAGCGATCTCTGGTGACTCACACTGTTTTGACACTGTCCATTTCCATGCACAAAAAGAAAAAGGCTTTCACTTTCACCTGCTTATTTCCCTCTTTGGGTGAAGGGAAATAAATGAAGGCAAGCGGCTATTAAGCTTGAGGAGACGCTGGTGTGGTATGAGTCAGTTGTTTGGCAGGTGGAGATAGCTAATGAAGCAGTGAATCTTACATTTGTGTGCACCCGGGTTTGTGCGGGTCAGGAGCGCTTCTCGTCCTCTTTATCTGTGCCTGTAGTGGAGACATTTACAGCGGATCATTACCTCTAACATGCCTGAGGTTTCAGTCAGACTCTGCACCCCGAAACGCGCAACCAGACTTAATTAAACCCAGGTCAGACTGGTCCATGGCTACACTTTCTCATATGACTGTCCCTTTGCCCTGTGGAGTCTATGGATATGTAAGTTATAAAGTAGTGAATAGGTTGCGTTCACTTTCACTTAAAAGAATCTCTATAGCTGAAAATTGAGCTAGAGGACAGATAATTATATAATAGAATCTGCTGTTTAACTGACAGATTGTGTATTTGTTTACCTTATTTGTGGTTAATATGTTTGTCATTTCTGGGTCTATCCACATGAAACAAAGGCTGGCACAAAGTTCAAATTCTTCTCGGTCAGCACAAAAGAAGTAGGCAAAATTGATTTAGAAAGTGGTTCCATCAAATTCCAGAACAGGAACAAGATCTATTGATATTTTTACTGAAATTATTCATCCATTAAGTCCCAGTTGAACCCATTTTTGTCATGAAATAGATTTAGTTTTTTCCTTTTCTAGTCCTGGTTTATTGAGGAAAATTTTAAGTATAGGCTAAATATTTTTTTCCAAGTTTTCTTTAGATTGACCGGATTAGAAGCAATAACTTAGGTTGTAATAGAACATATGAGATTGTCTGCAGGCTATCTCTAAATAACAGTCCCATGCTGTTTTTTTTATTTTTTATTACCAACAGGAAGCTTATCTAGGCTCCTCCTGACAATAGGACTGTTGTCCTCCTCTCTCTATCAGCTACACTGTCAGATAACTGCACGGAAGACATGAGCCACACAGGTAGAGGTACTCTAGCTTTAGTTTTTCTTCAATTAATTACTTATAATTACTTATTATACCAAATCTTACAGAAAAGAATATTAATGTCCATATGGTATAAAATTAGCAACTTAGAAATGCATAAAGCTCTATATTGACTGGTTTAGATGGGTCTTTGAAGATTTTTCCAGTTTTCATCTATGCTGATTTGTGTTTTGGCCTCATCTTTTATCCTGTTTCAAGACTGGGTTAGACCTAATCTAGCTATGATTTATTAGAGCACTGTTTGTTGCTGGTTGATCCCAGTTTAGTCCTGGTGTAGACTTGTTTCGGTTTTGTTACAGTCCACTTCTGGTCTGAATGTAGTCCAGGTTAAATTCTAGATTAACTCCAAATTGTGTCCTCATTGTGCGCATGTATGAATGAACTCTTATAGTCTTTGTCTAGCCCTGGAAGAAATGTGCAAAATAGTTTCCAGTAAACAAACTTAAGCAAAATCACCTGTTGTTTACTTGGTTTGAGAATCAATATTTTGGCTGTTCTTTCAACTACTCCAACACAAGATGTTCTAATCATTTATAAGAACTCTGCAAAGCAATGGGCCACTTACCTAAAATCAGACCTGGGAGGTGCTTTCCCATCTGAATCTGCTGCTATGACACAGATATAGTGTGTAGCAGATGACTATTTCCAGTTGGGCCAGTACATCTGTAAACCCTTGGTGTTGTCTGTAACATTGTAGAGGGGCTGAAGCCACTTTTGGACCTGATGCTATTAAACACAGATTAGTGTCTGAAAATATAAAGTGAACAGAATCTGCAAGAGTACCTGGCTGCTGTGATGGATATTGTGTGTATAGGAAAATAATGTAATAAGGTTTTTGTATGTATTTGCAAGTACATATTATTGCAGACAGATTATTGCACTTGTTTGATTGCTATCTTGAGTTTTATCTATGATCATTGTTGAGTACATAACAATTTGAATGTATTAGAAAACCTATTTTGACTCACTTAAGCATTTAAACAAAGAAGCCATGTAATAACGACGCAATGCACTATGTAACTTTTCTGGTGTTTTCATGTGATTTCTGATACACATTTGAAGTGGCAAAACATTCATTTCTGTTGAATGTTAAAGTCACTTATCTCAGACTCTCCCAAATTATTTTCTACCGACTTGTGCGCGAAGGAAGATTGACATCCAATATATTTTATCCCCAGCTGCAGACCCATATCAGACATAACCGTGCCTCTCCACACGTCCTCATCTGCCCCCCCCAACAATTATTCTTCTCTGCCTGTGGTCCTGTTTTTCCTAATTGCCCTATTTGTATAAAATCATAGTTGTTTTATACAGGTGTGCACAGGAGGAACATCTGATGCAAATCGCTAGTCTCTTCTTTCTGATTACACATCGTGAGCCATGCAAATTCAAGTGCTCTCTTCCTCACTATATTGCGCTGGTACAGTAGAGTGCTTCATGCCAGAGACAGACTAAAACAGTTACATTTTAACCCACAAGTACTGTCTCCTATTCAAATGTGAACATGCTATTGTTTACTGCATACGCCACACACGGTTAGATAATGTCTACTTCATAGCTCTCACAGCTGCATAACAAGCAAGGCCCCAGTGCTCTTTACATGAGTTAAGCCATGTTGAGAACACTGTATTTTAATGCAGGCTTGTTTTGGAGGTTGGAGTTATACACTAGACAATATATATTATAGGTTTATTTTACTAATGATCAACGAAGACTGAAACAGACAAGCATATTACATGATCTTGAACTCTTGAAATTGCATGAGAATATAGATTAAACTCTTAAAATCATGGTGGCTTTGTAAAAAATATGTTTTATATATAGGTAAATTAAGTTATGTTAAATTATATACAGGTTTATAGACAAAATTAATAGAAAGTTATAGTTTTAACCATGAAAAGTCCCTTTGTGATTCAGAATCATATAAAAAAATATGGTCAGGTCCCAGAGGTTTGTGAAAATAGGCAGGGTCCAGAGATAAGTTTTATTATAATTACCGGTATATCAGAGTATCCCGGGTTTGACTACCACAAATGTAAGACTTTTTAAATACCTTTTTAAGACCACTTAAATGAAAATTAAGACCAACATTGCACCCATTATGCGGGCAAAAATCACCAGGTCTAATTCTAATAATGACCGACCAACTACCGGTGCTACATCTAGAATCTAAGGCTACATTTATATGATGACGGTTATAACAGAAGACACACAAGTGGCGTAGTGTCTCTTCACTCTCTATTCCGTGTTTAGACAAGAGTTTTCAGGAGGAAATCTACATATGGTAATGCAAAAGTGTGTGGAATTGGATTGTGTATGCATGTCAGGCGGCTCGGTGGTGATGTTAGATGGTGATGTATGTGACGTAAACTTGTACGCGACGTGAGCAGATCTGACCAAAGTTTTGCGTCTTGGGCAGTGTAGATGGAACTGATTGTTTATTGACTGCCGCTGGTGCCAAAAACCTAAGTATTGTTTGCGCATACTCCAAATTCACGTATACGCATATGTTCATTATTATTTCACGTTGTTGTTTTTTTCCCACCCTCCGTTTAACATTGCACTGCAGCCCAGTTGAGTATATAAAAAAATAGGCTGATGAAATTTAAGACCTTTGTGAAAAAATAAGACTTGGACAACATAATTTAATACTTTTTAAAGCCTTAATGAAATCTCTCTCTCTCTCTCTCTCTCTCTCTCTCTCTCTCTCTCTCTCTCTCTCTCTCTCTCTCTCTCTCTCTCTCTCTCTCTCTCTCTCTCTCTCTCTCTCTCTCTCTCTCTCTCTCTCTCTCTCTCTCTCTCTCTCTCTCTCTCTCTCTCTCTCTCTCTCTCTCTCTCTCTCTCTCTCTCTATATATATATATATATATAAAAATCTATATAATCTCTATATATTCTAACTTTATAGGTGAATCATCTCCAGTGTCAAATGTCAATGCAATGTCAAGAAGATCTTCAGGAAAAAAGAAAAACATGCTCCCAAAGCTGTCAACTCCCAGCTCCAGTGTTTTATCCACAATTGCACTTGTTCCCTCCAGAGTTCCCTGTGGGGTGAGGCCCTAATCTCGTCTACAGTAGCAGTTTGATACTATCCATTGTACTCTGTCTCCACTACAATCCACCAATTTGTCTCTTTGTAGGACCCTGTGGAGGTGTTTTTACTTTTAAAAAATGAAAGTGCAGCCAATGTCACTGAAGTGGAATTCTCCAAAGATAATCTGACAGTTAAGGTCCAGCCTAACCAATGGAGTGACAACATTGTGAGGATTAATGCCCCAGGTCTGAAAAAATATATTAACATGTTTAGAGAAAACATTGTAGCGTATATAAATGATGTTTGTGGCTACAGATTTCCCATCAGGCATTGTGAAAGTGAGTGTGTTAAGAAATGGAGTTACACTGAACAACACAGAGTTATTGTACTACAGTCGCCTGGAGGAGATGAGTCGCCTGCTGTCTGAAGTGTCTGACCCCGTCCAATTCATGTGTCAGGTATAGTACAGTATAGTAGATCCTAACACAAACAGCTTGCAATTTATACACATTTGGGTGAGATAAGTAGGTGAAGATACACAGTGTAGTTAACACGCTGCTAAATATGCAGAAAGACGTTGTTACTGCAATATAAGCTTCCCATTACCGTAATAAGACCTACAGTGATTAGTAAAGTCTTTCTCTCTCTCTTAAGATACAATTTATTGTCCCCATATGGAAATTTGTCCTCAAAATTGTCTCATAAAAAAAAAAATAATAATAATAATAATAATTAAGTAAAAGTCTCAGCGGCATATATAGATATAGTTTCAGTATATGAAAGTTGGAACAATATATTTTGGGGCTCAGTATTTTTCATGTGTAAAATTTCTTTGCAATAGTGAGACATTTTTGCATTTTTATGTAATAAGGTAAGATTTTTTATGTAATATTGTAAAATTTTAGTAGCAGAAGGTTGAATAAATAACTGCTATAGCGGCTATTTATCTGATGCAGTTCAGGCCTTTTAATAATACAGTATATTTAAAAACTGGTTTCCTTGGATTATCCGTGTCAGTGGCATCAAAATGTTATTATACTGTGACAGGACTAATTCTACTACTGTAAACAGTACTGAAGTTTATCAAACATAAAAGTATGATATAGGATATATAGTTTAAGCTCCATGTTCTCTAACAAGAACGATCTTCATTCATAAATTCATCTGCCCTCAGTTTGACACAGGTTTTCATAAGGCTCTCCTGACAAATCGCTGTTCATTTTTCTTTGTTGTAAATTGCAATAATATAATAATATAATAATAATATAACATAATGATCCTTGCGGCTGCATTACAAACCCTAACATAATAACCAACACAAAATGAGCCATGATGATAGAACAATTAATTCAATTTAGACAAAGGCTACGGGGTAGAGGAGATTTGATCTGACTCTGCTTTGCATTTGGGTGGATTACATAGAAATACGTTTTATGGAATTACATTGGAAGTTCATATTTGCCTATTCCAGATATAGAACAAGCTTAACTCCGTATTATCATGGACAGAATGTTCAAGTATTCAAACTCTTGCAGTGACCGAGTTGGAAGAGACAGAGGCACATTTTAATGTTCTGGTCTCCACTCCTGCACACTCAATGCTAGGTTACTAAGTGACTCATGATTATGTAACACACTGTTATAGAAATTAGTCCATTGGCGCCCCCAAATTGTGGCTTATAATGGACTCACTTAGCCATTAGGAGAAAATAAAAGGAAAAGCAGATTGAAAGAGTAGACCCCTGCTGATGTGTTTTGTGTTTATTGATGGGAAATAAAAAGCCACTCTGATTTATTTTTTCCTTTGGCCATAAATACCGAATTGGATTTGAAGAGGCAAGCTCGAGCGGTTAATTCAAGCCCATTTTTAGGTTGTTTGGTGACAAGGGGTTACAATCTATTCTATCATTCTGCCAGTCCAAAGCCAAGATAAAAGAAGAGACATCTAACAAAGGTCATCTGACAAGAAACGTACCCCATTTCACTGTGCAAAGAAAAGTTAAAAGTAGTGTATGTGCATAACAAAAAACAAATTACAATTACACTTCGAATGGGCCGCCATAAGGAGCTCATTCAGTGTTCTGATTATTATTATCAGTAATTAAAGCTGCACTATGTAACGTTTCTAGTGGAGGGTATGCCACCTGCTGTCTCCATGGAGATAAGTGTAAAGAAGACCTATCGTGCTTGTGGTATATAGTTATAATCTATGACATCTGTGGATCATTATGGATTTAGACATTTTAAACCTCATTATTCATCTAAAACGATTTAATAAAAGAAACAAACCCGCTGTCTTCCACTTTAAAAAACTGCAGTTTCCAGTGGGAGCTGACGTCGCCATAAAAGTCATTACAAGAAAGAGTGGTGAAGTTGTCGCCACCTCTCATGGATGCCTGCAAATCAAGCTTTTTTTTAAAATTCATACTAAAATGACTAGATGATGCTGACATATCCTATGAATATCACTGATGGGTGAACAGCATAATAGTGTCTTGAAAATGAAAATAAGCGATTAAAGACTGCTCAAACATGTAAGAATTACTCCAAATACTACTATGGGTGAATAAATAATGAGGGGAAACAACAATAACATGGCTATAAGTTAACCTGCATTTTAAGTTTGCTTTAATGCCATTCTGTGACAGACCCTCTACCAGAAAAGTTCCAATATTTACGATCTGGGGACAAGGGTATGAAAGTTTTCTAAAATACACATCTTTAGTAAAGAAAAGCCATAGCAAAGGACAAAAAATACTCTATCCACACACGCCTCTGTAAGTCTGTCATTAAAATGTACTTTCAAATTGTAACAGTATGCTAACCGTATGGATATAGGCTCTTGATGTTAGCTCTGTGGAGAAGCTGGATGAGATGCTGTCTTCCATGCTGCAGAGGAGAATGCCCAGCGGAGGATTTCAAGGACTGGAGAGAGAAAGCACACCTGAAAGAGGTATGGCACAGCGGGGATGTTACTTTCAACTGAACATGAAAAACATCTGCTTCAGATCACTGTAAAGGAATGAAGGGATAAAGGGAGGTTGACATAGGAAGACTATCTTTGTTTTATGTGGGTTTTTAAAATGGTGAAGTTACACAGTGGGCTTAGACAGTATATTTTAGAGTTAAAGGTGTGTTGTGTAACTTTTCAGGTGGCAGGTCCATCACCTGCTTCTTTCTATGGAGATGTCATTGCTATAGCTGGAATGTTTCACAGTATGACATTAAACAGCTCTACTTTACATTTATTCAATTATAGGTGTTTTTTTTTAGCTCAAAAATTCCTTGAAAAACAGGCATTCTAACTGAGCAGGGTCACCTCTCCACAGATCTGGTCTGTAACTGTCTGGTTTGGTCTCCATGAAAATAGAAAGGTTTAATATTTGTGAAAGATTCCAAGCAAAGCAATAACATCTCCATGAAGAAAAGCTTCAAGGCAGATCAATAATGCCAAGGAAGCAACAAAGAGGTTAAAAGGGCAAAGAATAGAGCCCATTCTTATACGAGCAGCAACCAATTTTATACAGACATTGCTTTTTATGTATTTTAACCATAGACTGTGTAAGGAACATACAATATTGCTTAGTGTACAGACCACTAGACTATCATGCATCATCTGAAGTAGAATCCAGAAAATTCAAAAAATGACATGCTTATTTGGACTAAAAGGCAAAAACCTCAAACATCACGTGGCTCATTACAGGCTTCAGACAAGATCAACAAAACACATTTCAACTGAGGCTGGATGTGGTATGTTTATGCCCCTATAGACTGTATTTATAAATGACATTCTTTATACAGTATATGTTTAAGGCCTCATATATTGAGAACACTACAGTGCATTTCTTCTTCTACACACACATTATCCACTATGAGAGGCCTGCATTACTCCTGGGCTCATTCTGTGGCAGATTGATGGCTTCATCAGCACGGAGATTGATCCTTAATTCTGCTTAAAAGGGCAAGAGGAAATGTTTCCACGACAAACAGGTCAATATGCGCCTCCGAGCCTCTTTATGTCTGCGCTCGCATTGCATTAGAGCGACTCCTAACCATCACCTGAGGAAGGAAGGAAGTGTGGCGTAATGTACAATCATGCAACTGCCCAATGTCTAATGGCACTTTGTTAGTAATGCCCATTTCAATTATAAGAACTGATTTACTTTCCACACAGCCATTATTCACAAGTACCCACAATGCACCACTTTGCAATAACGCCACACCTTTGGAACATGGTGTTCAGTGGATAATAGGTCTACTCACTCTAGACAGGTATACTTGCATGCATATGCATTCATTGCTGTGCATGTATTGCATGTGTTTATTTGTGTATTTTTATTTATTTTAAGACAATCTAAAATATAAAAAATAGACATATTTTACATTTGGTCTGAGCCGTTTGCTTTTCTCTTTGTTTCTCCAAAAATGCAGTTTCCCCATGTTTGGGTTATTTAAGCCAGCCAGTAGTAACAGTGGTCGTAGTTCATATAGTCAGAGTAGTAGATCCCTTAAATCTTTTCACTCAGGACTTCTATTTTAAGAAAATATATCATCCTGTAAATGTGGAACTGTTTATAATAATAATTATAATTACTATAATAACTTTAAAAAAATCTGTCTGAATGACATTAATTGATTTACTTTCCAGAAAGCCATGATTCAGAGGTACCCACAATGCTTCACTTCGCAGCCCAGTATGGTTTGAAGAGTGTATTGAGTGTGCTACTACAATGTCCCGGCGCAGAAAGGGCGGTCCGAACAGCCAATCGCCATGGACACACACCTATCGAGATTGCAATGCACCATGGTCACACTCAGTTCCATGTGTTATTGAAGGAAACACGGGTAATACTGATAATCTCATCCTTACTGTCTTAATGCAATAGCCTTCACCTTTATTGTATTGTAACTGATCGGTGAAATGTATGTACTATTATCTTTTATCGAGTCCATTTACAATGAAGACATCCCTGAAGACATGCCAATATGAGATGACAGGTTTTATGTCAGTGATTTGTGAGCTAATTAAAATAATATAGAGGGTATTGTCTGCTACTGTTGACAGAATAGAAAGATATTGGAGGCTTCAGGTACCTGCAGAATATAAATATGGGGAAAAACACAGAGCATCTTAAGTCTGAGATGCCGGAGATGCAGTAGCAGTGAGGAATGCCTTCTACCACAGCAGTGTGTAGAGTAAGTGGAGCTTCATCAATAATGAAGGCAGAGAGAGCGGAGAGGTGGGAGGGTGACCTGGATCAGACCCCAGCCCCTCACCTTCACCCCGGCTCAAAGCAGAGGGAAAGCTAAGTGGGTGGAGCCTCTGTCTAATCACGGGGGGGTTTCTAATGGAACAGCCCACAGTGAGGAAAGGCCTGTGTGCTCATGCATGCACCGAGCCAGGCCACACTCTGCATACACTCAGCGAATTAATGCAGCCGCTAATGTTGAGATTTTCCAGTATAATGGTTAGCATTTACTCATGCTAATCTGGAGAGGTCTTTCCCTGCCCAACCCTCCATTTCTTGCTTTACTTAGAGAAACACAAGAGCAGCCACTTGCCCGCTAATGAGTAGCAATCTACATTTAATAAATCCCTTACATGCACACACATCCGCTTATTTGATAAATCTAGAGGACACTAGCATTATAATGTTCTTTCCAATGCTAATTTCATTAGTTGCTAAGGACATTATGAATGCAGAGCAGGATGGGGAGCTGAGGTGACATAAAACATGTTTTGTTTGTGCAGCAAATCTGTAAACTAAATCTATTCATTCAGAAAACAAATGAATGTGTATGAAGGCCTCACTTCCACAAAGACAACAGCGGTTATTATTGTAGAATACACCTATTTCTCATGTTACTGGGGATGATTACCATGAGAAAAGACTACAATACAATACAACACAAGGCACAAGGCCTGCATGCTTTCAAAAGCAATAACCACAAACACAGTACACATTATTAATGTATGTAATCACATTCACATGGACAAACACAGTGAAATTATTGCAATTCTCCACCGGTAGTTTACATAACCTCTCTTATTAGCTTGTAGAATGTGTATATTGTGACAAATAAGAGTTGCTGTATGACTGGCCAATAATAAAACAAATACAGTCCATAATAATCAAAAAGAGCTGGTCCTTTAAGACGTATATCAAGCGTTAAATTAAATCAGTTTGCAAGAGGCAGCGTGCAATTGCTCAGTGATTCATCTCAGTTATAGCTGTTTCACCGCATTCACCCGTACAGTGCAACTTAAAACTTTGTCGACCTATGGAGAATTGTCCTTCGGGGGGAGTTTAGGCAATCTACAGCTGTTGTAAATATATGTATTCTCATGGCAGCAGCGCTAATAGAGAGTGACTGTGATGAGGGGAGCTGGAGCCTGCAGTGAGTTGACAGGGGAGCACAGTCAAACACAGGTCTTCCCGTTGGGACCAGACCCTCACCGCACAGGTTAGACACGCTAGGGCGACTGACATTTCTGTGTGGATTTCATAAAAGACTAATTAAATCCATGTTGACAGCTAAAAACGACACTGCCGCAGGGTTTAGGCATGTATTAGGGAAAAGAGCTCAGAGTAAAATGTTAAATGAAAAGAAGCCCACCGTGATCTCTTCCAATTGTTTTGTTTCTGTACTTTAGAGTGTATTCATTTATTTATTGCATATAATTCGTACATTATTCAATTATTTTTTTACTTCCTGTTTTTTATTTTCAAACCATATTATATATCTCAAAGCAGCTTGTCTTAATAGCAGTCTCATTAGTACAGTCCATGTCGGGCTTTAGTAGCAAACGCTTGCAGTTAATAGTAGCTAGTACTAGTAATCAATACGAACATGGGTTAAGAAGCCAGTAAGGAAAATTTAAGAGGATTTTCTCAAGAGAGAGCATCTGATATAAAACCATCAGGTTCAAAAATCAATTCCCAGCTGTAAATCTTATGTCAAAGCCTACAAGCTCATACACACACAAAATAAATAAATCATCACACTATAAAAGAAGGCTAAGAGGTACATTTTTTGTGGTTGCCCCCCCCAAAAAGTGTAGTATCTATTATTGAAGCGAATTCCA
Source organism: Boleophthalmus pectinirostris (assembly GCF_026225935.1). Lineage (NCBI taxonomy): Eukaryota > Metazoa > Chordata > Actinopteri > Gobiiformes > Gobiidae > Boleophthalmus > Boleophthalmus pectinirostris. Next base: position 16,766,950 of record NW_026571153.1, on the reverse strand, counting down.
TTTTGAACCAAAATTGTACGGCTGTAGCTGTTATATTTTTATCAGCACGAAATTGAATCAAACCAACCAGACTTACCAGTTGTTTTTATTTAATTTCATGATAATATCTTGGATATCTCAAGAACTGCTTCAATGAAGGATTAGGAGGACTTACACGCACGACATCAGAATGGAGAAAAAATGCGAGTTAGCAGGAATTTTAGGAGTGACTGGTAGTTAAATCTGTCTTTTTCATTAATAAAGATGTTGTTTATTTAATAGTTTTTTGTATTTTTCACAAGATCCTAATCATTTTGAGACATTTGTCAGCTCGCTTTTGGTTGATTCATTCCTCATTTAACTTTAACTCTACTGTAGTAATAATCTTGATGTTAAGCCTCTCTCTGCCTCCTATTCTTTAGCTACCCCATTAACCCATTAGCAGCGTCCCCCACCTCCAATTAATCAGACCAGTGCAGGGTGATTTCAGCAGAAGCGTTGTCAATAAGAGCTGGATGGATGGGTCCCCTGCTAGCTCCTCTCTCAGCCCGAATCACTCACTCAGAGCTGCGTCAGATGCCCTGGTCCACGCTAGCACCAAGCTCCTTTGTTAATTAGCTGTGAACTGCTCCAGAGGGGAAAGGCTGAATAATTCACGAAGAGCATAACTGGAATACAAATATAGAAATGGCTGCGCTCCCATTCACACTGTTTACGTCGCCGCTCGTAATATCGAGCCCGTGCGCGGTAATTACCAGCCACAAACACATATTGTTCTTATTTAATATTTTAATAGTGGGTCGTAAATTTGGCTCACAGTCCAAGGCGCTACTGTTATGTTTGATTCTAAAAGTGTGACGATTATGAACACAAATCTTCGTTTATAGATTTAATTAAAGTCTGATCTAAATAAAAACAAATATGATTAAGGTGAAAAATGTTGTTGTATTTTAAAATGTGCACTAACTTTCCTAGGGGAGGGTCCACCACCTGCTTCTCTTCATATAGATAATATTGCTTTGCCTGGGATAAAAACACCTGTAAACAAACATGTAACATTCCGTCCATGCACCCCCAAGAAAATAATAACATAGTGCACCTTTCAAGGATAACTCAAACTGTCTTCAGCATTAATTGCATAGAAGTTTGTAGTCGCTTTAAATATATAATAATAGTATTCCAGACTATATCCTTTGCATGTAACAGTATACTCATTTATAAATAAAGTCTAAGTATTTGTATGCTATTTGAATACTTAATAACGGTTGCTTGACTGTAGATGTCAGTTCACGTTGTCCAAAAACATAGTACCAGTAGTAGTATTTGTGCTCGTCTGGTTTCAGCCTAGCCCTCACCAGCACTCCCTTTTAACACATATCCACAGTCCCCCAAAATAGAGTTCTGCTATTTAGTCACACATTATCACGAAAGGACTACTGGCTTCTGCACACAGCTGAGCTCCTTCAAAATACTTCAGCAAATGTTTGGTTTGAATTTAAGAGACATTTTCATAGGAAACATTCCGCTCAGTAAATTCAGTTACTACGGTAACAGTGTACAGTACATTTTCAATTTTAAAGCTGCAAACTTTTCTGGTGAGATATGTTATTGCTTTGTTTCACAGTATGGCGTTAAGTCTTTCTATCTTCATGGAGACCAAACCAGAGCCAGTTACAAGTCAGATCTGTGGAGAGGCAACCCTGCTCGCACTCAGAATGCATTTTTCTAGATGTTTTTGAGCTATAAAACCACCTGTTTAATGTAATGTCATCGAACTTTCCAGGCAGAGCAATGGCATATCCACAGAAAAAAAGAAGTATATGGACCCCCAACCAAAAGTTATATAGTGGGGGGGGGGGGTTGGTGTCATTTTACCACTAAGAGTATCTTTTGTCAACTGGAATGAGTTGTTTTAGTTTTGAGTTTGTTCGAGTCAGTAACAAGAAGAAATCAAGAAGAAGCACTATTAAATAGTACACAGTAGTAGCAGTAAGTAGTACATCCAAGTAGTGATAATGGTAGTTGATTAGTTGCAGTAGTTGTAGTTGTGATAACAGTAATAGTAATGGTAATAGTAATAGTTAGGATAACAGAAAATAACACTTGTGGAAAAAAGTAGCTTCAGAATGTTTGCTGTATTATTATTATTATTATTATTATTATTATTATTATTATTATTATTATTATAGTAGTAGTAGTAGTAGTAGTAGTAGTAGCAGTATAGCGTATAGTAGTAGTATGGTTGCTGTAGTAGTAGTATAGCAGTATAGTAGTAGTAGTAGTAGTAGTAGTAGTAGTAGAAGTAGTTAGTAGTAGTAGTAGTAGTAGTAGTAGTATAGTAGTAATAGTAGTAGTAGTAGTAGTAGTAGTAGTAGTAGTAGTAGGAGGAGTAATAGGAGTAGTCAGAATGGTTGCTGTAGTAGTAGTAGCAGTAGTAGTAATAGTAGCAGCAGTAGTAGTAGTAGTAATAGTAGTAGTAGTAGTAGTAGTGACATGTTATGTTAGTTGTAGTAAATAGTAGCAGTAGCAATAGTAGTTTTAATATCCTAGTATTATTGATAATACGGGTGGTAGTATTTGAAGTCACAGCACATTCAGTCACTGAGAACTTCTACTGTATGTTTGCAGTTCACACAATACAATGACAATGACCATTATTTCAAGCTGGGGACAGATTTACACTCTTGCCATGCGCTGGCGAGATTCAATTGAGATTACTGTATTACTCCCGCTGTTCTCGGAGAAGTGAATTTGTGCTGAAATGCCTAGAGCTCCTGCCGTTTCGTACATCTGTAAAACCATTTAGCATCTGCGTGGTTAGTAAATAAAGCCCGGGCATGCCAATCGGTGAAAAGACTACACAGTTGAACATACCAGGCAGCCCAGCATCCCACTATTATAATTTAATGCACACGCTGCGTTGGTAATTAGCCTGCCCTCTCTACCTGTTGGGCCTATTGTCGAATCTCTACTGTTAAGTAATGCAACCCATAAGTCATTTGCAGAGAGAGGAATCAAGTAATGTTGTAATTGAGTCAGGGATGGCTGTGTTGCTTAGGAACAGCAAAAAGCCAAGGCCTGACGTTGTGTGGAAGATCACTTAATTAAAGTCAGCTGCATAGCATGTACTAAAATTCATAATTATGTAAGTTTATTATGATTGAAGAGCAGACAACTGAACAGAGAATTAATCAGGTTGAGGATTACAATAAAATGCACTTATAGATAGAATCGCAAAAGAGAACCATTGTTTGCTTAATGTATACAGGTGCATTAGTTCTTTGATAAAAATACAGCTACTGCTTATATGCACCATTAGAAACTGTAGGCGCATGGCTTTGTGCTATATTTAGATACTAATTCACCTTATGCAAAGTTGGTCATGTTATACTGCCGCAATGCAATCTATATGAATATCCAATCCACTTTATTTATACAGCACATTTCACAAACAAACAGTTTCCAAAGTGCTGCACAAATACATACTAATAACAACAATAGTAATACAATCATACTTGTCTTAAAACAGTAAAACCACTCAAATAAAATAAGAGTAAAACCACAGAATAGCAATAAATAAATAAAACCAAATAGACAAAACACAGACAAGAGAAAATATAGAGAATATAGACATGTTTATTGCTAAACATTATGTTATGTATGTAGCCAGGCTGGTGCCACCTAGTGCCTCAGCTCAATTTCATTTCTCTCCAGCGACTAGGTCAGGAATCAGAATACACTAGATGGTTTGCAAAAACCCCAGAAGTGCAAGTTCGGGCACCAGCCAATCAGCAAAGAGTCATACATTCTGTGTTGGCAACAATTTCTGAGATGGAGGATTTAAAGCCAGAACAAAGAGAATGTTGGGTGAATTTATAAAGGGGAAAGTCATTATTGCCCTGCTTCCTACGGGACTTGGGAAAAGCTTAATATACCAGTTAATGGCGCATTACATACATCACGACCAAATAGCAGTGATTGGTTAAATAAAAAAAGTACCCGCTACTGTCGAGCGAATGAATTCTAATGCTGCGAGGTCAGATGGTTTCCACAAAATGAAACCGGCTGATGAATCAGGCCAGGGATTTATAGAAGGAGGAGAGGCTGAGATGGCTCATACTTGTGCTGCAGCGGTGGAGTTGTGAGATTTAGGGGGAGACGCAGTGTACATGTGACAAATTTAAGCACTTTGCTTTATTTTATGTGATATATATATATATATATATATATATATATATATATAAAACTTTATATTTATACCTAAACCTTCAAATATTTCAGTATGATCAAATAGACATTGTAACACTTTTAATCCAGAATATATCTAAAATAATTAAAAATTTACATTACCATGAAATGTAGTAAAGTAAATAATTCTATCTGCGCTGAATTAATGATGCAGAGTAGAAATCACAGAGTTGCTCACCAAATGACATGTTTGTAGTCAGAGGGGAAGATGTCTGATTTCATAATTACCCTGATCATGGCCTGGACTGTATGTCCCTCAGTATGTTATTAGCAAACGCACTCGTCTGCTCTGACAGTGAACAGGAGACTGGGGGGATGTCGCAGACAGCCTGGGTCCTGGTGATAGAAGAAGAACATCTCTGTAATTCCTATCATTCCTTCAAATTGCCTCTAGATGAGCCAAGCCGTAGCAGATATAGTGAGAAATGTCAATGTGAAAATGTTCAATGCACTGAGATGAAAACTGAACTTAGTTAAATACAGAGGAAGGTGAGCAACATTATACCCGAGTCTACAGACTACTAAATAAAGTAAAATAAATGTAGAAGATTACATTGTCTATTCAAAGCACATTAAAGGTCCCATATTACGCAAAATTGACTCTTGTGAGATTTAAGTCATACTACAATGACGTTACCTGATCAAAAACCTGGAGCTGTGGTTTGTCTCATTCACACATGTTTGAGTAACTATTCTATCTATATCTCCAAAACCCAAAATGCTCTGTTCCACTTTGTGATGTCATTTAGTGGTAGTTTTCATGTTAACAGCTACCTTTTACCTTTAGTTCAGTAAATTCAATTCCAGGGACAGAAATCATCCAAATTTTTCTAATGGAGTGTAGGTCTAGTCTAGGTGTGTGGAGATTAAAAACACAGTGGAGCACTTCCTTCCACAAGGATATGCAGGATTTGTGTGTTAAATATGTATGAATGAAACAAAACCCAACTCATGAGAAAACAACATTATGACATAGATCACAAAGTAGCATAATATGAGCCCTTTAAGTCCTACCTCTGTTATCACTTCTACTTCTAGGATATCGAACTACTGTTGTTGCTGCAGATGAAACATTACCATGGCAACTAACTATGGCCATTAATACTGCCATAGTTCATTGGTTTCAGTAGTAGTAGTATTAATAGAATTACATGAGTACTATAAACAACTAAAGAGCAGTGCTTTAAATAAGGCCACCAAGTACCAACAAAAGTGGATTAATATCAAGTTTGTGAATGCTCTATAGCTCAAAGGTAAGGTCACCATTTTGATTTGGATCTGGGCACATTTGAATGCATTCAAAATTACTTTTGGCCTGTAGCTTTATTCACTCAGACAATATTGATGAGTGACAGCAAATTCATGTCTATCTCACTATCATGGACTGTAAATATAAATGGACATGTTGTAAATAGGAAGTGTTCATAGGGGTGCTTCTGTCTAGCCAGGCTGGTGCCACCTAGTGCCTCCACTCAATTTCATTTCTCTCCAGTGACTAGGTCAGGAATCAGAATACACTAGATGGTTTGCAAATACCCCGAAAATGCAAGTTTGGGCACCAGCCAATCACCGAAGAGCCATACATTCTGTGATGGCAATGATTCCCGAGATCAAGGATTTAAAGCTGGAATAAAGAGAATGTTCAGCGAATTTTATCAAGGGGAAAGATGTTATTGCCCTTCTTCCTACGAGATTTGGGAAAAGCTTAATATACCAGTTAGTCCCATTAGTGGAGCATTACATACGTCACGATCAAATAGCTTGAAAGCTTGGTTAAACAACCAAATAGCTAATAGACTGGTTAAATTAAAAAAAGTACCCACCTATCATCGAGCGAACAAATTCTAATGCTGCGAGGTCAGATTGTTTCTACGAAGTGAAACCGACTGATGAATCAGGCCAGCTTACGGCTCCATCAACTCAAATGTCAGCTCTCTAAATGCTGTTGTGAGCCTTGTCATTTTGGTCTAAAAATTTTGATATTTTGTCGATAAATAAATCCTATTCCTAATATGAACTTGCTCTGAATTTGCCCCTATAACTGTTGGCATTGTGAGCATCATTTGACTGGAGCCAAACGCCATGGGTGACAGCACACTCCCTTAGTCCACTTCTTTATACAAATATATTAGTCTATGTTCACTACGCTGAGGTTGGCCCTGTATAGTTTAGTCTGTTCTGCAGCCTTAGCCAGACTATACAACAAAATTAATGGATTTAAATAAGTTTCTTTCTCACATATGTTGCCAAGGGGTTGTAAAGACATTATGTCTGCTGTGTTGTTGCAGATGATCGACCCAGGAGAGGACAGTGCGAACTCCGGGGTGTATGATGAGATGGGCGCCGCAGGTACGAATGACAGTAAAATAAAGCTATAGTCATTCTGGTGCTCATTTGAACAGCTCCTCTCATGCTGGTACAGTCTAAATGTGGAGTGGCGCTTCAGAAAACAGCATGAACTTCACTGGAGCGGCAGAGTGGTTAACACTTTGTTCACAGGGAGCGCCTCCACTGCCAACCGTCAGAAAGAGCAGCGAGTGAGTGACGCAGAGGAGGGGGAAGAAGAGGACCCCTACACGGAGTTCGGTGTTGGCGAGATATACGACACCATCGAGAATCCAAAACCATCTGTGGTGATCCCAAACCGCCCCCCCGCACCCACCCCGCGCCCCCAAACTACTGAGCATGAAGGCAGGATCAGCTCCATCGCCAAAGGTAATGCAGTGTGACCCAATGTGGCTGCTTTGTGGGATGTGAAGATAACACTTTAGCGATTCTGCAGATAAGAGTACATCAGATTTATGAAAATTGTTAGCTTTCTGAAATTCTTAGGTTTTTTTTTTGTTTTATTTTTGATTTTCTACAAATCTAGTAGTGCTAGTTGAAACAGCAATACAATCTCAGCTGATCCAGGTACGTCATTAGCTGCCCTATACTGACACATTGCATCAACAGCTAGATAGAGTAAGAGTAATGCTACTTCAAAATAATATTACTCAAGTACAAGTACAAGAAATTACTCTTAATTATTAAGAGTAAAAAAGTATTTGGGAAAAGTACTACTCAAGTAAACTGTCAAGAAATAGCATCTGATTTATAATTTGCAGTTAATGAAATTGGAAGGACAAAACATTAAATAATGCAAAAAATCTGGTATTTTCAAAGCCACAAAAATGAGGAAAAAACTAAATCATATCTGAAACAAATGCTTGAATATTTTATCTTCTCTTGAATGAAAACTTTTACTCAAGTAAGAGTACTGTTACTTCAATAAAAAGTAGTACTCAAATAAATGTAACTGCATATTACTCACCTCTGCATGTCAACCCTTCTGGGATTTATTCCAAACTAGTTTTAGCCTTTATCTTAACATCACTAAAAACATTTTTCATATTAAAAAACTAACCTGACTGTGCATGTAACAATTATAAATGGCTGCTCTTGCTCAGTTGCTTTGTTCAATAAGTAACAGTCAATAAATAAGTAAATAAATAAATAAATAAATAATACATCGTAATAAACATAGTAAGAAATGTGCACTGCAGCAAATAGAATGGTTTGTGTTAATCTTTTGTAGTCCATTATAGTCCATTCTCTCTTTTTTTTTTTTTTTTTTTTGCAAAGTTTGGACCTCAACTACATCAGACATATTTTAGCAATCTGTCTGAACATTTTCATTCCCATAAAATAGAGATCTTGATTCCTGTCAGTATTGTTGCCTACCCCTAAATACCACCAGTGCATTATAAAGTGTATTGTGTTTAATGACAGTTAAAGAGAGGTAGAAAGAGCTCTTACTTGTGCAGAGGCATTTTAGTTTTAGAAGCTAGTGTGGGTGGACGGGAGGAAAGGCCTGGAAAGCACCATTGTCAGAGGAGAAGAGACAGAGGAGAAAGTGAAGTTTGTTTTGATCCCATTAGCCACAAGAACACGACTCGTACTGTGCTGCTGCTCAAAACAAACAAAACGCAGGAAGTCAGACAGACCCCGAGCTTCAGAGGCTGCGGTTCTCTTCAATTTGAGCTCCATGAATATTGGATGAGACTGAAACATCTAAAAGTGACGGGTGTTATTAAGGCGTATGAATCATTAAAAGACCCTTTTTCATCGCGCAAGTGTAAACATAAAGAGTACATTTGAAATTGTGTCATCCCTAAAGACCAAATTGAATCGGTAATGAAGGAGTGGGCTAAAGCTTAAGTCAAATGTGCTTACAGTAATGTTATGAAGACACAATATAATGTCTATAATTTAAAGGGCCCATATTACACTGTTTGACAATGTTATGGAAATAATGTTTCCCTGTCAAAAGCATACCAGGAGGTGTGTTTTGTTTAACACACAAATCCTGTTTCCTTCTTCTCTCAAATGGAAGACAGTGTTCCACTTTGTGATGTTATGTGGTGGTACCAGAAGTACTCCACTGTTTTTAAAATTCATACACTTCATTATAATCATTTGGATGATTTCAGCCCTGGAATTGCCAAGCTCTACATAACAAAAGTTAAAAGGTAGCTGTTAACTTGAAAAGTACTGCTTCATGACATCACAAGGTGGAGCAGAGCTTTTTGAGTTTTGGAGATAGACTGAAAGCCTGATTCATCAGTCGGTTTCACTTTGTGTTAACCATCTGATCTCACAGCATTAGAATTCGCTCAACGGTAGGCGGGTACTTTTTTTAAAAATTAACCAGTCGCTGCTATTTGGTTGTGATGTATGTAATGCGCTGCTAACAGGGCTAACTGGTATATTAAGCTTTTCTCAAATCCCATAGGAAGAAGGGCAATAACGTCTTTCCCCTTGATAAAATTCACCAAACATTCTCTTTGTTCCAGCTTTAAATCCTCGATCTCAGGAATCGTTGCCAACACAGAATGTATGGCTCTTTGCTGATTGGCTGGTGCCTGAACTCGCACTTCCGGGGTTCTTGCAGATTGTCTAGTGTATTTTGATTCCTGACCTATTCGCTGGAGAGAAATTAAATTGAGCGGAGGCACTAGGTGGCACCAGCCTGGCTAATACACTGGTGGAAACCATGGAAATGTTATTGCTTTCTCTAGAATGTTCCACAGTATAGATTAAACCTATCTATCACGAGGGAGACAAGAAGGTTACACGAGTACACTACATTACAATTCAGATATGTGGAGAGTCACCCCTATTCACAGAAGGAATTACTGCATTACTGAGCAACAGAAACACCCATAATAAATACATACTAGCTGGATATGTACAGTATGTAATGTCATATCATGGATAGTTCCACACAAAGCAAGAACATTTCCAAGGAGACAAGTAGATAGCGTACCCCCCACGAGAAAAGTACTTTTAATAACCAAAACTATTGCTTACGACTGCTAGTATTAACAGCCTTTTACCTTTGCCTTAGTGGTAAAAGGCTGTTACTATTAGCACTAAAACATGTAGGCAGATGGAGCCAATCGTTTCATAGAGCTTTTTTACTATTTTAATGGTGCTAACAGATTTTCCTGCACTGCTGTTCTTTTCCATTTCACATCATGAATTCTTTATGAGGCTGAAATATCAAAAATTACCTGGCTGTAAATGATTAAAAATCTAATCTAAACAGAAAGCGTACAGCATCCCTAAAGACAATATGAAATCACTAATTACGCGCACACAAAATGAAATGTTTACTGAGCAAAGGGGCTCCCCAGTGAGTTGAATAAAGCACCAGTGGACTACCCCAAATCCACTCTCTTTCTCAGCGGGGCTACCATCTGCAACCAATCTTGGCCTTAGCAGCAAGTCAGCCAGAATAAGTCATTACACATGTTTTCCATCGTCCCTGTCCCCAGAGCACAAAATGGAAGAAAAAAGACGCATTTTGAGGTTTCCATCTTTGAGACCGCGTTCAGAAAGACACAAGGATCCTATTGGGTTCTGCCACAGTTAGGATGATGGAGGGTTAGGAGCAGAGCCAGTCAGTACACAACACAGTACAAGTGGAAATAATGAATGTGAAATGCTTAAATATGAAAATGGCTTAATCCTATAGGGAGGAATTGCTATGCTTGTAGACTTAGGGGCTACTTTATTCAGTACATATGCTCCAATGCAAATCATAGTGCATGGAAGAAAGTATGGGAATTGACAAAATATGTTGTGTGTTGATTTAAAGGTTAAAAGAAAAGGTTAAAGCACCACCACATAACTTTTTAGCCAAAAGACAAAAATAAAAGCATGTATTTTCATTATGGATATTTGTAGCGCACTAAAAACCTCTTGTGAGTGGGCTTGCATCTTCACAAACCTGTCTGGGACTCCACCTGCTTGTCACCATGGAAATTTTGCTTGGGATACATTTTTCCGCCATATGGCATAAAACATCTAGCTAGGTGCCACCTAGAGTCTTCGCTCAAATTCATTTCTCTCCAGCGACTAGGTCAGGAATCGGAATACACTAGACGTTTTGCGAGAACCCCAAAAGTTTTAGACCACGCATTGGCCAATCAGCAAAGAGCTGTGAAGCCATGATGTCAAACTCAAGCGCCTGTCTGGGTCCCTTTTGTGGTACAACACAACAGTAAACAAAGTGGTCGAGATAAATGTAGACGAAGCCATACATTCTGTGTTGGCAACGATTCCAGAGATCGAGGATTTAAAGCCGGAACAAAGAGAATGTTTGGTGAATTTTATCAATCGGAAAGACGTTATTGCCCTTCTTCCTACAGGATTTGGCGCATTACATACGTCACGACCAAATAGCAGAGATTGGTTAAATAAAAAAAGTACCCGCCTACCATTGAGTGAATGAATCCTAATGCTGTGGACTGTTTCCACGAAGTGAGACCAGCTGATGAATCAGGCTATAAAACATCTAGCTCTATGGAGAAAGTTCCAAAGCATGGTTTCAACTTTACTCTATACTAATACTTAAATAAATAAATAAATAAATACATGGTAAACATAGTAAAGTTCCAAAGCATGGTTTGAACCTTACTCTATATTTTCTTGCAGTGATGCAGGTAAAGTGTCACCACCAAAACGTTACGTACTGTTGCTTTAAAGTAATACTATAATTTAGAGTTAGCACTAATTTGACATTCAATTCAACAGAACTACTGGTCTTGATAAACAATAAAAAGTATTGGATGTAAAAAATAAAACTCTTCAACTCCAATTCCTTTACTATTATAATTCCTTATTTTTATTTTTATTTTATTATGTTACGATTAGTGGAATGATGTTTAAAGATATTTCGAGCACTTCTACTTAAATTTCTACCTTGTAAAATCAATTTCTTAAAAAAAGGCAAACCTGTATTGAAGTAAAAACCTTGGATATATCTGAATCCTCCATGTTCCACCTCAGACAAGCAAGTACAACAGGTATGCCTAATAATGTGTCCACTGAGGGTACATGAGGCTAAAGCAATGTTAGAGCTACAATAATAGCACTACTCTTCACTGGCAATTTGCTGCTGCACTGAGCCACAGAAGAGTAGACTGAGCAGAGAGATTGAGGTGAACAGAGCAGTGGTGCAATGGAGAAAATACAAGTACTTTGAGGTGGGATTATGTTACGGGGTGTGGATACTGAATTGTAATACAGTTTTAGTCCCTGAAGAGAATTTGCACAACATCAGTCAGACAGGGAAAGCATTCATTCAGGAGAACAAACTTTTGTAACAAGATGGACCGTTTTATTCTTTCCAAACTGAAAAAGCAAAGCCAAGGAAAAATGAAAGGATTCAAATTCCTGATTACTGCAAAAGGGCAAGGATCTAATTTTCCAAGTCTCATTTTTGCCAAACCAAGATTAAAATGGTTGGTGATTAGTACTTGTGTGGCGCCATCTTCTGGTAAAAACTGTGTAATGCAAAACTGATTGAAGTTCTAAAATCCATGAAGTTAGTATAAGTAAAAAGGATTGTTTTAAGAGCACAATCTCTGTCTCAATTAATGTAGTTTCATAACTAAAATACAGTTGCTTTTTTGAGAGAGTTCATAGTCATAATTATTATTTTTGTTTACAGTTCCTTGATACTGTATCTTCATTCTCTGAGAGTAAAATTGCCTGATTATAATTAATATATTGCAGTCAATATTGCATCACTAACCAAGTAGCTTCTTCAGAGCTTTATATTAGTGACTGTGGCTCCCTCCAGATGTAGAGATGGGGCTACCAGGTGTTAGCTCAGGTAGTTCTTTCCTACAAATTCCAGGTTGAATGAAGCCGCTTGGTTAGTAGTGAAACGTTGACTGCAAAAGTTTAGTAAGTCCAGCTGTTTTGATTCAATTTCGTGATAATAACTTAATGGAAGCATATTACAGAAGTGTTTGAACCCTTTGAAACTGCACTCTCAGTCAGTTTGGTCTGCACCAGGGACTCATAGACAAATTTTGTGATTCAATAGTTCTGAAAATTATTCTGGTTCACAGTGTTCCTGAAAAAGAAGAACCAAGGCAAAATTGGGCTGTTACCTGTTTCCACTAAAAAAGGTGAGTTGTGCATACGTACAAATCTGTCAAAAATCATTCTGAATGTATGCTGAAATTCTGAATTTCTTGATTGCCCGAATGTATTAATACATCTAAGGAAGGTGAGTATTTCAAAAGTGCTTTTCAATGTACAAGGCCAGTAGTATTTGTTTTACAAGTATCAAGCAAGTCTCAAGTCTTTGACCTCAAGCCCGAGTCAAGTGCCAAGTCAAATACATGCAAGTCCAAGTCGAGTCTCGAGTCACTGGCCCATAAGTCCAAGTCAAGTTCAAGTCGTCTGCTTTGAGCTTCAAGTCATTTCAAGTTTTTAAACCAAAGTACAAAATATAGATTAGATTTTTGCAATTTATTAGATTTTTATTTTTAAAATCCTAGTATATTTATATATGAATATTCATCAAGTATATAAGAGTTGTAGAAATGTAATTTTGTCCTTTTTAAATGTCTTATCAAGATCTTAGAGTGAATCATTACGGTTTCAAGAATTCAAATTTAAAAGTGCTTCTCAAGTCACAGGCCTCAAGTCCGAGTCAAGTCCCAAGTCACTGACCTTCAAGTTCAAGTTGAATCGCAAGTGTTACTGAGTCTTAACCCATTTTATAAAGTCAAGTTTCAAGTCCTAAAAATAGTGACTCAAGTCTGACTCGAGTCCAAGTCACAACTTGCAAGTCTCACCTCTGTACAAGGCGCTCAAAGCGTTTTACACACATTCATACACCAGTGTAGGCAGACACTGGGGGCAAGGCAGGTTAGGTGTCTTGCCCAAGGATACAACAATAGCATTCCTCTGTGGGATCCAGAATCACACCATTAACTTGTGGGTCAATCTATCACACTCTATCAACTGAGCCACTGTCAGCCATTGTAATAAAATTGTAATGGCTCACAACTACGATTTACTGATATCCACCTGTCAATCAATCATAAGGGAGAGACTGCTGACCAATAGCAGGAGTGGGCGGGGCAAGGTGTTTGTTTGAAAGGTCTTGAATTATAACATATACTCATCGCTTATATCGCCCATTTCTACTCACTGAAGCAAAAGAATGCCAAAAACTGGACTGCTGAAATTAACATCTGGATAAATGCAAAGATAGTGCCCTTAATGGGTTAGCAATTTATTCCATTATTTTTGGCATAAATAAACTTTTGTGAGAAAAACACGCTCATACTAAAAATTAATTATGCGTAACAGGTAGCATGTTTCTGTACAGATGGCTGCGATTATCAAACTGAATGAGTGGTTTAACAGGAGCTATGGGAGAGCGCGCAGAGAGGGGCCTGTGTCTGCTTTAGTGAACTGGTGTAGACTCTGAATGACAGCTGCATCGATCACTAGCGCCAGGAGAAAATGAGAAGCACGTCCTCATGAGACACTGACATTAAAGACGAGACGAGAAAACACTTGAGTAAATCCATACAATGAAGAGTCAGCAGTGCAAATGACTCTGCAAAATCAAACCACAATGGAGTCATGGTTTACTATGTACAACTTGGAACTGATAGATACAATGGAAAATAAGATACCTGACACTGTAAAAAAAAAAAAAAAAAACTCCTACCCCAAGTCCTGTTCTGTTCTTGTGGTCAGTGGTGGAACGTAATGAAGTAAAAGTAGTAAAGTAGGTATCTATACTTTACTTAAGTGCATTTTAAAGTGGATACTTTTTACTTTTACTTTACTACATTACAAACATTACATTCATAGTCAATTCAGCACAAATCTTTATTAATTATTATTTAATTATTTATTAGATCTCAGAATCTGCTTAAAATAGTTTTACTTTTTACTCTTTAAGCACATTTTTAAACAGGAATTTAATATTTTTACTTAAGTAGATTTTTCATGTGACACTTGTACTTTTGCATGACTATTTTTATTTTTTCATTTAAGTAACAGAATTGAGTACGTCTTCCACCACTGCTTGTAATTCTTTGGAAAAATCTAATTGTGTGTCAAACAAAAAAGAAAATGCTGCATACCCACTTTTCAAAGTTAAAAACACTCTAGAGGAAAATCTGATGTTTCTACGCTGAAATACAATCTGCAATCATTTCTGCAGTTTTGAACAGGAAGTCAATAGACCGTTTTGTGTTTAACAATTCAACCAAAACCTAGAACTATAAATATAACTCATTCGTTTGAAAGTAATGCACACTGACTTTTTGTTGGATACTGTATCACCCTGCACAGTTGGACAATCCTCCGGCCAGGAGCTCATATCTGGAGATGGTTACCTCTCCTCTTGACAGGTTGCCACAGTGGCATTGATGGATAGGTCAAATGCAAAGAACTAATTTCCTTTTGATGGACACTAAAGTCAACCTGGCCCACCTAAACCCTTTTCTATACATTACACAGACATTTGCTGCTTGTTTGGAGAAAGAAAATCTGTGTATAATATTTTTATAATAAAGTTTACATCTTATTAAAAAATTACAAGATTTCAAGAAAACTTTAAGCTCATAGTCAAGCAAAACTGTGTGTGCAATATAAGGATAATCAATAGAGATGTAACAATAACCGAAATATCGTGATATCGTATTGTCAAAAGTCTCTTAATAATATCATGGACTGTCACAACAGATTGAAGTTCCTTTGCTTAAATGCATGGTTTTATAGTAGCAACAGCTTATGAACATCGGAAACTACATATCCCATGAGTCATTTCAGTGCAAACAACATGAAAAGATATGTTTTTTTACTTGAATTCTTGGGATTATGATGGAAATAGTTCACAACAAAATCTTGTCAAGGTATTTTAAAAGCAAAAAAAGTGTCCAATCTACAGTTATATTGTTCCAATATAGATCCAGATTTGTCCAATTTATAGGTCCAAATTAGCTCTGTTTAGAGGGAGAGAGGGAGACTTTATCGATCCAAATTTGTTTATTATGGTTGATTTAAAAAAAAAAACTATACTTGTGCAACTTGTTCAAATGAGAATCTAGTTTCTATGCTGGTTTTAGAATTGATAAGTACCTGGGTAACGTTTTCTTTGCTTCTTCCTGTCAGCCCAAGGTCACCTGGGCACCCCATCTTCCGTCTATGATTCCATTGTGGCCGCCCCCACTCCAGGGTCCAAGCAGAGGGCCCGGGCCAGTTCACTCCCCACTGACAACGCCAAGGATGGCAACAACAGCGGACCGCCAGTTCAGGAGGGCGCCATCCAACAGGTAAGACATTTCACACACAGGGAGTCATTAGACTGGAGATAAAACCCCTGGCACCTGCACAGCCATCTGCTCCACAGCCTGCAGAGAAAGATAGATTCACAAAAGAGCAGGCTGATACAAGGAAACATATTGAAGAAAGTGCCATTTTGAGAAATAAGAGGTAGTTGTTTAAGATTCTGGTAGTGTCTGCACAGCACAGAAATAAGCGGGGGATGCTGGCTTGTCTGTAAATCACTGGAATGGTGCACTTATCCTGCCAGAAGGGTTCATAATTGGGGTAATTTTTTCTGGTTTTGGAATATTTATCAGGTGAACAGTCACAAGGGCCAAATGCAATTATGCTTCCCTTGGCTGTCCCTATTTTAATTTAGAAATTTCAACTGAACAAACTGGCTTTTGGTTGGTCACTAGTTACAAAAGACTTCATTCTGTCTTTTCTAACACTTGATAATAACACATTTTTATAGTGCCATGAAGTCGGGACACAGTTTGCAGTGTCTATTCTAACAAACTATTAAATTTGAAGAAATATTAATGTTGGTTTGCTGATAGGTCTATTTAATTAAAAATCTAAAAAAAAGAGAAATGTTTGCCATTGTAAGTAGCACAGAATTACTAGTTACTAAACTAAGATTATCTTGAAACAGATTTCTTCTCAGCAGTTATTTCATTCTGTTCAAATTGAAAAGTTGAAGAAGCATCGTCATTCATTATACTGCAGGCTAACTTTTCCTGGTGAAGCTTACAGTAGCTCACAGACAAATGGCTAACTTACTAGCTTAGGCTACATTTAGCCACAAGCACAACACAGTAGAGATAAAATCTTAAAATAAGATCCATGTGGCTTTTATTTATTTATTTATTTGGTTTTGAAAGAGGAGCAAACAAGGTCAACTACAAAGAAGCCTTATGTCCATGCCTCACATGTCTGACGTTTATCTGTGCTGCCCTCGAGTGGTCAGATTCAGATACTACAAACACATTAAAGAATTGCTTCCTTTCTTTTACACTAGAAAGGAAAAATTAATGTATGTCATATCATTCAAAATATATGCTCCCGGAGTGAGTGAATAAAATAGTTAAAGTGGATTTAGTAGTTTTTGCAGTGACAGTAGAGCCTCCCTCTAATAGCATATGGTCTTTTGTGGTTCACATTTGCACTGTTTTTCCACTGAACCACCATGAAGGTATGAAAGATTTATGAACAAACTCCAAAGGCTCAATTTGTTTCTTTTGTCAGCATGGAGAACATATAATAACACAGGACAATTTATGGAAATCTACCAGATGAAAAGAAATGTGTTCAGTGCTTAGTGGATCCTGCTGTGGGTAAGCGGGCATCGTATTAACTCTATGATCTTCCACAGGAGAAGTTGAGTCAGCTGAAAGCCACTGTCAGAAACACTGAAGAAGATGATGATATCTATGGTAAATACTTTTTTCTATGGATAATTGATTTGATTAGTTTAAAATCACATGCTATGCATTATTTATATTTTTAATTATAGGACACCTGCCATTTGAATGTAGTGAAATGGACTGGCTGGACAGGCAACATTTTGCATAATACGTCTATATTTATGGTTAATGTGCATCATGCACCGATTAAAAGGCCCATATTACATTATTTTCTGATCCATGTTTTAATGTTCTTTCCTTATCAGAAACAAACCTGGAGTTACGTTTTGTTTCATTCACACATTTTAAGACACAAACTCTGTTCCATCTTACGACATCATGTGGTAATACAGTAAGAGTTCCACTATGCTTTTAAACTCCAAAAACCTTCAGTAGAATCATTTGGATAATTTCAGACCTGGAATTGCCAATCTCTACTGAACTAAAGGTAAAAAGTAGCTGTTAACCTAAAAATTACCACTAAATGACATCACAATGTGGAAATTTTGAGTTTTGGAAATGTAGACAGACTAATAATAAATGGTTACTCAAAAAATGTATGAATGAAACAAAACACAAGGTAACAGCATTCTAACATGGCTTCAACCTCACAAAAGTCTATTTTATGTAATATAGGACCTAGGCTGACTGAGTAAGAATGATCCATTGTTATCTTAAGCATCTGGACATAAATATGTTTATAAGGCTAGTAAAACTTTCTATTCTGAAACTTGGTAAAAGTAAGTAAGACTGCATAATTTGTCTGCCTCGTGCATAGACAGCTATATGGATAAAGTATAATGCCCTTTATATGAGTTCATTTAGTGTATATTGCAACTGGCTTAACTTTCCTCTCTCCACAGATAAAATCAGCATCGTTCATCACACGCCAAGTGAGTCTGTACAACTTATCTGAGAGGAAAATGTGTGTGTTTGTGTGCCTTTGTAGTTCCTCCAGTCCTAGCTGCAGTGGTGGGGAATTAATCCTGAGGGGGGTGTATTTTCAAATCCCTGGTGCCGTGTTTTATGTAGCTAAGTTTCAGAAGCACTAAACGGGAGGCTTTTGTTTCGTTATATGCTGCAACTCTGCGCTCAGCCGTACATTTTCCATAATTTCCCCCCTAGGTGCCGTGGCGAAAGAAAGCAAGAAGAACAGCCAATCAGAGAAGGCAGATTTTTACAGCAAGCCCCTTAAAGGACATCATGTAAGTTTGCTTTATGGATGCTATATAATAAACCGCAATTCCATATGTTAAAGTTGTATGTTCAAATCATTAGGATAATATACCATCTGTTTCGCAGACTAATTTCAAACAGACAGAAAAACGGTGAAGGTATGGCCCCAACTGCATTTTTCTCTGACTGTAAAAACAAGTATTTTCTGCAATTACAGGCCCTGTATGTTATAGATCACGTTGGAGTTTACAGAACCAAAAATAAAATGTTCTTAAACCTTAAATCGGAGTTGAAAGAATTATAATTACTTATGCTATATGTACTGTAAAATTGAATCTCATATATTTGAATAATACTATGTTTTATAATACTTGAATAGGCCATGTTTGGCAGTGGTGAAGTACATGAATAAACAAGCCATGAATGAACAAGCCACGGACATTTGCACAATCATTGAACACACTAGGCAAAATAATACTGTTATATGTTTGTCAATATAATACACAAATTTCACTTTTAAGATTCAAAATTGTGACTGAAATCATCCATTCTTATTAAAATGATATAGACCTATTATACTAACAATGTTTGGTTTTGAAAATAAGAATTAATGTTTTAGTAGTTGTAGTAGCAGTAGTAGTGAACTCAGCCTGAAAATCCTATGTCTATTTGGTTAAACATTATTTAGAAAGATAACACAAGGATTAGGTTGTGCTTATACGCCTACCATAAGAACTAAACCTTTTCTTTCCGAACTGACCTTCAGATTGAAATAAGGATCTAACCCATTTTGTTCACTAGAGGGCGCTTTACCTCTAACTATCTCCTCTTCCCATCCATCTGTGTATATCAGAGAGAGAGAGACATCTGGCAAGCACAGAGGCACCTGCTGACCTCCCGATGGTCCGGAAAGACAAGCTATGGAAAATATATACATACATGTTTATGAGTGTTTATGAAAAGCAAGGTTAGCACACTTTATGTTGCAGGCAAGAGGTTACGGACCCGCCCCGCAGTGCTCGCTTAAGGATGCGTGCTTTTGATTCCAGTTTGCATAAGCCACGAAATGTCAGGGAGCGAAAATATAACAACACGCACATTCTAGCAAAGGAAATCATATCCCATGTGAAAACGATACATAATTTTAAAATAACAGAAAGCTCTTTTATGATGCCACCTTATGAAGTGTTGAATATACTTGTCAAAAATCTGAATTTGCTGCGATGCGCTCAACTATTCGGCGGATTGGCACCGGTGGATACCAGTTTTGTTGGTACAGCGTGGCCTAGCTTGCCTGAATGAATGAATAAGAGGCGCATGGGGAATTCTGTGAATGCGTGGCTAAACCCAAGTCGCGCACAAAAAAAAGAGGAAGAAAAAAAGAAGAGGCTGGAGATGTGTGCCAACTTAGCAGCTGGGTACACGGCGGGCACATTTCTGTCCTCAATCATGCTCTTTGTGAATAATATGTATTAATGCTGTGGCGCTACTTAGACCTGCCAGTTAGCCTTTGGAGGTTTATCCGGCTCCGGGACCCCATGGCATTCACAGACATATGTTTCCCTGTCACCTGCTGTGTATTTTTCTGTCACGGCCACTGTGATAGGCCGCGATTCATCTCCTATGCAAATATGCCAGAGCCGCCATAAAGAATCAGGGACCAGTGCGGTTACAGGCTAGCATTGGGAGACAGGGAAGCTCACTGCCTGCCTCCCACGCCGGGCCCTGCGAGCTTCTGTCTATGTGGGGGCATCAAAGAACAGGGATCAAAACATGCCCACCCTTTCAACCACGCACTGTACACAACTTATTACTTATCATCCCAATGCATTATTTACGTGTGTGTCATTGAAGTTTTAATTATAGGCAACATATTTGAATTTTCTGTGGGCCCAGAGGTGAATTATATAAGTTGATATTAAATTGATTATATGGTCTAGTTGCCTAATGTGTTAATAGTCAATGTTATACAAGGGACAAAAGGTGTGGGGTAAGGCAGTGGTTTCACAGCTTTTATGTTTGAAGCCACCCCAAAGAGCAATTTGATTTGTTTTGTTCCTTCATCCCCTTTCCAATCTATACTTTCTTTTCAAAGCATCATCTATAATTTTGATATCATTAGCATAGCGAGATAGGATAATTGAAAACAAAAACTTAGATCAAAAGGCCGCTACGCTTTAAACATTATGTTAAAATGTTGTTTCCTCATCATAAACAGACCTGGAGTTGTGTTTTGTTTCATTCACACATGTTAAACATACAAAACCTGCATATTTAGTTTCTCTCTCAAACTGAAAATGCTCTGCTCCCCCTTGTGATGTCATGTACTACAGGAAATGCTCCACTGTGGCACTCCATACACCTTCACTCATTTTGATTTCAGCTCTGAAATTGCCAATTTCTACTAAACTAAAAGCTAAAAGCTGTTGAAAACTACCACTACATGACATCACAAGGTGGAACGGAGCATTTTGAGCTTTGGA
Source organism: Boleophthalmus pectinirostris (assembly GCF_026225935.1). Taxonomy (NCBI): domain Eukaryota; kingdom Metazoa; phylum Chordata; class Actinopteri; order Gobiiformes; family Gobiidae; genus Boleophthalmus; species Boleophthalmus pectinirostris. The sequence goes on along the minus strand of NW_026571153.1, from coordinate 16,746,024 downwards.
GATGTAGACAGTCTAATAATAACGGATTACTCAAACATGTGAATGAAACAAAACACAACTCTGGGTATTTTTTTGATGCGGTAACATCATAACATGGCTTTAAGTTCACAAAAGTCAATTTTGTGTAATATAGGACCTTTAACAACTTTCTACTCCCTTTTCTACTTTGTTTGGGTTTGGTAAGATAACCATACGATTACACAGTCAAACGCATCAATAATAATATTACACCATGGCTCTAAACTGGCTGGTGTACATCCAGTTGATAACATGAAAACTCAGTCTACTCTGCTGTGCAAAAAACTTATCAGGGCTAACTAGTGCGCTGAAAGAGGCAGTCCAAACCGTTCATAACTTCCTCATCAAATGCACTGACACACACATAGACATAGACACACTAGAGGAGCTCCACAGTGGTCCCCTCATCGCCAAGGCCTCTCCAGACCCATGCAGGATTAGGCCAGAGGATTGTGCACAGCTGCGCCCCAACATCCGCGATAAAAATCAGGCAATTTCACAGTCAGTGGCATTCTTTCATCCTCTAATCCACGCTAACATACAGTATGGATGGACCGGGACGCCATGGGAACAGGCTGTGCTGAGCTGACCCCCTCTGGGACATGTGGACATCTAGTACTGACTACAGAGACAACACAGAGATGCTACGAGACACTAGACGGCAAGCTTCTGAGGGCTGGTGTTTTATTATCAGCAGTAAGATGGACCAGATAAGATAACTAATAGACTAGAAAGGCTAACAGTTATACAAGTCTATGAAAGTTCAAGCTGCACTATGTAACTTTTTGGTGCAGTGTTCACAAAGATATTACTGCTTAGCCTGGAATGTTCCACAATATGACATTAAAATTATCTGTCTCCATGGAGACTAAATGTTGTAGTTGAACATTTCAGGCAACGCAATAACATCTCCATGGAAACAATCCAAAATCAGAATCAGAAAAACACCTTATTGATATTGTCAGATAAATAGCAAAAAAAAGTTCTACAAAAAACATCTTACTTTGGATTTACCATACAAAATACCACAAAATACATGTACATTTGACCAAGTGCAATCAAATAAAGTTAACAACTCTTAATTAACATCAATTAAAATATAAATAATATCAAGTACTACAGAATGAAGCAGTAGCTGACTCAATTAAAAGCTCAATTGAAAGTATAAGTAGTAGTATCTCCAAAAACTCAGGGTTAAGTCCCATTTTTACTTGAACAGCTAATTCCTAACACCGGCCGACGGGCTATAGTTTTTCTAGCCTCGTTTAACATATGCTCCCTGTCAACACACTCTCTAATTCTTCATATTTGTTTTCCTAACGTGATTCACTTTGCCCACCCGCTCTAACCTCAACCTCCATTGGTGCGGCGATTCTTCACCCAAGTTCAAACGGCGGACAAAAAGGTACTTCACCGCCAAGAATAAAAAAAGAGGATTTGAGGAAAGGGAGAGAGAGAGCAAGAGAAAAAAAAGTATGAATCAAAAGGCGATGGAGGAGATGGAATTTGCTGTACAAACGTCAGGGAGTCTGAATGTGGGCTCTGTGCAGCGTTGGCGGGCCCAAGGGTGAAAAGAGCAGCTCCTCAGTGGGATACATCTATTCTGACAAGCACACACACACACTTGCACACGCACACACATAAATACAGGCTATAGGCACAGCAAGATTCAGTATATTTGTTTAAGAGCTAAAAAAGCAAGATGCGCCGCTCAAAAATATGTGTAGTTACTTTTAGATAAACTAAGAAACGTATACAGAAATGAATATATATTGCTAATGTACTATAAAAGATGTAAAAGTACTTAATAGCTTACACGAACACTATAAAGAACAGCACTTCGTGAGATTAAGTGATATCATTTGGCTAGAGTAGCACACCACTTTAACTCAGCTTGTCGAGTTGATTAGGTAGGGATTGTAAGACATGTAGTAGAAGTAGCAGCAGTAGTAGTTAAAGAAATACTATGTAACTTTTCAGATGATTTGATGCTTTGTCTGGAATGTTCGACAGTGTACATAATAATAACAGAATACGTGCATTTTTCACTGGTAAATAAACAAAATTCTTCTCATACACCTGCTTGTCTCCATGGAGATATACATATGTGTAATGCCATGCTGCGGAAAAAGTTATATTGAGCACCTTTAAGAATATAGCTCTACAGTGATCCCCTGCTCAGGTTCTGGAAGTAAATTTTCCATTTATTTTTCCCATAGACCAGACATGTCAAACTCAGGCCCGGGGACCAAATTTGGCCCGCAATATAATTATATTTGGCCCGCAAGATCTTATCAAACATGTATTAGAGCTGGCCCGCCGTCTACAGATAGGCTATAGAGACATGATTTATTTAAAATGTTGTTATTATTTTATATTATTCTTGTTTTGTATTCAATTTTTAAGCAAAACTATTTAGTTTGGTCCATGACTTAGTCGCCGTTTTTAACTTAGGCCCTCTGTGAATTTGAGTTTGACACCCCTGCCGTAGACTTAAAAAAAATATATATATTACTAGTTCAAAGACAGCACAGAGGCTAATCAGCCACATGGTAACTAATATCCATAATGCAGTTGTTTTAAGTCCAATAATGTTGATAAAGTTTTTTTTTTTTTTAATAAACATTTTAAATAAAGGTATAGAACTTGTGGTCATTGATTAACACATAGCTGATCAGCCTTGAGCAAGCTTTCAAACTTTTGTTTTGTAAAGTCTATGAGAAAAATGAATGGGAAATTTAGTTGCAGAAACAGAGGGCGGGCGGTCACTGCTGAGCTCCATAGCAGATATTTTGTTTCTGTTTTTTCTGTAATGGTAAGACAAGCTTTTCCTTAACAGAACTATATCAACATGTAACTCCATTATTTCTATTAAATTCACGCCAAAAGCATAACAGTTCGTGTAAATAAAAGTAAAATTATGTTGAGGTAGCAGTACACTTGATATTTTAATTCTATATTTAAAATTGCTCTTCCATCTCTCTGAACAAGCTCATTTGGCTACAGACTAAACTATATGTGAGGGTGACAGAAGCCATGGGAAAGACACACTTATGTTGATGAACGCAAACTTCAGAAAGCTTCAGTCTCCACAACCTCCTTTAATTCTGATTTACGCCGCAGTTAAGCACTTCTCTGACAGGGGGCACTGCGTTTTTTATATCCGCTCCTCTTTGAAACGCCTAATGGATGTACGGGAGATAATTAGGACAAAGTTAGTCTTGGTTTGATCTACAAAGTTCAATTCTGTTTTTCCTGAGCCTCCCTAAAAAGAAAGGTCAAAGTTCAAAGAGTGGGGTTCACGCACGCCCATGGGAATCAGACAGAAGTGTGCGACTGCGAGACGCCTAATTAATTTATGGGCTGTTGACAGAGTTAAACTGCAGTGAAGTCCTATCTTTATGTAACAATATTTGCCACAATAATTCATTCTAATGGCATACTGAAGATCTGCTACATCAGATAAAAGTGTCAAGGTACAGAGTGCTGCGATTATTGTTTTGTTCATTATTAAAAGATGGGATGTAATAGTAGTAGTACTCAGTTACATAAACGGAAAAAACATTGGCTTAACTTACTTTTTTACTAAAACTGTATCAAAACAGTTCTTAAAAATGTTATGTTGGCAATATTATATTATATGAGTCTTTGTTTCCTGTGGCTTCAGATATGATTCACTTTTTTCTCATTCTTGTGGTCTATATTTTTTTTTATATTTTTTATTATTTAAGTACAATTCTTGAGTATGATTTTCTGTCTTCTCTGCCTCTCCATGTGTATAAAACACAAGCTTTTTGATGAATGCTTCAGGATAAGGTAACTTGACTTTTTTAGAGCATAAAAGTATATAATAAATAAATAAATACTGAACAAAATTACAGTGTTATTTGAATAGTGTAGGAGGATGGAGTGAAGACCTTATTTATTAAATGAGTTTTTAAGTTTAGATTTTATGACGTCCCAAGATGAATCTATACTGGGGAACTTATGTATGCAACGATCCATGAATATGCATACAGTATACATAGGCTATTATACAGTGCACAATGCTTTAAAAATGAAAATGTTGAGCCGCATAAAGAGCTGGAATACGGTTCTCAGAGGTTATAGTAAAATATTTCAGTTTTGGGAGTCACTGGGGAGAAGTTCCTTACGTAAGAGTGTTCATTTAAAATTCAGTGTATGTTTTATGAAGTTTTTCCCAAAATACTCAATGTAAATAGCGTTTTGTATGAAATGTAGGAAAAAAAAATTGAACATATATTGATAAGGTATGGTAATTTATGCAAGTCTCAGCCATCATTGTATCACATAGTTTCTCCTCATACTAAGGATAACACCAAGACTTTACATAAGACCGCATGCATAAACTAAGATTAAATGTAAGCTCTAAAAAAATCTACATTATTTAGCTTTTTGCTTTTATTATTTTGCCCTTTGCCCACTAAAATGCAATGTCTTAACTGATGATATACATTTTAGGTAGACTGAATAAAAATCCAAACATTGCTTTTGATAAAATTATAACATAAAACATATTTAAAGGTGTGCTAAGTACCACTGGAGGGCCCACTACACACTTGTCTCCATAAAGACGTTATTGATTTGACAGTAATGCTCCACTGTATGCGATTAAACTATCAAACTCCATAGAGACGCCATCCGGCCAAGCTACAATTTTGAGAAGCGACCTGAACAATAAAACCATCTGTAATTGAATAAATGCAAGATAGATATTTAATGCCATATTATGGAACATTTAAGACAAAGCAATAACATCTGCACCATAGACTGCACATAAAATGGACATAGCTAACCTGCTAGCCGCTGCATTCCAAATAGGAAGTGAGCATGGCGGCGCTTCCAGTTCCATCGATTACGGCTACAATTCACTTTGTATTGAAGAAACGACTCCCCTCTCTCCATAGCTGCTGCTGTCAGGCTCCTCATTTTGGTCTTAAAATGTTCATTTTAACCGGCTCTACATGATCCTGGTGTTTTTATTTTGATATTTTGTCTGTAAATAAGTTCCTATTCCTAATATAGAACTCTACAATAACCACTAGTCTTAGTGAGCTTCATTTGACTCGATCCGAATCCCTTAATCCACTTCTTTAAACACTATGATCTCCATGAAGTCAAGCAGTTCATGGAACCCCAGCCAAAAGTTACATAGTGCATCTTTAACGTCAACATTTCATTCATTAATCATCTGTTTTAAGTAAATATACACTATAGTAAAATATATTTGAAGTGTTCACAGTACTTCCCCTCACTCTCTTCCTGCAGACAGCTCATTTATAACTCTTAAAAGATGAGGTTCCACTTTGCCCTCCACAGAGCACCCCCTCGGTCCTGCATCTGCTCTTGCCCACAGGTACACCCTGGCCCTCTACCCTCTCTCTCTCCTCTCCATCTGATCAGGAGCCAAAAGTTACACCCCGCAGTGCGCCCCCTGTCTGCGGATCCTGGGTACAGCACACAGGGGCCGACAGTGACTCCTACGCTTTTGGGGAGATTAATAGTCCTCCTCAGTGCAGGGCCTTTGTGCCTGTGGCGGTGGCCAGGTCTGCTCGGGCTGTTGGGTTAGCGGGGGAGCGTCGCAGCAGAGGCTAATTCCTTCGCAGGTCAGTGTGTCTGCTGCCACCATGTTGATGACCCCAAATAAGGCTGTTGAGAAGGCAGCCTGAAAAACAGCTCACATCTTGAGATCCAAGCTTTTACACTGCACTGTTCACAAAGAGTAAAAAAAAAAACTAACAGTTTTAGCAATATGTAATTTGTGACCATTTTTAAAAATAAGCCTAATAAAAATGTATTAGTCTCATATAGCACTTTTCCAGACGCACACTAGTATTTTGTGCATTACTCATTCACTCCACTCTTCTCAGTGATGGTAAGTTACTATTGTGCCATTGGCCCTTCTGACCAACACTCACAAAAACACCATAATAGGCAATGTTGGTGAAATGTCTTGCCTAAGGACACAATGGTTTTCACTAGTAGAGCCACTGCTGCCTCACCCTATCTGTCTAGTGGGAGTGGTAGTAGCTGTAAAAGTAGTAGTATGAAAAAACAAATTTAGCATTTTACGCTTTCCTGATAGAAGACGTAACTTTATTTACAGTTGTATAGTGTAGCTTTTCCCGGCGGAGAGTCTGTCGAAAGCTTTTCTCCATGGAGATGTTATTGCTTTGTCTGAAATATTTCACAGTATGGCTTTAAACCTTTCTAACATCATGGAGACCAGACCAAGCCAAGTTACTGGTCAGATCTGTGGAGAGGTAATCTTGCTCACAGTCAAAATACCAGTTTTTCTAGGTATTTTTGAGCAATAAAACCACCAGCAATTGAATAAATGTAATGTAGAGCGGTTTAATATCATATTGTGGAAGATTCGAAGTAGAGCAACGACATATAAATAGTAACAAAAAGGTAAAGGACCCCCAGTCGAAAAGATACATACATAGTACACCTTTAAAGACAGCAATATCAACCTGTACTATAACCATAATAACAGCTGTAATTAACTAGACTTAGTCACTTAGTTGTGTCAACAGATTTAGTTAAGTCAATTAAAGCTGGGTTTGCAGCGGTAGTAATAGTAGGCTATTTCATAGGCCTTGGTATGGGGATAAATAGGCTAGTTCATTTTATTAAGGAAGATCAGGTATAAAAGAATCTCTACTTTCCCTTGACTGAGGCAGTATCTGAACTCAAATCTCCTTTTTGCAGACATTAACCCACTCGGATCACAGCTGAACAATCACCACGGCGACCACACTCGGCTGTTTACCGCAGTTTAGTTTGGATTATGGATTAATGCTCAAATGAATGACAGCAAACAGGCTAACGCACATATCATATTTACCCAGCCGCTTTCTGCAGGGGGGGCGCTAATCATACGCAAATACACGGGTCAGCACAGCAAGCAGTGAGCAGCGCTGTGGCTTTGTCGGCAAACTTAGCTGCTTTAGAGAGGAAACACCTTATTCTCTCACACACCTGCTCTACCAGAAACAGAGCCAAGAAAATTACTCGGGAGGTACTTTGAACTAGGGCAACACAATTTTGAGGGAAAAAATGAATTGTGAGTTTTCCAATGACATATGTTTTCAAATCAGGATTCAGTTCACACTCAGGAGCAGTAACATTTAGAGCACAGATTGAATTGCTAATACAAGAATCCTTTGCATTTCTGAACATGTTTGTAGATGTCTAAACTACTGGTTACCGATTTGTCTGGCTAATATCTTTGCCAATATCAATATTTTGCATTCTATACAGAGCAAAGCCCACAAATTGAAGTGAAGTTGATGTAACTTTCCACTTTTGTCAAAAAATACAATAAAAATAACATACAACCACATATTTAGCTTAGTTCATCTTCTATTTGCAACAAAAATAGATACACAACACAAAAGAGAAAATACTAGCTCAAAAAATCTGGAAATTGTACGACACTATTAATACTACAGAATACTTCTTACAGATTTGATGCTTGTAACATTACACATTTTATTAGATTCTAGTACAGACCTTCTTTGAACTTTGTCTACTAAAATTTGGGGATTTTATGCAACCACTCATGGCCTAAAACCGTTTTAATAATTTTGCTCCTCACATGGATGCAGGTGAAGGTTTTTGATTCTAGTCATGTCATGCTTCCAATAGTGCAACACACACATGCACACACACACGCACATACACACACATTCAGGCCTATAGTAATGCTGCAGGTGCCTGGGTGTGAAGGGATCAGCCAATCACAGCGCTCGGCTCAAGTTGGATGCTGGCCATGCAGTTATTAAAAGCTACGGGTGAGCTTCGCGGCTTGCCTTTCCTACGCTCTCAACACTTTATGAAAAAAAAAAAAAAATCTTATGAAACACCACAGTGCAGTAAGGAGAAAATATGTGAGATTTGGTTTAATTATAGCTTATACAGTAGGCTGTGTTCACGAACTTGTAGAATTTGAGGTCATTATTTCAGATGGAGGGACGGGGCCTGTGTATGTGGCAAGTTTTTTTAAATTTGTTATCATTTATTTATTTAAGAGACTGTGTCCACAAATTTGCACGCCAATCTTCTGACAAAAAGTAATTTCAACTTACTACAGCCACAACTTTATAACTGAATAATACCACCTTGTTTTGTCTGTTAGTACAAACATTACTTTTAACTTTTTTTAACATGTGGACAGACACAGTATTTACAGAGATGTCACCCATAAACGTGAACATAATATCTGCATTATAATTAACAGGAAATTTTACCAGCAAATTCTCCAAGCTGACTGGTAGCAAGTGCTACCAGTCAGGCCTGTGTAGAAAGTTATGACATCTGGTGAATCCAACCTATTGCAATCATCACTTTTTCTGTTTTACAAATGAGCCGATCAGGACTCTTGCATTGTCCTCTGAACATGATTGATGTCTTTATCTTGTTTCTGTCTGTGTCCGATTCAAATCTTCCCAGTTATTATTTCCATAAACATCATTATGCGATATAGAGGCACAGTATTTCTACACGAGGGACTACAGGGAGAACTCAAGTGCCTTTGATGAGATGAGCTCACGTTTTCGGAGGGGAGCGGCAGCGTGCTCTTCGCCTGTAGCCAAAAACAGTCTAATTGTGTTTTGTCCCATATGTGAATTATTATTAACGACGATTCATTTACCACACTTCCTTTGCCAATTTCCTAAATTAAAAAAATACCATGTTGAGATTTACAGCGCGCACCCCGCCTCTCTCTCTCTCCCTCTACGTTTTTTTCTGCAAAGGCTTCCAGCGTCTCCACGGCAACCTCCAATCAGCTCGGATGCTAGCGTGTGTTTGGCGCGAGTGTCGGAGAGGCGCAGGTGGAGCACATATGGAACAATGGCCTAGCGAGAAAAAAAAAAAAAAAAGGAAAAAAAACTGGTTGTGCCGCCTGTGTGTGCCAGCAGTGCCCATTTTAATCCCGGCGTTACCTTCTAGTGCTCTCTGATGGAGACGTCGTGCCGCAGACTGGGGCTGGGCCCATGCCAGGCTTCACTTGACAAAGGCCCGATGCGCTGGTCCTGCTTTATAAAACACTATCTGCGATTCACCGCCTCTTCATTATAGGGCACTACTGTCACTCTATAGTCCCTCTATGTGTCCTTCACAGCTACACCACTGACCTTCCCAAAATGGCGGGTGCTAAACAACAGAATGTCAATGTTAGTTATGAGGAAGCTTTGGGTATATTTGTTCATTTTGGATAAATTGTTCTTGAGAAAATAGACAAAAATTCAACACAAGAACATTATCATCACAGAACACAAGAATATTAGTGTGTTGTAAATGGAAATTGTGTCTATAAAAAAAGAGATACACCAGGCTCTTCATAGCCTACCAGCTGACTATGCACAAAAATTATTTAACCAGGTCATCTAAGTCAGTGAATCAATTAAGATCCATGGCCCATTACAATGATTAGCTGAACTGAAGTAGAATAGATTTTACTGTTCATGTTTTTAAAAAAAATGTCTAAGTTAGGCTACTGTGGTGTCAGAAAATTAAAATGTGCAAATGATTCTGAAATTTTAACACAACAGCAATCAAGAAGTCCTGCTATATTATGATTACTATGCTCAGATTTAAAATAGCTGAGTAGTTTCAAATGTTGTATTTTGATTTATTACTAATTTCTATTGTTGCGTGGTAAAAATAGATGGCATTTCCTCAACAATGTGCATTATGAACTTTCCTCAATTGCCACATGTCAATCGCCGCCCTACACAGATATGACGACACTATAGTTGATAATGACTTTTGTCCCTCCTATGGCTGTAGTAATTGGGGCCGTAATGTTATGGAAATCGCCAGCTTGTGCGGTAAATAAATCAATCATCCAAGGGGGCCTTATCTATCACTGCACATTTAGGCAGTCAGCTCCTATGTAGGTTAATTAAAGCACAATGGCCAATGGAGAAGACCTGGCACCCGTCCTGCCTATGTTAAAGCCCTGGGCCCCGCTACAGCCAGATGAAATTCGCCCATTTTAAACCAGCAGCACCCACCGCCCCCATTCCCCAGCTGAATACATAAATCATCTGTTCGGGCCTCCGCTTCGACCCTAAAAATTCCATGAACAATACTGTTTGTCCGCAAAATACCCAACATAATTGCTGGACGCTCTTCAAAGCAAGCATGGTGTTTCTTTTGCACTTATCTAAGGGCCATATAGCGCAGATTTTCCTTTTTTCTTTTTTATGAGTCAGTTCAGCTGGTTTTGGAACAAATCAATTAAGATGTTGTGCCACATGGATAGAGGGAGGATAAAATGTGCCACAGCTGATTTGCTTTAATGTTTTGGTCTGAGTGCAGAGATAAGAGTGACTGGCATCTGTTCCACGAAGAGGGAAAGTAGAGCTTATAAAAGTTTGAAGGAGGTGTGTTTCGAAAGGACACAAGGTCAAACTGCAATTCACAAGTGATTGAGCGGCCATGCTTGTGCCAGACTCAAGCAACTCTAGGAAGGGCATCAGGCGTAAAATCCTATGTGTCCGTGTTTATATATGAATAACTAAGGGAAGATCATTCGGTGAGACAATCTATCTTGCCAGCCCAAGAAAAGAGAAGAGGACACTCGGTCAAAGCATGGATCCACTGTCTTAAGACTAAGAATTGGAAGGTCATCTAGTGTAAAACCTATGCCATATTTATAGACAAAATGAGAGGGCAGAGGTTTCATCGTGAAGGTCTTGAGAAGGGAAAGTAACCATGAAAGCAATGGACGCAAGAGTGTCCTTCCATCATTATCTAATAGACCTCTATGGTGTTACCTGGCTGTGTTCCAATGGATGGTGGCATTGCTAAGCAGACCTTAATATGTTTTATATAGACAATTTAGCATTAGCATTAACAATGGGGGTGAGGGGCAAAAAGAAAATGTATATTATTTAGAATTTAGTCATGTCATGGAGGGTCCACCACCTGCTTCTCTCGATGGAAATGTTATTGCTTTGTCTAGAATGTTCCACAGTATCGATTAAACCTACCTATCACAAGGGAGACAAGCAGGTTATAGCATTACACTACATTACAATTCAGATCTGCGGAGAGTCACCCCATTCACAGAAGAAATTGTGTTTCGAGCAATAGAAACACCCATAATGAATAAAAGCCAGCTGGATATGTTTAATGTCACACCATGGAACATTCCAGGAAAAGCAATAACATCTCCATGGAGACAAGCTGGTAGCAAAACCTTTAATATAAAATTTTGATTTTATTTAGTTTTGGTTTTGAGAGCATTATTTCTTTTTCTGCTCTGAACAAAATGATTTCCCCTTGGATAAATGAGTTAATTGTTATTCTGCAAAACGAACGAGATAGAATACAACTCTTGTCAGCAAACTTATCTCAATTGGATCTATATGAATCGCCCTTGTAAAAATCAATCCGAAAAAGGTTTTACTCAGCAGTACTGTCATCCCATTTGCCGTGTGTCTGATGCGGGCTTGTCCTTGTGGCCCTCTCCTGTCACTGATAACTATATCTCGTTATCCAGGTTGTTAGGGATCCACAGAGGTATACCGCGCATGGTAAACAACGTCCTCCATACCATGCACCTCCGCCAAGAGCTCCTCACCACAAAAGACTGCTCTCTCCAAGGCTTGAAACGCAGCCAAGACCCCTATTCATGCCTCCATGTACGGCAGATGTCGGAGTTAGCCTATAGAGGGTATACATGCACGTATGTCACAAGAGTAGGAGCCATCTGCATGTAGAAGAGAGAGAAGAGGTGGCGTGTTTTGGCAGCGAAATGCATGGACGCTTTTGGAAAATGGTTGCATAAATGCGCCCAGTGAGTAACAGAGACGTCACGGGCGCCATGCTGTTGTGTATTGGTAAACATAGGGAGAGCTGACGTCATTTATTGATGTTGAAATCTGTGGGGGGAAAAAAAAGAAGCTAAAAATCAGATGTTGTTGGGATAGTTGTGGCTCACGTGGAATTCAGGAGGCGCTTAGTATGGTGATAGAGAAAGGAAGGGCATCCAATGTAAAATCTATATGGCAAATCAATATGTAAAACTCTGCATAATTAATTTAAGGAAGAAGACGGGCCTTGGTTAGTCCAAATTGGAAAAGCAAAAAAACAAAACAAACAAAAAAAATTACTTGAGTGAGTGCTGTACAATATCTGTTTACCATATTAAGTTTGTTTTAGCACAAGAATGGGGGTGATTTGTGTCAACTGTAATGCCAACCAATTTTTTGTGAAACTTTGACACAATAAAGTGTATATATATATATATATATATATATATATATAAAAATATGTTGACCCTTTTACCTGATATTAGAGATGTAACAATAACCGAAATATCGTGATATCGTATCAAAACTGTCACAATAATATTGAGAGTGGTCACAATATATCAAATTACAAGTTTCTTTGGTCAAATGCATTGTTTTATAGTAGCAACAGCTAAACAAACATAGGAAACTACATATCCCATGATTCATTGCAGCGCAGACAACATGAAGAAATATGTTTTTTACGTTAATTCTTGGGATTATGATAGTAATGACTCACACCTAAATCTTGTCAAGGTATTTTAAATGCAAAAAGTATCCTTTCTACAATTTTATTAACCATCCAAAATATCGCAATAAACATAGAACCATGAAATAAATACTGTGATAATATCGTACCATGAGATTTGGATATCATACCTACCTGATATACATTTGAATATAGACATATATATAGACAGAATTACAAGTTTAGAATAATTACCTGAAAGCAATTTGCCTATTAAAATATATAGTTTAAATGAACATAAAATATTGTGATGAGAAGAAAGACATATGTGGCTTTATGTAAGAAAATATTACATTTTTTTGCGTATTGGTGAATGTTCTAAGTTAGCAAATTCCCTGAAACACAAGAATGGTGTTAGATATAGAATTGCTATATTTATTCCAGTATAGACCTTTAATATAGGAGTATAATGTATCCCAGTATGCACTGAAAAAACAGTATAGTGCAGGGTCCAAAAGTGCACAGTCCACCATCGCAGCAGTGGTGAGTGGTGTAATGTGGAGCAGGAAATACATGCAGGTGGACTCACACTGAGCAACTTCTGCTGCTTCATGGAAAAGAGTGGACCTAATGCATGCCTGTTCTATAAATACAGTCATTCAGTTTGATTACATTGTATAAATGCATGCAGTATTGACAAAAATCCATGCATGTATGTATGTAATTACAAAAATAGTGTATCAGGTTTTTCTGATCAAAAACGTGATGAATCTCTCAAGACATGCCTTTAAATGTTGTGGTTCAAGTATTGCTCTAAAAGTGAACGAGCAAAGAGAATTTAATAAGCGAAACAAACATGCAAAAATGTCACCTTGTATGCCTTTAAAATGTCAACTTTTTCACAGCTCTTTTGACAGTTTTCTTTTAACAGATGATTTACTGAGTTTTCACACTTTGCATACCTTCAAAACATCAACACAGAAAATATATCGCCCACTTATTAATAACCATAAAACATGAACATAGTGAGCTAATTGAAGTGAGAAGATTCATTTGAAAAGAACAATACCATCATAACAAGTGTTCAGCCCATTGACAATCTGATCCATTATTCAAAACAGCAGACAAATCAATCATTACCAAGTGTGGCTCTCCTGCGTTCATTAGAAAATCATATAGATTAAATGTTAATCATAGCTAACTCCATACTGGTGGGCTATTGCCAAGATGACAGATGGGCCATTAATGAAAATAACGAGGGGATCTTAGTCTATACACGGATATGGGAGACAAGACAACAAGCATAACACCACTCTTGGCTCCCAAAAACTGTTATTCCGACTGAAATAGAAGATAATCAGCGTGCATATGCAGAGGAGAGCCTTTTATAAAGTCAGGAAGTAGGTGTAAAAAAACATGTGAGCTCATTGTCGCGTGGATACGGAAGTGTTTTAAGATGTTTTTATACCGGCCGCTGCCACCAGAGACTGAGAGAAATTGGAGGCAACACCTGTCACGCGCATTCAGCATCAGATATTAGCATGGCTTCTTTTTACTGGTCTGTGAACGATGAATAATTACTCTTGTTTCAAAACCTGCCTATTAGCGCTAACCTGCTTACATTGGACATCTGTCTCACAGAACCTTCACTGGTATAATTGGGCTGCCACCGCTCTGTACTTCAGACTGTGGCAATGGCAAGGCAAACGGGCGTGACAGGACATCTACAGGCATTGGCGTGTGATTGGAAAACATACAGGGGAGTCAGGTGGCAATGACATAGATGAAAATAGCTAAGGTCTACTCTAAAAAAAGAGATTATTTTTTTTGATTGATTGATTTGAACAAGTTTGGGGATTTTAAAAGTGCAGTGCATAACTTCTGGTGGAGGGTCCACCACCTGCTCGTTTCCATGGAGATCATCATGGAGATCATTGCTTTAACTGAAATGTTCCACAGCAGAGCATTAAATATATCTACTTCCATAAAGACAAGCAGGTGACACCACCAAATCTGTGGCAGATGAGTAAAATAGCTTTTCATGGTACTTAATTTTTACAATAAAAACAACAAATAAAAAAGTTTTATATAAAGTTCAAAAACAGTTTTCTAGGTGACACCGTTGAATACATTTTTTTTTACCAGGGATCACAACTTAACGAATAAGGGATTACATCGACTAGAATACTGTAGCATTCCCATGGAGTTGCATACAGTTGCATAGTCACCTTTTGCTACCTAAAATGGAAATATTGGTGTAAATATTGTGTTGATAGCGTACATCAATGTCAGTACAGACTAAAATCGGATATTACTGTGCTTTCTTTTTGGTCTTTGAATGGTAATATTAGTGGTAACCTGCTTAAACTGGACATCTGTTTCACAAAACCTTTGCTGGTATAATTGGCTGCCGCCGCTCTGTACTTCTGACTATGGCAATGGCAAAACAAACTGGCATGACAGGACATCTACAGGCATTGGCGCGTGATCCGGCGACATACAAGCGAGTCAAGCGGCATTGTACAAGATGAAAGTTGAGGCAAAAAACACCACACATATGTCCATGCGCAGTGCTAGTCTGATAACATATGTTGGGAACTCAGGAGGCGCTGGGCAGGAGGGAATAGGCCCACGTTTGAAGTCAACTGCCGTATTAAGCTGGAGACGCGGCGGAGATGCTCTCTTGTTCAAAGCCGTGGAAGGAATCGCTGCGGGGAGCGTCCAAACATCAAGAGCTGACCCGGGCGCGGTTTCCCCTGCCACCGCCCGTCCCCGTCCTGCCACCGTATGCCGCCCCCGTACCCAAAGACAGGCAGCCACGCGCCATCTGGCCTTGCTTTTGGATTCCCCGGATTCATATTGGGAATCCAAACTATGCCACCTCCAGGCCCCTCTGGGTCGCCCCTGCTTCATCCCGGCTTGAGTGTTGGCGAGGACGGAGGAGGTCTGCGCTCCCAGTGATCCCAGTTGCCCTTTTCAGTTTTAATCCCCTTGTGATGGGTCCAGCATGAGGCTTTTAAAGCAGAGGGGAGCGGTCGATAGTGTTGGGATGAAGAGGAGAGAGCTTCACCTGGAGTGGGCTAGGGCTTATCATGTGCAATTTATATTGAACAGCCAAAGGTCTCTTTTAGTGTTCACCAACCTATTACATTTAGGAGAGTACTTACAAGTATTAAATCTACATTTTGTTGTAGTTGTTAAATTTTTAGAAGATTATTCATTAAAAAATGAAATGCTACATATACATAAGGGCCCGGTCAAGCAGAAGTATACAGCAAGGCCAAAAATTCAAGTTAATGCATCTGATATAAAAATGTATTCAACAGATAGCATATGTACTCTAGTTTATGAAACTGTTTACCTTTTTTCTGTACCATTTTTGGTTCTAAAGTTACATACGTTTTAAACATACCATGTATGCAACATGGAACAAAAATTATTTCCCAAATTTCAAAGACCTGCAAATAATGTAAATAAATCGATGTATTTCATCATATCTTGTGTTATTCGATCTTTGAACTGTTGACGAAGGTACATACATTTTATGTATTTAAAATGATAAAAATTTGCTTGGAAGGGCTGACATATTTTATAGAAATAGTTACCTTTCATTTTGAAGTAATATTAAAGTATTCGGAAGAAAAAAGCTGACAAATTATGCAAAATCATGCACCTTCTACTGCTTACTTTTCCCTCCATTACCATGACCTTTCTTAATAAAAAATCTCATTACTCAAAAAGTAAGAGGTTTTTCAACCTAATCTTGTACCATATGGTAGAAAACTATATGAAGCAAATATTCAAACCAGTTTGTTAAGGATATGTAAGTGAGAACCGCTAGTTATCGCTGTTTGTATTTATTGCCCAAAAAGTGCTGCGTATTTCATTCCCTCCGTTACCGACATGAGTTTTTAAATTTTTTGTCAACAACTTGAAAGAATATCGCAGGGTTAACTTTACCCTATTAGAGTGCTAACTCTTTCCTACATTCTAATACCTTACTTATTTCAATAGTCCCTCTAGTTTCTGAATAAGAGCTATTTGAATGTAAAAAATCTGCCCCCGTTTCCCTCCGTTACCGCTTGACCGGACCTATAACATATACATTATTTTTTTAATTTTGAGTTTTATTACGATGTTATTCATTCATTGTTAAGTAAATCTTAAATTGTCATTTGTAACTTCCCTTATGGTCCAATAAAGTTTCTTCAGAATATTGTATTGACATTTTAAGCAGATTCAATGTAATGAAATTGCTTTTGATGAACATGAAGACTACTGTATAAGTATAAGATTTGTGGATTGCCATCTGATTATAAAATGGCACAAAATGTGGTTCTGACTGGTGAACAAAAAATATAAAAAATTGTGACATTTTGATGTAGGGCAGTGATATTTAGCATATTCATGTTGTTGTTGTATAGCAGTCTCGTTCCCACGTTTGTTGTCTCGTAAATGTGTTTAGAGGCAGATGAAGGAGGCCGGGAACAGTGGTGGCCTTTACAGTACGTTCTGCACAACTGTGGGTGATTTCACACTCTCTTTGTGTGTGTCTCTCTCCTCCTCCTCTCTGGCCATGGCCGCAGTGGGGACTCAATTCCCAAATAAGTGACGAATCAAAGTTGGACAGCACCACCGCTGAGCTCCATAAAAGAGGCAGCCGGCCCCAAAGCACCATATACCAGATGGACAGTGGATGACATCTTTAGACAGCTACTTGGACACATTCACCGCAAAATATATACAGTATATACATTAAAAGAGGCTGGGTGATATATAGCATAAAAGATTTTTGGTCAGTCTCTCTAATAAAAATGCCTTTCAGTGTTGATTTCACGAATATAAACAAGACGTGTATTTATATAGCAATTCTCTGTATTCCTAAAAATTTTAGACTGTGCTCCAAACCACATGCTTTTACTGACTGAAGCACTCTCTGCAGACCTCTCGATTTAAACCACCCAACCATATCACACACTCTCAATGTCAATTACAATTCAATTAATTTCTCAGCTCTACTTTTAAAAGCTTTGAATTTAGGCAAATGATCTATTTTCTGTTGTTTTTGGTCCTGTGGGATTTCTTAGTTAAATTGTCTCTAAGCAGTATGAACTGGGGGTAAAGAATGGGGAGAGACATGCAGCAAGCTGTGAATCTAAAAGAACTAAAAATAGGACTGATTCATCCTAGGTTCTATTACCAAACCCTTAATCATAGATAGATATAACTGATATAGGAATACAAAAAATATCTATTGAAGTATGTGTGTTTGTGAAGTAGATTATTATTTGTACACTTAACTAATAAAATTAAACCAAAAAAGAAAAACAGCAGTCACATTGTTGGCCCAATAAGTAAATAAATCTAAGTCAAGACTACTCAAAACAATTAACAATTCGGAACAAGTCATTTTGTAGGTTTTTACAGTGTAGCAAAGATTTTAAAGTATGCAGTGATGAGCAGGCAGGTTGTGTCAAACAGACAGATCTGATCAACAACTGCACAGAGATGAAATCAAAGTGGTAGAAGCATGTGGCGCGGGGCATCTGCTATTCTGACAAACAGAAGCTACAGCGCTGCCAGAGCTCTTCAGTCCTCCCCCACACAGCAACAGCAGCAGCAGCAGCTACAGGCCCACTGGGAATCAAGAGAGAGTCCACAAGAGGTGGGATGGAGACTCTGGCCTGAGGGTTCCACTTTGGACTTCACGTATTATGTTGCAGAATTATCAATAATCTGAGCTAACGGGGCTGATATTTCCACTTTTTAGTGCATCGGCTTTTGGCATTAAATCTCTCAATATTTTGTTCTGGCAGACCTGCTGCCCAAAGAGTACACACAAAGCTTTATTTGCACACTTTAATACAGAGAGATAACTGCACAAAACATAATTACTCATCTCTCTTTAAAGTTCTGTGGTAACAAAGGGCTGTGGGTGAGTTTGTAGTAAATGTAAATTACAGAATTTGAGGGAAATAATCGAAATCACCCCTATATCAGTAGATTATATATTGGTCGAGCTCTATTTACTGTAGCACCAATGTGTTCTGTATTCATTTACACAGTTGATACTGTTTTTTAATCAGTTTTTTAAAAGTTAAAATTAAAATGTGTTTTAAAAGTTTGTTTCAGTCATTGAGTATATATATTTGCCATATTTCTAACTTTCTTTTTAATTTTGTTATAGCTTATTCTAGATACATTTTCACTACAGTTTTAAAGATTTGTAGATAGATAGATAGATTTGTAATAGCAATTTCCCTCACAAAACAGTTAAGTTTAAAGGTGCACTTTGTAACTTTTCGAGTGATGGGTGGGATGTCACCGTTTTGGCTGGAAGGTTCCTTAGTATGGCATTAGCAATCTAAAAATGCCTTAACCTCTCCGTGACAACAAGCAGTTGGCAGACCCTCCACAAGAAAAGTTACATAATGCATCTTTATAGACACAATCTTATTTTATTGCTAAGTTTGCCTCTCTCAATCCTTACTGAGTTCTTGCCAAGCTTGAATTTGAACATTGTTTCTGTGGTAAATGAAAAGATTTACATTTTCTGTATCGTAAATGTGCTTTATATTTTACCCAAAACATTATTGGTATATTACAGAATAAAACTTTTATATCTCCCTACTTGATCAAATTATGGAAGACACAAGTGGAAGCCGCATTAAAAGTCATGGATATACTTTCTAAGCCTTGCCTTTTTAGTAATGCCCCCCTTGTACTTTTAGCTAAACATCGCCCTATTTATTCAAAGTAGTAAATCAATAGTAAAGGTCACATCAGGAATTTCTGCGTGCTGGAGACGTGCCAGTGCATCTGCTTAAATCTTGGAGCACTCTCCTTATCGGTGTAGGAAGCCAAGATCTGATAACCCACTTTAAAAACGCTCCTTTGCTTTGATTTACATCAGTAAATATTGCATTTTCGTTTAGCCAAACCGGATTCGCACAAACCTGAAATTAAACTGCACATGTAGTAGCAGGGTGTAGAGCCTGCACTACAGGCCATATCTTTTATTTATATAAGCTAACGTCACAATAAAGATGCATTAAACTTATTTTTGGAAACAGTTAAAGATTGTATTGCATCTTTGGCCTTTCTACACCATAATTATTTTTCCTTTCAGTTGTGCCATATAAACAATGAATCAATAACCAGATTAATTATTGAAGACCCCTAGTTTGAACTCATATCATTTGGAATAAGGATAAATACTTGTATGTTCTAGTACAGTATTGTTTACTGGATTCAGAAAATAGTTTGGACTTTCATAATTACTAAATAAAGCATGGCACTAGTGAGCCACTTTTAACTCTCTTCTCGTCTACTGTATTATTTATTGTATTCACGGTATGTGTTTATGGTGCTGGACGATGCATAAGAATATCACTACACACTTTACTGCGTGCGTGCATTTGTGTATGTGACAAATAATAAATACATAATAATAATAATAATAATAATAATGATAATAATGAGTCCAAAACTGCACTGATGATACTTAATAATAATACAGTCTAGTAGTGTGATTTAGTGGTCCAATTTCCGTCTTGTCAAGTAAGGTCTAGAGATTGAGGAACAACTTGATGTGTGCCATATCTGTGTACATCAACTGTAAAGAGGAGTCAAACCTCATGGCATTGATTTTACATTTCATACTACTTCCTGCAAAGAGAGCTGTGCGCATCTGATCCTCTAATCTCCCAATGCCAGCTTTCACTCAATGTCATCTGCCAATGAGCTGCAACCAGGAGCCCATCCCGCCTCTGGCACCGCCACGGCACCCATCCGGCTAATACCCGAACCGTTGCTATAGCTACAAGGAGAGGAATCAAATTTAGGTGGCGTCCACAGCTGCGCGGCGCACCGAGGGATAGACATGGCAGTGTTCCCAGAGTGCACCTGGATGGAATCAAACAGGAAGAAGTGGAGAAGTCTAATCTGCAAGGTACAGAGGTGGCAGCCTGCCCAACACTTGTCTCAAAAGTATGTCCGGAAATAAGAAGGAAACGCTCGCATCTTATAAGGATGACTTGTAAAATGCGCAAACTGTTCTGGGAGTTCAATGCTAGGTTTTTATTCATTAATGGATTTATGTATTTATTTTCAATTTTATTTTATTATCCTCTTTAGTAACACTACAATAAGTACATCTTCATTAGCCTTCATTAAGACTGATTCAGGCTTAGTTACTACTTAGATCAGGGTTAGGAGTCAGGGGTAGTTAAGCCTGAATCATTCTTACTAAACAATTTTTTCATTACAAATTAAGACTTTGTTAATGCTTTATTAAGGCTATTAAAAGTGCATTTATGATCAATATAAATGTTTGAAATCATAATTATCTGATTACATTTTAATGAAAGGCACTTATTTGAACATGATTTATTATAATTACATGGGAATATGAGATCCCATGAAACTATTTTTGAAAACAAAAATAAATCATCTTAAAACCACAAAATATTGCAATTCTCTGAGGCAATGAGAAAAGAAAACGTTTCTGTGAAAGCTATAGCTGCTATTTTGAACTTTTACTTAACAAGCTTTACCAATGCTGTGATCTTTTCGTGATAGTTCATTGCTTTAGCGGTTACCCTCGCATGTACATAACAACACTTTTTGAACAATTGCCTTCACACGCTATTTCCAAGACGCCAAAAAGGGAAACAAAACAAGCAATAAGGCATTAAGAGCTCCTTCACAACTGACATCCTGTATCTTTGTAATCACTGAACCGGGCTAATCGCACATTGTTAATATCGCAGAGTTCACACAACTGTAACATCATCTTAACAATCACAAGGAGAAGAAAAACGATTCGAGTGCCAAAAGCTGAAGTATAGAGATCTTTGGAAGGACGCCAGGCTAACATTAACACGCACCAGTCATCAATAAGCCAAATTATATTGTTTGGTTTGAGCAAAAAACTCTATCGCATGTGCCAAGTTACGGTCAATATAGCATGTATATGTGTAAGATCCCCGCAGATATGTATGTAACGTGGACTATTTTGGTATTGAAGGCTGGATGTGCAAACTAATTAGCAGTGGGTTCCCAGTAAAGGCCAAGATCCCTCAAGTCTTGAATTTAACTACAGAGGAAAACTCAAATTGAAACCAATCATTCAAAGTGTGTATTCGACTCTGTTCTTGGCATGTTGGCTGGGATTTCACGTTTGACTTCAAAGACGGACTTAACCGGTGGGTGCATGCGCTAATAAATGCACACATATGATTTAATTTGAAAACAAGCCAACTTTCACTGTCAGGAACATACTACTACGCCAACCAGGCCTATTAAACATAGAATACAGTTATACAGTGTTAAGCTGCTCAGAAAGGCTGTGAATAAAGATATCTACATAGGTATATCTATATGTGTATTACCTCTGCAAAGGCAATGGACCTGTCTCGCAATGTTAAAGATTTATAGATCATGATTCAAACATGATAAACTTACATAAAACCAATACAACCAAACCAACGTTTGTTGTCATGAACAAACTACCAAGCCAACCAAGCCTATTAAATATATACAGTACCGTGCTACAATATTAAGCTGTTCTGAAAGGCTATGAATAAAGATAGGCATCAGTGTGTATTACCTCTGCAAAGGCACTGGACCTGTTCCGCAATGTTTTATAGACCATGATTCAAACATGATAAACTTACACAAAACCAATACAACCAAGCAAAGATTAACAGTAAGAAACATTCTACAATGTCTACCAGGACCTATCTGAACGTACAGTATACTGCTTAAATAGTACGTTTTTAGAGATCAAGTATTGAAAAGATCTGAGTGAATTACCTTTGCAAAGGCATTGGACCTCACAATGTTAAAGCTATAGAGATCATGATTCAAACATGATAAACTTACACAAACCCAACAGAACCAAGCTTTTAGAATAAGATGTTTCAAAAAAATATGTGTGTGTATTACCTCTGCAAGGGCACTGGACCTGGATCCACAATATTAAAGATTTAGATCTCATATGATTCAAATATGACAAACTTAATTTACAATTCAAAACTAATACATCCTACATTGGAAAAGAATCAGCAAATCGCCTTCTTATAATGGGGTAAATTTGTGTGATGTTTATGTTTCTTAAAATGATAGAAATCCTTGAATCCAAAATTCGTTATGATATCCTAAACGCAAGAAATAAATTGCGTCCCTCCTCTGGCTCCTCCTTGTCACCGCAAGCCAAAAACAGATGCCGGTGCCACCATGTTGCCAGGGAAGATGGTCAGCTGTGCCAACAGAAAATCCAGTCTCAAGCTATACTGAAGTACATCCACTCAATTTGAAAAAAAAATATCAAAATAGTTAAAATTTTCCGAACATTTGGCACACCCATCAAAAAGCCTATAACCTTCTCCTTAAGATAGAAGGTAAGCTACGTGAGTGTACGTCCTTAGAGTGATCTTTTCGGGCTTGGAACCGGGAGTGTGTTGTTTTTGGCAAGATACGAGTTGGCAGAAGAAACCGTGGTGCGGGAGAGAAGTCTGTGGTAAAATTAGAAGCATGTACGGCATATGAACAAGTACATGTTAAATTACTTAAATGTATCTAACCAAGTAATACTGAAAATCTCATATAAAAAATTTGAAAATGTGAAAAAGATTTGTCAACATTATAGCAGAGTGTATTTGAATTCATATTTGGCTGGTGAAGATTCTTAGATGTTGCCCAAATTAAAGCAGAGAAATGACTAATGGGAATGTCAGATTCTGAAATATAACAGCAAAAAGGGCTTAAAATGTAACCACTGCTATATAAAAAGATTATATATTAAAAAATATTTTGTCAGAGGTACAAATGAAATTGTTCTTGAATAGAAACAATTATTTAATGATTATTAAAGGGATTTTTTGGCATACGTCCAATAACATTTAAGGGTACTATGAATATGTTTGTCACAATATAAATCTGCTTTCTTTTTAAGATTTGAAAGACAAAATTAACTTCAAACACATTATTCTGATTTAAGACCGAACTAAGCTGACAGTTGATAAACAATTTTATCTAAGAACCAAGGCGCATAAACAACTGAAGTGATTTTAAAAGGCAAAATTAACACTAGATTAAAGCCAATATTGTTTGAAGGATTGAGACATGTTTGACACAGAATGCTGCTTGAAGGCGTATATATGAAATCAAATAGCTGCCTGGGTAGCGCCTGTGGGAACGGGCATATCTTTGGCCCTCCACACTTCTCACTCTCACGCCCCATGTGAGAGCTCATCATTAGCGAGGGGAGCGCCAACACCGTGCTTGATTGTTTTAGAGAGAGTACCCTGAGGCCACGATATCGCTCAATACGGGGACTCCCAGCCTATTCCCAGTCATACGTCCACTCTCTTGTTGATCAGACTCAACAAAGGGATCATTAGTCCAGGCTTTGGTCCTCTTCTATGGGCTAATTATGAATGGGGGGCCCGGTAGTAATAACTCAAGGGTTCGAACATAGCGGCTTGAAAAAAAAAAAGAAAAAAAAGTGGTTTTCTGAGGTGACGTTGTTTTTCCCATCTGCCCCCCTCCTTCCTCCTGGACCACCTGCCTGAAGATCGGACCCACGTCAAATGCCACGATGGATTACGCACGAGAGAGAGAGAGGCAACCAGAAGCATATGGGATTTGATATAATGAGTGGCGTGCATTGGTCGTAAAACAAGAGAATTGCCTGGTTATGGAGCACAATGGCCCTGACTGGTAAACTGGTTAACGAATGGTAATTTCAGCAGCATCTACAACTTAATTAACTCCATTCAGGGCTGTGCAGAGGAAAACAGGTTCATACCATGTCAAGATCTGTGCACACATGTGAATGAAATGTGTAATTTAAGTAGAGGCACAGCTGAAACATGGATATATGCTTTCAGCAGCTCTTGTATAAGCTGTATAGCCCGTATAACCTGGCTCAGTACATATACAAGTGACAATAAATAACATAAGTTTACTTACCAATATGTACTATTATTATTAAAGTATTTAAAAAGTACTTGGAAAACAGCACAGCTTTTCCCATACTTGGAACTGCTATAATTATAACTATACCTTGAATTCTTACTAGGGTTATGCCATTATACTAGTCTGTACTGTTTTGTACTATTAACAAGAGTGGTGGTAATTAATCTTGGGCCTTTTTTAATGGAGTGATCTACAGGAAATCCTCTGTCTTTAAAATATGTGGTTTTAGTTCAGACTTTTGAAGACTGAAGACTATTTTTTGTGCAAAAAGGTAAGAAAATTGAATTGAAAGTCGTGTTTGTTCTATATGAGAATAAAAAAGTCATATTGCCCAACCCAACATCTGCAACTGTTACAACTACTGAGATCATGAATAACAGCTCCTGCTAACTACTGCTACTATTAAGGAGGTCCTGGGCCTACCGTTTAAACTATATAATTTTTATTACTACAAATCCTGCCAGTTTCTCTACATTAATCAGCTACATTCAGTCGAAAAAACAGCATGTCAGGAGCAGCATATAGATGTATGTATATGCCTAATTAAAATATAATTTATGTCAAAGCCTGTGTAAGAAACCCACAGATGTAAGTTTCCGATGACTCCTTACCTCCTATATATCGCATACATTAAGTTACTGATGGAAAAATGGCAGTAATTACACCTTAGACGTCATGCATTCAGCTGTGCCCCAGTGCTTTTGTCCCACACTGATTACTGTTCTTGTATACGCTGTAATTGTTGTGAAGCCTGACATTGAGGCGATGATTGCTTCCGCCAGAAGAGGGCAGTATCCATTTTCTTTAATCACATCTTCCCCTGTAACATTTCTCCACGTTCAGAAATCTCAAAAGAGGAATTTGAAAGTAAACAAATAAGTCTGAAGAGGTCAACTACTTTCCAAGACTGTGACTTCATATTTCTATTAAAAGAGTTGTGATTTATTGCTGCCTTTTTTATAATCAGAGATGTAAACTATGAGGGGAAGTGTCTTGTCAGTTGCCAAAGGTAATAATATGATTTATGTAGACAAGGTATTGTATTACCTGAGATACATAAACATTACTCCTAAGTACTGTATGATTAATCAATAATTAGATACAAAACTAAAATGATAATGAAAAACAGACCATGTCATTTGGTTAACACAGAAATGATTTGGATACAATTGAAAACCTATACACATTTGACTAACAAATTCTGCAGTGAGGTTCTCTTACGGTTGGATGGTTGCAAAAACGCACAAATATGGTTCAAAACATAGCGGTAACTGCAAGATAGAAGACAGTTTAAGTCTTTTTCATGACTACATGAGTTGCAACAGTAAAAGTTAAGCCTCATATAGCCGATTTTTGTAGATTTTTGTAAATTTTTGCTTGATGCCCTTCTCCAGGTGAAACTATATTCCAATTTGAAATGTAATACAACTATAATACATTTCAGTCTGTTCATAGAATTAATACAATAATGATCTTATAACTCGACTTCACATTATTTAATACATTTCCAATATTTTAAGACATCACATTGGTTCTCACAACTAGCGCATGTGAATATATTTAGATATTAGTAGTCCACTCAGGTCACTAGTTAAAATGCAAGCCTTAATTTGGGCCTCCGCACATGGACGTCCAGAGAGAAAGGAGCAGTTAATTTGAAAATAATCTAGAGTGGCACCCAGCTTTGTAAACGATGACATCATTCTCACACGGTCCCCCAAAAAAAAGGTTCCCAACATCAGAATGGAGTTATGAGTATCGCCTCAAGGCAACACATACTAACGCCGCTTTGTTGTCTTTAATCCCCCAAATTCCTTGGATAAAGAGTGTTTTATTTACCAACGTAACTGTCAGTGCAATGTGTCTAGGCAGCAGAGGTGGAAAAAGTAGCCTACCCAAAATCTGTACTTCTATGTAAATGTAGTACTGAGTAGTATTAAATAAGTTACATGAATCAGCCTTATGGTGACTTTAATGAAAGGGTATTTATGTAGAAATTACTTTACTTTTTGGCTAAACACAGCTACTACAACCCTTAACTATAACAAGAATGCCAAACTTGCATTTAGGCAAATAATACTCCAACAATCGCACATACAAAATAATAATAATGCTGGGTCAAAAGTATACAAGATACTAAAATACTCTAGTGCCATTACTATGACTTCTACATTTGTGATTACAGGTATCACTACTATCTACTGTGACTATGGCAAAATTTTACTTTTATAAGTGGGCGAAGGCAATATTGACAAATATGATCTCAATATTCTTTTTTATGATCTCAATGACAATATTCAGACAATAGCATGTATTAAAACATGCCTGTAAAGATCTTGATTGCGGTTCAAGTATTACACTAAGCATGAATACACTTTAAAACTAACCAGAAAAGTGTTGAAAAACCAAAATATTAAGTTGCAAGTAAAACATATTTTCTTTTTAATCAACTTTTTGAAGACTTTTTATTTTAGATGCTATTGATATTCTAATTTGGCATGTCTCAAAATATAAAACTGCAATATTATAGATTTTTTTTTCACATTTTCCTCCTACATTAACAAGTTATTGTCAAAAACAAATGATTTTTTTTTTTCAGTAAAAGCAGCCTGTGTCCCCACCTGTGTCAAATGTAATAATTTGGTTGTTTTCCTAAAAGATTTCTCCATATTTGTGCTCACTCATGTGTCAGTGCAGCGTGGTGAGTTCAGGCCTACCGTCTCAATAGCTGAGGCAGGGGAGTCTCGGAAACACAAGCTGGTTTTGATGTGGATTCAATGGCCTGGAATAACTGGCCCCTGAAGAGCTCTTGTGTCAAATGGTATCTGTGACAGGGAACAGAGGAGACGGATAAACATGCTGCATTTAACATGTGGACATAACACCTCTATACATTGCGCCATCTGCACCAAAACAACCAAGATTTCAAACTAAATTTACATCAGATCCAACTGGAAAATAAAGAAATTTAGTTTGATGTATTTGATATAGTCTATGACAGTAGGTCTCAAATACCGCACATCAAGCACCACCTCAGTATTGATTTGCCTATCCAAGAATCAGCGTTGGACAGGACTAAACATAGACAAATGTACAGAAAATCAGATACCAGGACCTAGATACAATGGGATCAAGGTTGCAAGCTGATTTTAGTCATAGGGTCTGGCAACCCAAAGTAAGAAGCTGCTTTCCAAACCAAAACACAGAATGTAAACAACTTTTGCATCTATTTAATAATTGTGAATAAATCAACTATAGCTTTGCAATAGTTATTTGAAGTATCAACTTGATTTTAACAGGTTTTGTTCAAATCTGAGCTGGACCCAGTAATGCTTGCAAAACTGTATACCCATGGGTTGCAGAATAATGACTACCGTCGCCATAGCGATTAACCATTTAAAACAAAATATATCTGTTGAATGGAAAAAAGTTTTCAAAATTGTCCATATAACATATAATAACATAACATACATTTAATAGGAGGTTTTAAAAATATATGAATACTACCTTTAAAACAAAACCCAATTGATATAGAACTGCAATCTAAACACAATCAAATGATGATAACATAAAAAAACACCACACTGCACACCACCATATGTCTGGGTATCACCGGTGCCCCCCCTTCCCACATCTTGAGAACCACTGCTTTAGGAAAACCTTAAAATGTCTCAACTAAGAGTATCCTCCTCCTTTTCCCTTTGAATTGTCCTCTGCTTTGTAACATTTTTTTTTTACATGCTCGGGTCAAAAGTCCTGCTCAACCCAAGGCCCTCACCTACTTCCTAATGAAATCCCAGGGTCCACCGGTCGTCAAAACCTGCAGGCAATCCCCATCCAAGCTAACCAATGATTACACCTTGAGGGGGACGAGCGAGCGTGGGGGCGGGTGGCTGGAGAGATGGAGTAACCTAGAAGAACCACCACTACTACAACTACTACTAGCACTACTACCAACCACAACCCCCCCACCCCGCAGATTGGAGGCAGGTGCACCGGCAAATCAAGCCTAATTAGCCGTACCTTCTGCTAGCGTATACCATGGCCAGATGGATCCTCGCCCTCACATGTTACCTCACATCAGATGGCGCTTGGAGGAGGGAGGAAGAGAGGCAGGGTGGAGGTGGGTGGAGGGGTAGGGTGGTGCTTTGCTGGGTGGCTCAAGGGGTAACGGAGGAAGAAGGAGGTACTCAGGAGGGCTACTCCCGCTTGTGCGTTCGGTGCATTGCTTCCCGTCTGAGGTGCCCCGGAGCGGACATGCTCTGCGCCGTGAATGCCCCCGTAACCTCGGCTCCTGCGGGCGAATGTACTGTGAGGCTTTCCAGAGACTTCAGCAGATCTGACACAGAGCAGAAGGAGATAGAAGGCATGCAGGAGGGAGAGACTGCCGGGTTGTGAGAATACAAAATGTCAAGGTTTAACTATATTACAATAAAAGTACATGTCTAATGGTTCAAATTTGATTAATAGTATGAGGTAAGAAACATGATCTCTCTTGAAATGTCATTGGCTTATAAAATAAATATAATAATTTGGAAATACAACAAAATGTATTTTTAAGCCAGGGATTGTAGTACTTGAATGGTAATGTAGGTATAAATCATCTAGCCACATTTGGAGGTTTTGTTGGCCCCAAATCTATGTTAAAGGAGTACTAACTTTTAACTTTTCCTGGTGGAGGGGAGGGGGTTCGCCAACATGGAGACATTTTGGTTTTGCCTGGAATGTTCCATAGTAAGGCATTAAATCTAATCTTTATACAATTGCAGATGTTTTTAGTGCTAAAATATTATCTGTGAAACCTGCACTTATACTCTAGTCACCTCTCCTCACATCTGACCTGAAATTAACCTGGCCTGGTGGCATCACCTGCTTGTTTCTATGAGGATAGAGAAGTTTAATGTCATACTCTGGAATATTACAAGCAAACCAATAACATCTCTACACAGGTGATAGACCAGAAAAAATGCAAAGTGCATCTTTAAAATTCTTAGTATTGTGGCCAGATCAGGAAGAGCATCAGGTGTAAAATCACATATGAGCCAATATAATTATAAATATCTCTACATAAAAAGATACATATGTAGTATGTAGCATTAGTCCAATGTGCTTAACCTGGTCTTCCGATAATTTACGTTAATAGAATCTTTTTTCTGATCAATGTTTAGTTTGTATTCATACGTGACAGTCTTGACAGTGTCTTCCTCTACCAGTAGAAGACTGCGGCAAAACCTGTTTAAATCAGCTGACCAAGCACATCACAGCAACATCACTTGACCACTCTGAGGAAGACCGCCAGTGAACTGTCAGCTAAAACTCTGAAAAAAGAATGTATTAAAGTACGCTGTATTGTGCTTTAAATCCCTTTCCTAAATATGATTCCACATCCTAAAAATAAATAAAGCTGTAACCTTCACATGTGAATGACAAGCTCTACATCATCTCCGTCCAGTCAAGTGTGAACTCTATGCTAACTTATGGTTGTATAGCCCTCTCGCATTTGAAATACTGCCCCTATCCTAAACCAATACACATGTCAGGCCTGTCCCGTGGTAGAGCTAAACATACTCACACAGAAGTTCAAGGCTGTGTAGCGAGGCCCTCCCTGCCCTGGTGTTTCTGCAGAATCTATGTAAAATAAGCCGGCAGCATGAAATGTCAAACTACACTACGTCCCCACAGGTAGGTGACAGCAGGCTATCATATGACCCCCCCTTGTCCTCATAGTTCTCGACACTAGATATCCTACAGCTAATTGAGGCAACAGTGCAATTCATTGGTCCACATCCCACTGTCAACACCTTTCCTTCAAGGTAGTGGCGGATTTGTTCCCATGACGCTACGGACACACGAGCGAAAAAAAAAACTGCCAAATGAGAGAGGCCACGTGCAAATTGATGCTGTCGAGGTGATGGGAAATATTACACACGTGCTTTTCAACGCGAAGAAAGCCTGTCAGAGCTAAATGGGTTTAGGATGGTGGAATTTCCTGAGACCCCTGAAAGTGTCAAGGGTCCAATTCAAGGAAACATCTGTTAACAAAGATGCCCACTAGAGAATAGGTTCCAATATAGTTCACATTATATATTGCAAGTAGAATGTAGGATTTTTCTCATACATTTCATTACTGATGTCCCTAAATATGAAATAAAGCATAACAGTTTTTATTTTTACATTTCTTGTTTTGGTTCGATCTGTAGACCATCTTGAAACTCCAACATGGCAAACTCTACACCAGGAATGAATAAAGGAAGCACGAATTAATGAAATCTAACCTAAAACTTCGACAAAAAATCCTCCAGCTAAAGTAGCCCAGACCTAACGTAGCTCAAGATCTGGAAATGGGTCCTCGTTTATATCATTAGTTATATTAAAGGCACACTGTGCAACTTTTCTCGCGGAGGACTTGCGACCTACTTGTCTCCATAGAAATATTATTGCTTTGCCTAGGACATTAAACATATCCATCTAGCATTTATTCATTATAGGTGTTTCTATAACGCAAAAATACATTCATTTCTTCTGTGTATAGGGTCAACTTTCCATAGATCTGAAATGTAATGTTGCATAGTGCTGTAACTTGCTCATCTCTCTTGTGATATTTAGGTTTAATCTATGCTGTTGAACGAACGTTATAGACAAAGCAATTGACATTTCCATGGAGATAAGCTAGTGAAGCATAGCCAGGCTGGTGTCACCTAGTGCCTCCACTCAATTTAATTTCTCTCCAACAACTAGGTCAGGAATCAAAATACACTAGGCGGTTCGCAAAAACCCTGAAAGTGCGAGTCTGGGCACCAGCCAATCAGCGAAGAGCCATACATTCTGTGTTGGCAACAATTCCCGAGATTGAGAATTTAAAACCAGAACATAGAAAATGTTTGGTGAATTTTATCAAGGGAAAAGACGTTACTGCCCTTCTTCCTACGCGATTTGGGAAAAGCTTAATATACCAGTTAGCCCCGTTAGCGGCACATTACATACGTCATGACCTAAATAGCAGCGATTGGTTAAATAAAAAAAGTACCCAAATTCGAAAGCTGCAAGGTCAGACGGTTTCTAAGAAGTGAAATCGGCTGATGAATCAGGCTAGGCGCAGCAGACCCTCCACTAGAAATAGTACGCAATGCACCTTTAATAAATATTATAGTTATTCAAAGTTACTCAAAGATCAATAACTGAAACTGTACTTCTTCAAGTTTGAGTTCTTGTTTGGGATATATTGGAGATGCTTTAAGAGGGGGTTATTTTAGATGTATCTTTATGGAGATGATTTTGTGTATTTTTAAGATTACCATTTAAATCAATTTTATTACCAGCACACACATACCTAAATAAACGCCTAACATAAAAAATAAATAGCCTATTACTACTTAACCTGTAAACCTTTTTAATACTGATCCTTTTATTTTGAAAGATGTGTCCCTATCCCTTTAAAACTATATGACACTGGGCTACATAAACTAAATGAAGCGTCCACTCCAGAAACTTATTCAGCAGAAAGTCCAAGGAGAAAGAAGTCACCGGCCTGGGAACATCGATTGGAAATTGCAATGCATTAACACCTCCAACGGCCTTTAAGTGCTTTATCCAGATAATGAGGTCAGCCACAGTTTTATGGCTCCAATAAGTGGTGTTTTGGCATGTCATAACGCCCAATGAATCAAAAGTATATATTCTTAAATTTAAAGCGGAGGTGCGTATGACTAATTTTGGGGTTTTGTCAGTCCGGGGTGGGGATAGGGAAATTCTTAAAAGAGTGTTGAATGAGGGCAGTGGTACAATGAGGACTTTGTGCAGACTTTTGTAGAGGGAGGGGGGCACTGCTCTGGGAATGGACTGCTGCATTATGGGACTGAACCAAAGGAGCGGGTTTGGAAAGAGTCGAAAAGTTTTGGGCCTAAGTTCTTCCACAGATAGTAAAGTGAAAACAGACTTACACAGAGCTATGCGCTATAAAACTGCACTGCGCTCAAATGTACCAGTTACTATCCTTACACCAGTTTTATTTAGTCCTAAATATTGAGAGATTTAAGCGTTGATCTCACGGTGGACAAATGTTATGGCGCTTATTGATAAACAATAAAAAGTGCTCCTAGTAAGAAAATATGTGTAATAAAAATGTTAATAAAATATGTATAATGAAAAAATACTGGTAGAAGGCCTAATTTAGTTAATGGTAACACAATTACAATTTCACCAATATTTTACTCAAAAAATACATTTGAAAAATAATGTTTTTATCCTTTAATTGTAGAGTAACTTACTTGCATATACAGTTTTAATTACTTTTAAAATATATAACCTTAACTTTCATTCAACATTCTTAATAAACTATTTGTTCATTATGAATTAAGTCTTTGTTAATGCTTTATTAAGGCCAATTAAGCTGTAATTATTATAAAGTGGTACCAAATAGAGTTTTGAAAATCCAAGTGCATATTGAAAAAACGTACTCTATTTAAACAATGACTAGAATCAGACCAACTGAAAACTGATGCTAAATATTGCATAAAGACTGTTTTAAAAATATTCCACTTCCATTTTGACATATTTATCAACATTTCAGTCAAGCTGCTTCTGCTGGAGGTACCTCTCTTTAACTGTGAGCTAATGAAGAGGAACCCACAACACATATGGGACTTCACTCTTCCTCCGTCTTATCCTCAGCTCCGTGGACCATATGGGAACGAGTGGATGAGAGGAACCGAAAGCTCTCTCCCCGTGGCGTCCGAGAATCAAAAAAGTCCCCCGTCTCTTGTCTTATGTGCGCTCCCCTGGGCACATAAAAGTGAAGGTTACACTGTTTAATGACGAGTTCTTTGAGTTCCATTTAGAGGCAAATCTTCATTGTTAATCCGCTGCTTGTTGCCAGGTTTTTGAAGACGCACGGTGCCATATGTTGTGCTCGATACCTTACATCTGAACCGAGGATTTCAGATTTGTCATTTTGATGTGCTTGGCGAGTAGACAGGCTGTTATGGGTAAGCTATTTTCACTGCATTATTAAGACAAGCAAATAATAGCCCCAAGGTAGAGCAGCGTTTAGCTATAATGCATTTAACACACATAAACTGGACATGTGATTCAAGTTTCAACAAATAAATACTGAAATAAAACATTTATTCTATCTAAAATAATTTGTCTTTTAAAGTTGAAGTTGAGTTGAATAAGCAGTACAAAAGCAGGGCATGACTTGGTGAATTTGCATTGAAGGTTAGCATGGAGATAAGCAGGAGATGGCACTAGTCAGCGTTACAGGTCAGATCTATGAGGTTACAAGAAAGCTTACAGTAAGAATTCATGCTTATTAAGGTATTTTCTTTGAAATAAAAACAATAAATGCAAGATCGTAAACTGTGGAGCTATAAAGTACACAATGTAACTGAAGTATAGCGGTGGGAATTTATGCGATTTTCTTCTTCCCACTCCCTTTCGAGCTACATTTGTCATTGTATTGTGAATATGTATTCGCGTGCATATGTATGAACAGCCATGTAAGAAAACAATACAAACCTATTATGTCATCTTTTATCATGTAAAGTAAATATTATATGCCTCAAACTACTGTCATAAGCTTGAAATCAATCAGTCAATCAATCATTCAAAGACATTCCATCATGACCATGGGGACTCACCTACAAGTTACACAGTACAAATTTAACTGAGCTAAAATGCCTAAACAATAAAAAGACAATTTATAGGACTAGGTCTAAACCAGGATTCCAATAGAGAATAAACCAGGACTAAACTGGAACTACATGAAAATATACTAACTGAAATAAATCAAAGGAAATAAGGTAGGATATAAACCAGGACTAAATCAGTACTAACCAACCAGAACATGATGAAACTATAGCTAAATCAAGAGTGACACAAGTCTTTTCAACACCTTCAGTGCCTTCACCAGACTTTGAGAACCACTCGTCTAAAAACACATTTACATCTCACCACGTCTGTACTCACAGAAATGGTTTAGTTGAGGCGGATCCAAAACTGCACAGGAGAGCGCTCAATCACAGGCCAACGTGAAGCTGGGTCTGGAAGTCATTAGCGCGAGTACAGACCAGGCTCAAACACTGAAAAGTACAGTAAATGTTAAGCAGGTGAGGTATTCAAAACTGTAATCAACTTAATGTGACTCCTCAGTCTTTAGGTCTATACAGTTAAATTCAATAAGGTGATTCATTTTTATAAACTTACAATGATAAATAGGAATGGAGTAAACAAATGTAAAAGTTTTTATTTGGTCTGACATTACAATTGTTTAAAGATTATGGGCTATTATAAGTAATATGTAAACGAGAACATAATCAATTTGAGTTTGACTAGTTTAGACTTGATCAGTTTAGGTCTGGGTTTTGAACTTGTTTTAAGCTAATTTGAAATAGTTAAATTATAAATCACTGGAGTAATATTTTTGGACTTTCAGTTGAGTTATAGTTCAAAGTAAGAAGAATACTGAACAAAGGAAAAACTTAAAATGCATAAATAACTGAAAAAATGGACAGCAGCCTGAAATATCTTTCCCTTTTTGCAGAGTAGAACGTTAGATCAAAACAAAATATAATACAATAATGAAGAGACAAAAGATTAGCCATTACATGAGTTGACGTGCAAGTAGTAGTAGTCCTAATAGTAGTAAAAATTGTAGTAGTAGTAGTAGCAATACAATAGTAGTAGCATTAACATCTTGGGTTCTTTTATAAAGACAACACAGTAAAGTGTACTGTCTTAAAAAAGAACCTAAGAAGTTTAAGTACATAAGAAGACAAAATGAACATCTTTGGGCTTAATAGTAGTAGCAGCAGTAGTAGTAGTAGTAGTAGCAGTAGCAGCAATAGTAGTAGTAGTAGTAATAGTAGTAGTAGCAATATTAGCAGTAACAGTATTACCAGTAGTAGTAATTGTAGCAGCAATAGTAGCAGAAACAGTAGTAAAAGTAGTAATAGTAGAAATAGTAGTAATAGTAGTAATAGTAGCAGTAGTAGCAGTAGTAGCAGTAGTAGCAGTAGTAGCAGTAGTAGCAGTAGTGATACAATGGTGACCTAATTTAGCCTCCATGAAAACACCACTTGTGCTTCACTGCAGCCCAGGTTTAAATGCGTTGTTTGTTTATCATAAAATTCTTGGGGTTAACCATGAAGCTTACAGATACCAGCCGAGCCTTGAACCATTCCGCTCCCCATTACGGACCTAAGGCAGCTGCCCCCAACATAAACAATTATTCCAGCTCCTATTTGCACAGGTGGGAGTTCAATATGAAGGTGCCACAGTCCATACATTACCCCATTCATCACATGATTAGATTTTCATGAAGTAGATTGGCTTCTCTCATTGGTTGTCACTTCAAATAGACAAAAGCCCCTCCCGCCCGCCTCTAAACCAGCGGCCCATCTTTAGCTTGCGTACCTGCCAACAGAGCTATAAAGAAATTAGCGTAATCATCAAGGCAATTAACATCAATAATTATCGACAGGAGCGTGTGAGGAGGCTGCTGTGATGGACAAAAGAGCATCGCCGTGAGTCGTGCCAGTTTGAATGAGGACTTGTTATGGTTTTAAAAGGTGTAATGAGAATAGAGCAGGTGAACATCGTAAAGCAGGGATATAGGAGTTCACTAAATGAGGGCTAACTCAGAAATAAATCAGGACTAAAAAAGGGCTATTTGAAAGATAAAATGAGAACTAAAACTAAATCAAGGGTTAAACAGGGTCTAAATCCAGACTACAGGACCAAACCTAAAACTGAGTTATCTTAAATTGAACTGAGTTTAGTTTGGTTTTATTAAGTCTTGATTTGACCCTGTTCTAGTCCTGGTTTAGTCCAATAAACCATGACCTAACAGGATGTAAATTTAAAGGAATCAGACAAAACAAGGATCACTAAAACTAAGGAACTAAGGATTAAAATCAGAACAAAATTTGGACCCAGTTTTTACAATGACAAAATTGATTGATTGATTGATTTGTTTTTATTTTGAGTTTGTGCCAAGAGAGAAACAATAATCATGTATACTACATATACACTGCAAACAACAGAAAAGCACATCTCTCGAAAATCAAGAGTTTTTTTAGTTAAAGGTGCATTATGTAACTTTTTTTTATGAAGGGTCAGCCACCTGCTTTTTACCATGGAGATTATTGCTCATTGTTTTGTCTGGAATGTTTCACAGTGTGGCATTAAAACTATCTATCATCATGGAAATCAAACCAGGCCACGTTACTGGTCAGATCGGTGGAGAGGCGACTTCGCTCACAGTCAAAATACCTGTTTTTTTCTAGGTATTTTCGAGCAATAGCAGAGTAATGACATATCCATGAGAACAAGAAGGTGACCCCCAACCAAAAAGTTACATAGTGCATCTTTAAGAGATCAAACAATTGACCAAGTTGCGACTAAAGTAAAGCTGAACTATACTAAATCATATTTACTGCTTTCCAATCCAGTAACAGTTTTCTGGAAGAGGAATTGTTACGGCTGCTAAAAGGTGTAGAGTGCAACGGTATAGGAGCAGAATTAACTTGATGTAGAACACGCACCAGCAGGTAAGCCCCATAGATACACACATATTCACACACATACACACATAGACATACTGCACACACTAGAACCCCCTCTGTCTCCTCCCTGTTTGCCAGGAGTTGCACCTGCAGCTTATTATCCAGCCCTTTAGGTTGATAATGTGCGCAGGTGCCAAAGTGCCACAGCACCATTGTAACACAAACAACAGGCAGTGAAATGGGCACACACTCTTACAGATGTGCAATGATTAATTAATGTACGTACCGCGGGTAAATTGTAAACATCGCACCGACTGTCCTTGTGGCTGCAAAACACAAAGAGGCACATATGGTAAGAGATTTGTGAGATGAAAGAAAAACTGTGATTGTTTTAATTATTCAAAGGTTAACAAAAATATTGCAATTTTAATGTGTTTTTGGGTGTGTGTTGTCCTATTTGTTAGTTGGAACAAAAGTGCTAAATCAAATTTTCAAATCACTTGATCATAACTTTAAAAATATGTAACTTTTCTATTGGAGAGTCGGCCACCTGCTTGTCTCCGGAAATGTTCCACAGCAGGTTAGGTTAGTGTATTTGCCATTTGTAGTTTAAAAAACAAGTTTGAAAAACATCTGCAAAAAGCTCAAAGTGCACAATGAGACATCAAAACAACCACATGAACAAACAATAGCCAATCATTACGGCAATCAGAATGGCATTTAACCTGTCTGTCGCCATGGAATCAAGCAGGTGAGAAGTTACAGGTCAAATCTATGCAAATGTGAGCCTACTCGGTAAGAATTCATGTTTTTCAGTACATTCTTTTCCAAATAAAAATCCTTGTAATTGAATGCCATACTGTGGAACATTCCAGACAAAGCAATGTCATCTCTATGGAGGCAAACAGGTGCCGGACATCCAACCTAAAAAGTTATATGTTTTTCAATTTGTTGTTTTTCGGTTTGTTTCATATAATTTAATGAATGCATGATAAATCTTGAAACCTGAAATCCTTATCCTATAAATATGAGGTGATATAACATGGATCAGAGGTGGGACCAAGTCTTTGTTTTGCAAGTCTCAAGTAAGTCTGACCTCAAGTCCGAGTCAAGTCCCAAGTCAAATACAGGCAAGTCCAAGTCGAGTCTCAAGTCACTAGCCCATAAGTTCAAGTTAAGTCCAAGTCGTCTACTTATATAGTCTTCATAGTATATTTACATATGAGTATCTATATAAGAGTTGTATAAATGCAATGTTTTCCTTTTTAAAGTTCTTGACAAGATCTTAGAGTGAAAGTGCTTCTCAAGTCTTCTCAAGTCACAGGCCTCAAGCTCGCGTCAAGTCCCAAGTCACTGACCTTCAAGTCCAAGTCAAGTCTCAAGTCTTCGTCCATTTTATCAAGTCAAGTTCTCAGATCCTAAAAGTGGCGACTCAAGTCTGAGTCCAACCAAGTCCAAGTCACGACTTGTAAGTCCCCACCTCTGACATGGATAGCTGATATCTTCAAGGTACACTATCTGCAGGATGCTAATAATCAGATCAATGTTATCAATATTATTGCCACATTATTACAAAAACAAATACCCCATTACATAGCAAGCATAGTAGCATGAATACCATTGCTTGCTGAATATAAGCATATATCTATATTATATTCAAATGATGAAGATTCTGTGTATTATTCTTTTAAATGTAAAATATACATTTGTTTGCAACTCTACAACTACAAAACTGCATTACAGCAATATATCCAATTACTTATTTTCAAGCAGCAGCTGTGTTTGGATAGGATAGGTCTTATGAGAGAGTAGGATGTAAAACTTTTCAAATAAAGCTAATGTAGCCTGGTCTAGAGGGTAATCAGAGCAAATTGCACTAAATTATCTTTTCTTTTCCCAGCGGAGGACCAGCGTTTAACCCATCCCTGTATCACAGAGTACCGGGCTGCCACTGGGAGTCACCTGGGGACTTAAACCAGCAACCACGCTGGTCAAGGGCACTGACAGGAGAATTAACCTAATATACATGTTATTACATAGGGGAGGCCAAAGCAATGAAGCAGCACAGTGAACAAAACAAGGTAAATCCATATGGAGAAAGACCCCGTCCCCCACATAAAATCAGTAATATGACTACAGCAAAGGCACTATGTATTATGGGAATTAGGAACTTATTGAAGAAGCCTTTTTCCAACCAACGCCACAAGCCAATTTAAACATTTAGTTCATTAAGAGGTTAATCAATGTTTAACAGTGACATGGGAAAACTCTGGACAAGTAGCCAGTTAGACAGGTCATCACCCTTCTTGCGCGTTATTGTGTTATTGGTTTAATGGAGCTCGACAGTTCCGCCCACTTCGAAGTCCGCTCCACTTCCAAGTAAATTTTCCATAGATTTTTCCCATAGAATTTCGAAAAATCCAAATATAAAGAGTTCAAAGGCTAACCAGCTAACAACAACAGAAACAGATTTTAAGTTATATTATAGGTCTTGTGGTCATTAGTTATCACATAGCTGACTAGCCCCAAGAAGGCTTTCAAACTTTTTATATCTTTTTTTTTTTTTTTTTTTTTTTTTGGAAAGTCTATGAGGAAAATGAATGGGAAATGTAATGTAAAGATTATCAAGAAAAAGCACTATAAATGATAAAAGCACTATTCATCCAATCTTATTATGTCGTATGTAATACCTGCAGCAACAGATAATTAGACTCATATTGTGCAAAGATTTGGCAAACACTGTTATCCTATCCTACACAAAGGTACTAAGCTACATTAATTAGTCTCTACAAAACGTCTGAATTCAACCACTAATAATCCAGTCTTTTCCTACACTTTACTACACAAGCTCATAACATTTTTCTCCAATGAGGCAGCATGGCCCTGCGTTTTACCCGCTTGAGCTGGCATGGCGATGATTCTGTGCGCTGGAGTGATAGAAAACCGCATAGAGATCGGAGAGGGCTGAGACACTGACCACAGGCACCCAGATCCAGACTGCAGCGACAGATCTGTGCGGTGGTGACATCTGCTTTTACTCAGCAAAGAGCACTCCAGCACTTAATAAAGCATGTAATCACTCTGTTGTACGTCCCTGTGCAGACAAAGCAACACACAATATTTGGGTCTGTTTTTGCTTATCGTTGCATGTTGGTTTATCTGCAACTGTGGGTCAAAGCAGCATTACACAATATGGGGTGCGGGTACCACCACTGATGAGATGTAGTGGTTGAGGGACTTCATTTGTATAACTGCAAGGCCATCATTTCAAATATAATGTGATAATTGGAGTGATTTTTACTAGTTCTGTGTTTTTTGTAGTCAAATAATTTTATCCTTGATACCAAAAAAGTGCATTAAATAACTTCCCTGATGGAGGGTCTGCTACCTGCTTGTCTCCATGGAGATGTTATTGCATTGCCTGGAATGTTCCACAGTATGGCGGTAAATAGGTCTAGCAGGTAATGATACTCATCCAAGTTACAAGTCAGATCTGTGGATTGCCAACCCCTCTCACAGTAAGAATGCAGGTTTTTAATGTATTTTTAACCCTAATACTTAATAAAAGACCTATAATTGATTATATTTGAGATGTAAGTTTAATGCCATAGTGTGGAACATTCCAGGAGACAAGCACATTGCAGAGCCCCCACCAGAAAAGTTACAGTTACGCCTTTAAATTATGTATTGTTATTTGTTTACACCAAATTATCAAAGCACCGGTTGTGAACTTCGTTAATTGACAACCGACAAGATATTTTTATTCTTTTACTTTTAAGGATATATATTGATTTAGTTCTTACATCTTGGTTTTGTCTCAGTCTTGATCTGTTTTAGTCCTGGTTTAGTCCTGTTTCTTACTCTTGTTTCATTGTGTCTAAAAAGAACCTTGAGAAACACTATGTTGGGGCATAACTAAAACCAGACTAGAGTTTATGATTGATCACAAGTACTTAGCACACAAGCAAGAAAGCCATTTACAAACTATAAAGGTGTCGTTCTTGCTTCCTGTATACACCTGTGTGCAATTTACAAGGAGGAGAGCAGGAACATTTTTGATCCTGCAGCCATGTGTAGCCTCAACAAAAGCCGCTATTGTGGGAGACATGACAGCTGAGTTACTGTACTGTACTGTCTTGGATATGGTATAGTCCTTGTTTATACCTGGTTTTGTCCTAGCTTTGTTCTGGTTAAGACTTGATTCAGGTCCAGTTGTATTCTTATATTTCTGATAACCTTCTGAATAAAACCTGGGATGATCCGGTATAGTCTTGGTTAAATCCTGCTTGAGTCCCACTTTAGTCCTGGCTTAGTTCTTGTTAAATCTTGGGTTTAATCTGGTTTTAACTATGTTTAGACCTGATTTAACTATGTTTAGACCTTGTCCTGGCTTTATCGTGATTTACTCCTAATTTGACGCTTGTTTATTTCTGTAAAACCTAATTTTGTTGTGGTTTAGAGCTAATATTGTCCTGGTTTAGGTTTGATTTATAACAGACTCAGTCCTAGTTTTCACCTCATTTTGAATGCAACAATTAACTTGAGAGCATTGTAATTATGTAGTTCATTTTCTGCACCAAATCTTCAGTCCAGCACTGGCTTTTGCAGGGAAAGTCTGAAGCAAAACTCTCTCTTACGCGTGTTCTCTGCATCGAGTCTCATATTTCAGCTAAACTGCCTTCCGCGCCAGGGCCAAGGAATGCATCAAGCACCATAAATCAGGGCGCTTGATAGGAACTTGGCGGAGCAAAAGGGGCTGGGGCCACAGTACAGTAAAGATGTTTTAAGGTGAACATTACCATCTTAGTAAAGCCAAAAGACAGGGAGGGGAGGGGGGAGGGCATAACTATGATTCAGGGGGGGTGTTTTGTCCAAATGACACAGCAATGAAAGGCCTTCTCACCTCTTTTAGCTCGTCCACATTCCAGCACTTGTGAATGACTATGATCTCCCAGGCCTCAGAAGTCTGGCACTGTCTCCCATTTATATTTATATGCATTCTGGACTCAGGAAACAGGTCATCTGTGGTGAGGAGTGTGCACAGGTGGGCCTGCTCTGAAAAAAAAAGATAGCATGACAGAGGCATTTTTATAGATATGCTTTTGCGTAGTGGTTCTCAAACTGTGGTATAGGTACTTGGTGGTACTGTTAGAGCTCTTGACCACCAATCCAAAGGTGAACAGGTCAAACCCATTTGGAGCTTTGCATCGTATTTGTGTCCTCGGGCAAGACACTCCACTCACCAAGCCCAGTGTGAATACGGTGTGCAGGTAATTGGTGGTAATTGGAAAAGCAGAATTGCAGCTTCAGGCTATCCCAGGGCAGCCGTGGCTACAGTCACTTGCCACCACCAAGTAAGCGCTGAGTGAATGAGTAATGATTATATCCACTACAGTGTAGCACTTTGGCAATCTTATACAGTGCATTACAAGTGCATGGTATTTTATGGTTAGTACAATTGCATAATCAGTTTGCATGTTTTTGTGTTGTTGATTACAATGAAAAATTGCATGCTCTCTTATTCATTTTCATATTACTGTCTTTTGCTTGTGTGCTCCATTGTTGCATTTCACTCATAAACAAACAAACAAACAAACAAACAAACAAACACACAAACAAAATGAAATAGTGGCAGTCGTAGTTAAGCCCTGATTTGGTTAAGTCCAATATTTAGTTCTGACTTCATTTCATATTAGTTAATTCCTACATTTCATGGTAGGTTTAACTCAACAGATTACAAAAAGTAATAAACAATAAATGGGGCCTTAATAAAGCATCACCAAAGACTTAATTCATGATGAACAAATAGTTTATTAAGAATGATTCAGGCTTAATAACTACTTAGTTAAGGGGTTAAGGTTATGTGTTGGGTTAGGGTATTAATTAAGAAAATGAAGGCATGAATACATGTAGTTCTTCTAAAGTATTACCTTAAATGGAAAACACACAATCCCTTCAACTGTGACTGAAGAACCAAATCCTATCTCAAAACCTACGCTATTTACCAATTAAAATTACCCTGTGCTTAACTGGGTATGTTAATAGAAACAAACTGAAATGTTCCGCACATCTTTGGTAGACAAATATTTGACTATGTTCTGTATTCACTGTAGGGGCCAGAGTCTGTTTGCAAAAATGCACTTGAAGAGGGCCCTGGGAATAAAACAAGGAGGGTTGTCTGAAGCGCACTAGTCTTAAATAGCACTTTGAGCTGGGTCTGTGTATTCCCACACACATTTGCATAAATTTCATAGTCTAAGCCATGCACTGCGGCTGTAGCGTGTTATTAGTCTGTGTAGAGGTTGCGAGTACACTGGAGCTTGTTGTTATCTCATTCAAAGCACCCTGGTATTACACCCGGCGGACAGAGGTAGGCCCTACGATCGTGGGATAAGAGATACACATTAAAGCATGTCTGTTCGAATGTAAGTAAAAGAAACAGGTGTTCAACTTTAATGCGTGTGTGAGGGAGAGAAATGGGTGAGAGAAGGATAAAAAAGAGAGAGATGGAGACAGAACGACTTGTCTTTAGTGCTGGGAAGAAATAGTAAAAAAAAAAAAAAAATAAAAAAAATATAGGATTAAAACAGATCTAATCTAAGAAAGAAATCTGCATTTACAGTCAATATAAGGCAGAAGAAAATTGTTCATTATTATTATTATTCAGTCAAACATTAAAACTCTGATATGGAAATATATGTAAACAGCAGTGGTCTTCAAATGTCTCCACAAAAAAGTGTTAAAACTGCATTAAAAGCATAACAGATTAGAAAAATATATAATAACTACAAGCAGAAAAAAGGCTTCTTTAACTATTGAATTTTAATATGATTTATATTTTACCCTTTGTTATTACACAGTAATATGTGGGCTACTGTCAAAGGAACTGCCCTT
Organism: Boleophthalmus pectinirostris; assembly: GCF_026225935.1. Lineage (NCBI taxonomy): Eukaryota > Metazoa > Chordata > Actinopteri > Gobiiformes > Gobiidae > Boleophthalmus > Boleophthalmus pectinirostris. Next base: position 16,702,108 of record NW_026571153.1, on the reverse strand, counting down.
ATGGACCAGTAAATGATTAGAGTTGTCCAAGTCCAAGCCAATGTCCAGGAAATCAGAAAAAGCCCACATATGACTGTTGATAGATAGTTACATCATAATTGCAGAACCAATGACATATGTGCAGCTAGGCTAATGTGTATGTTTGTATGCCTGGTACACAGTGCAGAGGTGGGGGTGCTCGTGTCATTGAAAAGTGCTCCCCTGTTCAACATGCTGGATTAGCACCAGCAGTTTCCCATGGATGGTCCCCACCCGGCCCCCTGCCCATTTGCATAAGGCGCAGACAGCCGGAGATGCCACAAACAAACCTGCACATACAAACACAAAGCTGGCTGCCTCTGTCACACAAACTCCTCTTTTTAGTATTTTATTCAGAATGAACCCACCTGTGCACACTCCAACCAAGTACGACCATGGGAATAATGTGGCTCTGCAAGTACCATCATCCACAGACAAGTCTTCCCAAACCTTGGCCTATACACAGACACAGAAAGTTTTAGTACATGAGGCATACAACAAGAGCAGTGCTATGTGAAAATATATTTTAAAGTTCTGGTGGAGGGTCTAAGACTGCTGCTTGTTGATATACAGTGTTAATTCTTTGTTTACAACGTTCCACAGTATGGCTTTAAACCTGACTATTTTCATCATACCAGGAAAAGCAGATGATGACATCAGGCCAAGTTACAGGTCAGATCTGTGGAGAGGTGACCATGCTCTCCTCTCACAGTAATAAAGTTTTTCCTAGGTAATTTTGAGTAATACACACACCTGCAATTAGGGACGGGTATCATTAAGAAGTTGCCGATATGATACATACACCACAATACGATACATATCTCGATGCAGTGAGCTTTCGATTCGATATCTTCGATTCGATATATTTCAAATCAATTCAATACAGTTCAGTAAAAAATAATGGCAAAATCATGGCTGTGATAGTAAAAGTCTTTGTTAAACCACTTCCTGTGCAAAGTTTGTATGAAACACAAACATTTTAATAATTAAAACAGTGAAAATGTGAAATGCGTTGCATAAATGTGTTTTCTTAGTCTAAACAAGAAACAAAACTGTAGCTCTGTAACAAAATAATTGCGTAAAATATACTAAATATACTCTTGGCGATATATAGATACAACAGCCCATGATATCGATAGTGTATCATCAAAGTAAACAATATTATATATCAATATTTTGATATTTCTGCACACCCCTACCTGCGATAGATATGTTTAATGCCATATTGTGGAACATTCCATGCAAAACCATAATATTCTTGTAATATTGGATACAGGAAATTATGTGAGGCAAAAGTGAGGGAGAAGTAGGCTACTATATAAAAAGTTACCATCATATTTATCATATCTTTAGTAGGTTTCAAGTGTTGCATAATTTTAAAAGCTACACTACAGTGTTGGTTGTTAATCAAAACTTGATTACATTACCGTATAGTGCTTGTGTTTGTAAAGAGTAATTTCTCTTGGGCCTTACTGTCCTATATTCTGCTCCTGTCCTCTTCTGCACTGGTGGAAGTTAGATTTAAGTGGAGCGGCCCTGACTGGCATTACCGTAATTAATGATATAAGTGGCACCTCCTCACCTGCTATTTTGTGATTATATTTCTCTGTATTGAAGTCTTGATCCCTGCATTGTCCATATAAATTCTTCCTGGGGCCATAAACCAATCAGATTCGAGCCGTAATGACTTCCCGCTTAAGTGCATTAGACTTTGATGTCACGAGAGGATCAGATTAATTCATTACCTGATTCCACCAGAACAAGATGAATATTATATCCCTCCCATAAAACTCTGGGATGTGACAGACTTCTTTGTGCTAGCATTGGCTCGGGTCCAGCACTAGCTCGGTCAAGTTGGCGTGAGGGTACGTGGTGTGCTTTTCTCCTCTCCTCTCTCCCTCGCCTTCTTTCTCTACATCTCCGTAAGGCGCCGCATAACCTCTTCAAAACTGGACAAACACAAAGCCAATCAACAAATCTCCCATGCTTGAGCCCTCCGTAACATAATAGGACCAAATCATCGTCTATTTAGCTTCGTCAAATCACTGACAGCAGGCCTTGATAAAAGAGAGTGGAAAATATGTAGGGTACAAGACGCTGCCAAGACCCTCACCGACTCCTATTGGAGCCAGATGTTGACTCAACTGGCCAATTTTGATAAATGGCATAATGATTACCATTATAGATCGGGTAATTTTATATCAGCGTGCCACATTGTTGGGTCTTTTTAATGATAGCCAAATGAAGTCTGGTTTAATGCCTCAGGCCAGGTGGGCTTCTATAGGCTACAATGTGCAACAAGCAGTGCCCTCATCATCTATACCTACATGCAGAGGTGGGAAGAGTGGTCAGAAATTACACTCAAGTGGGAGATCTGTTCCGAATAATGTGGCTCAAGTACTTGTAATAGAAGTGGTACAAATAATTGATTGTCAAAAGTTTGTGCAAAAAAGGCGCCAAAGTTATTTTTTGTAATGTGTAAAATGATGATGTTATAAAACAAAAAATATAAAAATAAAAATAATCATCTGTCAGATTATAGGATGTGATGTCATGTCCCCAGATGGGGGGCAAGAACCAATTATCGCTTTTGATCACATTGTACTTTGCCATAAAATATCCAGGGTAAATTCACACATATTGAAACTGATCATTTCTATTAATGACGAACCATATCAAACATATTCATTTGAGCTGCCCTCCACCTGTTTTAAGTATTATTGTCCTAAAGAATGTTGAGATGTTACCAATACATATTTTCATAAAGGCCTCAATTAACCTTTGTATTGGCTGATAGAAAAAATTGTTGGTGCTGCATATTAACATTACAAAAAGAAAATTCCCAAACATGCTGTGACAAAACTGCCACAAAAGAAGCAAGAAATGATTCAAGTAAGTCTTAGACAACTTTATGGTGGCTGCATAGGCTGTATATGGTCTATGGGTGGCTGTCAAGATGACTGTCACAGCCCCAGGTCCCTCACTCCCGCTGTAGCCATTTATGTGTCAAGTCTCTGCTGCTGATCCCTCTGTTTATGTATGCAAGCCTTTTGATCAAAATAATTCATGTTAATTGATCATACATTTTGAGTAGGCTACATTCATTGAAACATTCTTTGCAATATAATGACACATTTCTGAAATATTAACAAATCCTGTCTTTAGGAGGTATGTTAGTGCACTGGTCCATGCTTCATACAGGCCTATGAGCGCCAGTTGTCTTTAACCAGCTGCAGCCTTGAACACATTGCATAGCTTCTTAATGAGACTTTAATTGTCTGCTTATCCTAAGTTTTGCCTGGTCCATGTTCACAATCCCATTAGGAAAGCTTATTAGACTTTAGCTTGTTCATATGTGGCATAGTGACCTACATGGGTCTTACCTTGTTCGACCCGGTGCGGTCCGGCTCCGGTCTCTTGTCTCCCATTCCTCAGGGATTGAGGTTTTACTGTAGATTAGCTGCAGAATTACGATAAAGGCCCCGTGGGTATGTGGGGTCATGGGAGTACTCCAGGACACCAACACTAATGTTTGCTTTCAGGAAATACTGTCACAGACACACTTCTGAGAATCAAAGAAATCCAATTAGTTTAATACTGAAGTTAAATAGTGCTCTGATCTGACAGTGTCCTCGCACAACCCTACGGCGCTAACCTTGTTTTGCACTGTTAGCCCAATTTAGCAACGTGATCAAAAAAAGTGCACGTACAGTATGAAACTTTACCTGATCAGAAAATTTCCATAAAACTGTCTTGGAAACTACAAGTAGGAGAAATGACAAAACCGATATGTCAAAATAGGAGAGTGGCTAACATGTTTTTGAGATTTGTTAGCGTACCGTGGGTATCTGACTCTTCTTGTAAGTGAAATGAGCCTGCTATAGATCTAATTGTATGTTTTATAGCCAACACGTGTCATTTATTATTGAATTAAAGAGATACGCTTAATTTAGCAATGCTAACTCCTAAATTAGAAGTAAACAAGAAAACTAGTTAAGTGCAGCAGAACCATGCTGAACTCGTTGGCCTCACCTTTACATTCAGCAACTGACTGGACAGAGTCAGTGATTCCCAAAGTGGGGTCCTTGGACCCTGGGGGCTCACAGAGGCGTTGCAAAGGTTGTTTCCAAAACAAGTATAAAAGAAATTGAGTTTTGAAATCAACATGATATGGCTGTTTACATTTACTGCTTTATATTAGTATTAAGCCTACAGGTATAATTATACATTTTAACCTTCCACATTGTATTAAATGTAGTGTAAATTATTACTGGTGGGTCACATGGGATTTTTACACCTTTGCAGAACAGAGGCAGTGGCACTGCAGACTTTGATAATGACTGCCTTAAGCTATAATGTAGCTTGTTTGCTTTGCCATATTATAGAACAGCATCAAGTTACTTTTGGTCAATTATGCCAAATATTTACCTTCAATAGACCAATATTATGAAAGAAATAGATCTTCCAAGTTGGGTCTGCTACCTGCTCGTCTCCATGGATGCTACTGTTATCTGCAGCTTCACCAGAAAAGCTGCACAGTGCATGACACACTTTTAAATGAAGTAGCGTTTATAGATTTGGTGTGACTTAACTTTCACATTTCCATTAGTAGTTGTTAGTTGTAGTAACCAACTGTCAACACTTTTACTTCATACTTGACCTCTACTGAATTTTTTAAACAAATACTTGGAAATTTTAAAGTCCTAAAGAATGAAATGGCACATCTCTGTAGCATAGCTCATTTTATTGTTTAAACAGTTTTGCATAGGAAATATATCCACTTCCAGTAATTGACTGCAGTAAAAACAGCTGCTAGCAGTATAGGCTGGATATAACAGTAACAATCACAAAAAGTTGAGCCATTATTTACATTGACTTTAATCTTGTGGCAATTTTAGCCCCTGCACCAAATGTAACCAGCTTGGAGGCGCTTGCCCATATTAGCTTGGCGTTTCTAAAATCAATAAAAGAAGAAGGGATATCAAGGCCTTCACTATAGTACAGTTCACATTGGACACCTGCGGCTCCTAAACTGTAAATGATAAGATAAAAACAAAACAAAAAAAAAGTTTCCCAAAAAAGTCATCTAAAACGTACATTCAGATACATACATAGACCTTTGCACACACTTGCAGTGTTACTACAATCACTACTGGAGACAGTTTACATATTGTTTAGTTGTTGTTGTTGTTGTTGTACATATCCACCTTGCATCATAAATACACGTGTGCGCAGAGGGAAGTAAAAGTGCCACAAGACCCCGAATAAAACCAAAGTCAGCCCTGCAGAAAAAAAAAAAAACTGTGACTTTTTCTATTTAAAAAAAAGAAAAAAAAAACATTATTTCCACCTTTCACTGCGCTGTTAGCATTATCATGTAGCATTAACTCATATCCCCTTGAACAGAAGTACAATTTTAAGCAAGCTTGATGTGGGCATTGTGTGCGGACATGTTTTCTCAAAATAAAATCACAAAATGAACAATAACAAAAGCAAATTTCCAGATGCCACATTGGGTTCTGCATGATGCCATGTTCTTGTCACATATGAAAGTTAATTATCACATTTTACAAGTATATACAACAGACACTTGGACAGCTTGGACAGGCACTGCATTGCTATCTTTTTTGTCTTCTTTTGGTGAATGTTACATCCTGTAAAAATGCTGGTTTTCATGTTTTTAGGAACAACCTGATGCCAAGTGACTAGCAGCTAGCCAAAGAAGTATGGAACAAGTGTGAGTGTATTGCTCGATGTACAAAGAAAAGGAAAAACAAAAAAGCAATTTAAAGTCTGCATGTAGACATTTTTTCATACATATTGCATGAGTGCCACAGGTCCTCCTTGCATAAAGTTGTCCTGTTTGACATTATAATACTTTTTAAAAGAAAATAATGTTGTCATCATGAGGCTCTAGAAAGATGTTGATAGGTGGAACACTGATTTAACGTTTCTACAGCCTCTTTCTGCATTCACACCTGTGTAGTATTTGCTTGACACATACTACCAGCTGGAAGGTACAGTACCCTATTCCCAAGCACCTGCAAACAAAGTGTTCAAATCCGGCGATTTACGGAAAGTGCAAAATCAGCATTTACTGATAATTTTGAGTGACATTTCTTAAGACCAAATCGGGCTCAATGTTGGCGAGTTACATCCGAAACTAGGCGTAGCACCAGTCAAGTTGCAATAGATTTGATAAAAATAAAAATTACAAAAAAGAAATTTATCAAGGACGTTTGTCACTGCAGTTTTTACCCTGCTTCACGTATTTTTTTAATTTTCTTTTTTTCCAGGTGCAATCTGGGGCCTTTCTACTGGTTAAGTGACGTGACACCTCCCAGCTGCTACAAGAACACACTCACACCACAAAAGATCTTGTTGGACAAGAATTCATCACACCCATTTCCAAAAATAAAAATAAACAAAATGCGTAAATCACATCACTCGCTATGGCCACACTAATGAAAGAACAACAATTCAAATACTTATGATTCCCACATGGAAATATCTAAGCACTAGGTTCAGAAATAATAATAGCAATAATTAAAAAAGCCTTCATGGTTGCTGTTTTTTTTACTGATTTCTAAAGATTCCCCTTGCTTTCTGATTTTACAAATACAACAAAAACACTTTAGACTCTAATAATATTTAGGGAAATCTGGAGAGTTCTAACTCAAATCCAGCCTCCGAAAAAACACAAAATTTCCTAAAATGGAATTGACTAATTTTCCCCAAAAACTGAAGATTTACAAATAAGGGCTTAAGAGATAAAGTTTTACAGTGTACAAACTCCTGTCTTTGATATTACAGGATATTTTTTTTTTATTTCTAATAGAAAGACCCTCATTTTTACGTTTAGTGTCCGAGGCACTCTAGCTCACACATACACCAAGCTGCCACTTCTACTGCCATCAGCCAGGATTTTACCCTTATGTACAGTCTCCTATTCAGATACACAGTGACCCTGACACATATCACACACGCATTCACACACACACACACACTCGGGGACAATGCACTTCAGTGGGGTCTCCAATGGCCATAGGCTGCAAAGCACTTACAAATTTTTAATCCACAAGAAAAAAAATAATAATCAAAAAAGAAATTTCAAAAACAGTGCACATAGTACGGGGTGGCTTTTTCTAGAATTTTTTCTACATAAGGGTGAAGTTGGAGAGATGGAGCTTGACTTGAGGGAATAAAATTTTTTTTACTTCCTGCTTCGTATAGTAGCCCTCTTGATAGCACTTGGAGACACGCCGCCAGTTCTCCGAGGGTTTGTCTTTCACGATTGTAGGGAAAGAGTGCAAAAAAGACGACAAGGAAATTTCACATTAAACTTGATTGAGATAAGAAATAATGCCCTGCTGTACGCCTGAGAGGTTGGTCGGTAACAGTTTAGAATAACTCCACAATACTGCAAAAGTGTGTAGTATAAGGGTGAAATGGGTCAATAGGTTAAAAACATTGATAGTTAGATTCCCGTTCTGATTTAATACATACTGTTGATGTGTCCTTGGGCAACACACCAAATCGCAACAGGTATCAATGCAACTTAAAGGCATCTAATAGATAAACAAGATAATTTTTAAAAAGTTGATTAACAAACATGCTTTTTTGCAAACACAAAGTAAAACCCTCAATTTTAGAAAGAGGAAGAAAACAGCTGGGGGTTGACCTACTGCCTTTGGGCAATACACTTCACCACCAGAGCCTAGCCTAGTAAAAGTAAATGGACGATGGCAAAAGAAAAGGCAGAGCACCTGACTTAAAATTGCAGTGTTATACCAAATAGTGCAAGTTATTCTAAAATGTTACCACTTATTGTTGAACACTGTCATAACGGGGAGAAGATGATTGCCTATGTGCTATATTTAAGTGCTATGTTTTTCATTCTACTGGGTTCTATTTAAGCATCTATTCTTGCTGGGGAAGGATTTGACATACAGTAATGTGCATATCATATTTACATTTATACAAATTTAATACTTATAAAATACTTTTTTTCTGAAGGCGTGCCTGAGCCTGTCTGTAGTTGATTCGGACAGCGCTCAGCAGTAGGTGGTGCGTGATTGTTGCGCATATCACAGGCCACTTCTCTGTTGTGTTTAAGGCATCTACTTGGGAAATTGCATTCGCGAAATTGAACGGCGATAGTCTTCCATCCTTATAGGGAACAAAATTAGAGAACAGGCGAAAATAAAAGCTAAAAATATATCAAAACGATTCTCAAAATGATTGTCAAACTCAAGTCAAGCTGTCTCTCCTGTGATAAATGAGTCAATGTTGCGAGCTAGCACCCCAAGTGGAGAGTTAGAGGAAGTGTCACAGTAGACCAATCAGTGACTTTGCAGCCATAGTAAGACCAAGGGTACATTTTGAACAATTAATACTAAAAATTAAATAAAATTCCCTCTCAAATTCAAATTCATGGGCTCGCCGCCATTCGGTAGGCTGATTTGTTAAAAATTAAAAAGACCTTGTCATATACTGCATAGAAAGCAGTCCCCACTTTGGTCAATAAAAAAGGAAAAATCACCCACGGCAACAACAACATCATCAACATCAACAATGACAAACAACAATATCAACAAAATAAATGCATTACAATATTGTCTATCTCCAAACTAGCCTCTAATAATGACGCATCTATAAGCACTACCTACATAGGCAAAACTTGGTATTGCATAATTTTCATAATTCTGAGTCCACCCTCCACAATAGTAACTGGAAGATGAACGAAATGAGAATTGAAAATAAAAGGAAAACAAAAAGATGACAGGTTATTAGAAAAACCACCAAAATACTGAAAAAATGCTGGTTGATTACAAACTTTAAAACGGCAACTATACACAGCCTTGATATGCAATGTAACTGTGAGATAGAGTAGTACATGAAGTTAAAAATCAACAATTTCATTCAGAGTACAAAACAATTCTTATCATAAAAATGTTAATTTTTCTATAATGATAAATGCAGCAAAAACAAGTGTAGTGATGTCTCTATATTCAAAGGCAAGGCACGTAATGTGGACTATATGTCATCGTGCAAATTAAGAGATATTGGAGAGATTTCCTGTATAAATACGTCAGGATTGGAGAGGCAATGGCTGTGAACATGCCGTGCACAATTCTGGATTTCAGGGATTTGCCACCACCTGGTTCATAACCGTTTCAGTTTGAAACCTCTTCCACTGTGGGTGACCTTGCACACACCGCAGCTTTTCACATAAGCTTACTGTACATTTGCATGAATTGTCCATGATTAATACTTTGCATTCCATATTATATTCTGTAAACATAAGCTTTAGAAGCTGATGGCCAAATGCATATGCTCTTGATCTTATCGTAGCATCAAAAGTGAAGTCGTTTTTACACACGCTGTGTTTCAGTTCTTTACTATTTTGTCATTTTCCTCAAAAATAAATAAGAGCTCCCCATTCTGATGGGAAGCATTAAAGAAGTGCTGCTGAACAGGTAGCTTAGTGCCTGCCTTCAACGGCCTTGATGTTTCCTCCTTTGAGCACACGGACAGGTGACTGAATTTTGAGTTTGTATGTTTATTTAAACAATTTACAATTCAATAATTATCCCCTTTGTTTTAGAGTCTTAGGGCTGACAGACTGATAGCTTCCCTTCAAAAATTCAATTGCACTTGCCTCTTTTCCTTATTTTCGCTTTTAAGTCCTTTTGAAAAGGAGTCGCAAATTCTTTTATGAGGGGTTCAATCTCAGGCCGAGCATTTAGTGTTTTTTGAAAACCGCATAAAGAGTTCTCAACTCTTTCTGTGTTTACATTAATTATTGAAGTAAAGAATAAACAAGTCAACACATTTGTCTGAACAAAGAGTCGTATCACAGTAAACTGAAATCAAACGGAAGAAGAAACACTCTGAATTCACATGTTTGTTCCTATGGGGTACACAGTGAGACAGTGTAGAGTCTCGTCCACCAGCCAGAGGTTGTACCCACCCCTTCACGTGTGTCAATGAACATCCCTCAACATGGAAAAGATTACCACTAAGAGACTAGAGTGTCATGCAATAAAACATTAAGGCATCTATACATCACAGTATTTGAATGGATTTGAAAGTCCTGCACACAACGACTGACTGGTGGTTGGTGGAGTTTGGAGTGGGCTGGAGACAGCAGACCTGAAGCCTATGATTCTCCCTCCGTCCTGCTTCAGCTCTCGTCTTCTCGGCCAACGTCCAATCACAGGGGCTCTCTGGGGGGCGGGGTCACAGGAGGAAAATACAGGGGAGGGGGGTTTAGATTGTGCAGCGTGGATATACTGCTTGCTGGTTTCATCCATGGCTGAAGACACCTGTAGTGCTTGCGATGCACCACCCAAAAGAAAAACAAAAAACAAAAAACATCCCCCCAAACCTCCACCATCTCGGGTCGACATGTCCACCATCTGAAAGGGGGAGGGGGGGTCCTAATCCAGCCTCTGTGAAATGGACTCAGTTCCCGGTTTCAGCCTGGACCAGTGGCTCACCAATGATGTTTATGCTGTAGTTCTGGTGGACATTTGTTGGCAGAATCGGAGTCCCGTTCGACACTTGGAATGGAACTAAGCTCGCCCAGGTACCAGGACTGCTGGGAGACAAGAAAGAAAACACACGACATGGCAACAAATTTAATAGGACAATAACTAAAACTGTCAAAAATAAATATTAGTATATTTTTCAACTGATTACATTTAGCATCATGTTATATTAAAGTGTAGCACAGTTATTAGAAGCATAATTCTTTTTAATTGAGACATAGTTAATTATGTAAACAGCATATGTTAAATAAGAAATGTTTGATTTTGTAGATAGGCCACACCACTATAATTATCTGATGAGAAAATGCATTTCACTTGACTTTTAATCATTTGAACTACTTAAACACACTTTCCTATAATAACAATAATAACTACTATTTCCTATCATAACATTTTGATGCTAATCCTAACACCGTTGTAATCTGTTCGGACACAGGTGTTAATTCTGCTTGTATAAACAGACCATGCCACACAGATTATGGTATAGAAAGCATGGAGAGTGGTATAGATTGTAGATGAGGTGGTGATGGTGGTGGTAGGGGGTGGTGATGGGTAAAATAAAGCAGGGGTGAGGAGGGGGGTGAAAAGGGGAGGACGGAGAGAGTGGGAGAGGGGGGCACCCTACACAAAGCTGTCCCATCCCTATTCATCTCACGCTAATGGCAAAACAACACAGCGATTGTTCCTCCGGTGCAACGGTGCTAACTGAAAGCGCGAGTGACGAACAAACGGCATGTTGTTCCCGTGGGGTGCGGAGCTACGTAGATGTCAGATAATTAGCCCCCCTCATCCCCCTTGCACCCCTGCCGTCCCCCCACCCCATGAAAAGCCCCCAGCAGCATACATGCACTCGTGCATAGGGCCCTCACTGCCACCTACCCCTCAGCTGTTTATAAATCACAACTGGGAATACCTGTGGCAATTGACTATGCAACAGAAAACAAGCAAAAGCAAATGACTGACAAGAAAATCATTTCATTTATATATCACTGTAATACAACACTGCATTTAGTTAATATTATTTTGTTTTAAACATATTTGATAACTTTTTCATCTTTTGTATAAAAAAAAAATTATCTAATACTGTACTAGAACTTAAAAAAAAAAAAAATCAAACCTCACCTCTTGCCACACATTATTAAAATAAAAATATCCATATATAATAATAATGTTCTATTTTTTGCTTATTGCTGTTATAGATGTCTGGAACCTATCCCAGCTTCTTTTGATTCTTACTGGACCGTGTCCAATTTGTCAATTCATAAAAAAATAATTTTATTTAATGGTACGTTGCCAAAACTTCTACACAGAGATAGAAAATGTCAGAAAACTCATCAAACATCCACTAAAAAAGTAAACTAAAAACTCAGAAATTAGTTTTTCTTCAAGAAAATCAGAGCAACTATATCTTTTGCCAAAACAGGCGAGCCTGATCACACTGACCTATATAGGTTATAAGACATATTGAAAAAGTTTTTGACACATTTTGGTTTATAAGGAGTTAACCTCTAGTCTAATCCTCTGCTTTTTCCTGCAGGGCCCATCCTCACACTCCGCTCCCTCCCTCCGCCGCTCCCTCGCCGCTCTCGTCCTGCCAAAAATCATCGGACAGGAAACGAGAGATTAAGTTTTTCCTACCTTCGCCGAACAAAGAGCGCACAGATCGGACAGGGGCGGCACATTTCCTTTTGGCCCATTCTCCCTTCTTTTACATCTCTCTGTTTTATGAAAGCCTACACAGGTAATGGCTTACGTTTCGGGGGACCACACAGACACAAAGCTGCACTGGTGGGGCCTTTGTGACCGCCGCGGCCGCAGGATCGGTTTTAATCTTGTTAAAATCGATGGCTGTCGCTACAAATCTACGTCTTGTAACTTAAAGCAGAAGTGGTCAGGATTTCAAAGCAAAGAGCAAAGAAAAGTCACTGTCCCAACACTGAGAATCACAAATGTACCATCGATGCTAATAAAGATATTGAATCAGAAAGCAGCAACCACACGCATAGGAGCTTCATCTTTTTTGACTAATGTCTTTGTGTATAGAAACTTATATATTTTTGTTAAATTATTACCATTTTACTAGTAATTCAATTCAATTATTTTTTGTTTATAAACTACTACTGCACCCGGGGCCTTTTCCTGTATAAATATTGACCACGTTTAAACAATTATTGTGCACCTATAAATCAAATGTTTGCCTTTCAGCCAAAGTAAATTGAATAATATAATTGATATAATTTTAAATTTACAAAACAAAGACTATGTTTTTCAAGAAGAAGATGGCTCTCTAAATTATAGAACAGGTTCAGGCATGATTTTAATGAAGCAAGTCACAAGTACCAACACAAACTACTTAGAATAATAACAAAAATAAAGGAATTATTTTTTTTTCTCAAACTAAAATGAGATTGTAACTGGACATCACTCCATCCTGTCTCCCTTTGTCCTTACATGACATCTCGCCCTCTCTTTCTCTCTCGTCTCTCGCTCGACCGGGCAGCTTTAGGACGTGACTGACAACATGACCTCCATCATGGGATTTCCTTAGGTAACCTTCCCAAGATGGCCGCCCCTCACCTCACTCCCCCTCTGGCCTCTGCTGTCCCCGTCCTCTCCCAAACCCCACTAATTCTGCCCCCTCTGTGAGCACACACTACAGGCCGGAGCATTCAGCGCACTTGGTTTAAGGATTAGCTCCCTAAATTAGATTATCTGATGGCATCTTAATGGATTGCTGACCCATTTCCTGCACAATGGCAACATGCAGGTCTGGCTGAGTTTTAATTTGGGGGCTAGCACCGAGGAGCGCTACGGCAAAGGGCAGCTGAGATAAAAGAGAAGGCATCCAGATATCTGTACATGAGCAATTTTGCTTACATAAGAAAAAAGTGAAAGTAATTTTTTTTTTAAACTGGGATATTTACATGGAAAAGCCTTAATATCATCTTAAAACTTAAAATAAATAAATAAATGTAGCTTCAGTACATTTTTGACTAGTTTATTTCCGCTCTTATTATTATCATCATCATTAATTCTTAATAATACTTAATACTTTCTGTTATGTTTGCTACAATTTGACAAAGCACATTCCCATATTAATCCATCTCTTCAAAACCCCCTTTCAGTAAATTTATCTTCTGTTTGTCTGCATTTGTCTCCTTATGTAAAGTCTTTGGGTATCTAGAAAAGCAATACATATACATCTATATATATAAGTGTGATGTATTATTATTAGGTTATGGATCTTGTTCACTGATAATGACAATAAAGTTGTTCAGAATTTTCCTTTCGCAAATCAAACCCACAATATGTCACCACCAGTGTGTAAACTCTGTGCCAGTCCTAAGCCTGAACAGACGAAGAAGTACATCAAGAAGAGCCTCAATTGAAGCTTAAATCCTATATTCAAATTTCACAAACCAAATCAGCACTGAGTAAAAATTATATATGGCGAGGAAAATAAACATACTACTGTGCTTACTCGGAGAGAGGGACTTTGATCCGCTATGGGGGACATTTTCCTACCTCCACTGATGTTTTAAGGGGCCTGTTTAGGGGCTGCTGTGGTGTGTGTTTTGTAAAGTTGCTAACACAATCTCCCACACGCCCGCACACACTTCCAGGGAAAGAGGAAGACTGGCTTGTAACAGGAAAAAGGCTTAGCTCAGCTCGCGGGGCTGTGTGCGCAGAGGTGAACCGGTTCAGGTTTTTCCTTGCACTGGGGGATGAGAGAGAGAGAGAGAGAGAGAGGAAAGAAAGAGGATAAGAAGAGGGAGGGGGAGGAGGGAGAGAGAGGGGGGTCTTTGTGTATGTTTAAGTTAAGGAGAGTAAAGCGTGACTCCCGCCCAGACAATACTGAGCTTGTTAAATTGTAGACGATGCTCACGTGGCTTGAAAGCACTGACCTGGCATGACTTCTCTTACCTGCACTGGTTCAGACTAATGTTGATTAAAATGATACAGAACTAGGCCTGTCACAAAAAATACTATATAGAGCTATCCTTCAATACATGACGGATGATATTTTTGAGACTTCTTGGGGGTCAGTATTTATCATGGGGGCTTTTTCTTTGTACTAGTGGAAAATATTTGGTTATTTTTCTGTTGTACGATAAGATTTGAGATGTAGAGTGTTGATTTATGAACTTCCATGGCTCATTATAGAAACAAACTAACTATATAAGTGTTGCATTTTGTTATTTATTTATTGCAATTTGTGTTTTTTTACCAATATTATACGTTTTTTATGTATAATTTTGCTTCATGGTTTGGTTTCAAAATTATCATTTAGCGTCTATATTTACTTCAGCAATATATCACACAACAAAATTTGTTATCATGACAGGCCTATACAGTACTGACCAAGTGTTTTACTGAGTGGGAGAAAAATTATATGATTCACTTAAAGATGCACTATGTAACTTTTCTGATGTTTGTTTCCATAAAGAGGTTATTTCTTGCCTGGAATGTTCCATAGTAAGGCAATAAACAATAAAATCACGGTGCAAACAAGCAGGTGACACTACCAAGCCAAGTTAGATCAGTTAGTAAGTCAGATTTGTGGAGAGTCAAGTCCACTCACACAGAGAAGGCATGTTGTTTTTTTTTTTATTTTGGAGAAAGAAAACATCTATAATTAAACACACCATAGACAGTTAAGTTTCATGCCATCCTGCCAGAAAGTTAGATATTGGACCTTTTCTATTTTCCTCTCAGTTTTCAAAGTTGATTCATTTTTTGTTGATTTATTCAATTCCAAGTTTAGTCGTGTAGAGCCAAGAGTATTTCATAGTGAATTGATTCCAAGCTTGGGCACTACATTTTGTCCATTGCAACAAAGGAGCAGCGCCTTCTAGGAGGTCTAGACTGTCAGAAGAGTTTTGGTTTCGATTTTTTGTAATTTTGTGTATTTGTACAATTTGCAGTCTTTCATATTCACTACCTTTTTAAGTTTTATTTTGCATGGTACAGACCTTCTACCAACTACTAAACCTGAACACTCACAAAAGCAACACATTGAAACATAAGGTGAGATGGTACAAGGACAATCAGACAGAATGGTGAACACATGAATCTATTGTACGTAAGTTGCATATAGAGACAGGCTTGAAAGAATGAAATCGTTACCTTTGCCAAGTAATCCCCAAAGTGTCCTCTGTGGCACTGGGGCCATAATGCCTGCCGTTTTGAGTCACGCTCCAGTCACACTTCCTCAGCTGTCAATTGAAACCTAGCGGTCAGATCACTGGACCAAGACAACTTCCACTTCAGATTACACTACTACAACTCAACAGTGAACACAGGGCATGCAGAGGAGAGCTACAGCACAGTCAGTGGGGTTAGTACATGTATGACAGTTAAAGAAAGGCTATGGACACAAGAGACAGAAAGGAAAGGGGCATGCGGTTAGTGGGAGTGGCCAGAGGTGGAAGAGGTTGTCAAAATGTGTGCTTGTAAATGTATTTTTAGATTAGGAAGAATATTTGTTGAGCGTACAAGTTTCTAAAGCCCCTCACCAGTACTATTTCAGCTACGAATGCTATTACTGCTTAGTTAATTATTCTTTGAGCATATTTGTTTGCTATAAAATGTGAATGTACTACTACTACTACTACTACTGCTACTACTACTACTACTACTACTATTACTACTGCTACTTTACTACTACTGTTACGACTGCAGTTACTAACCCTAATAGTCACAACTGATACTAATGAAGTACATCTGAATACAATGGCCACTACAAATAAAATTACAAGTGTACTACAGCTCAGAATGATTGTATATTAATTATAGGTTTTAACTTTACTTGGGTAAAAGTACATTTTTAAAAATATGAAATTACTCCAAACTCCAAATTACTCCAAACAAAAAAAATAATTGTCTAAAAATGGCAAAACAATCTAGTTACTTTCCACCTCTGTTATCCTGGAAACAAAAGTCATGGTGGGTTAGTTAGTTAGTTAAAGAAGGTGAGTGCTGTTGCTTCAGTATGTTTGGTGGGACATGTGTGAGTGTGCTGGGTTAGCCACTGAAGCCATGCAATCTGCTGGAAGCAGCCTGTCGATAAGCAGCGCTCCACTATAAGTGCACTTTTACATTCAGGACATATACCCTGGAGCATACACCACTTCTTTTTTTCATTAGCTAACTGTTTTTTATTGATTAGGGGTCAAAGTACAATGAAGTTAAAGCACACGTACACACACTCATGCATAAAGGAAAACCTCGCTCTTAAAGAAAGCCACGGCATTACAAATGACTGCAACAAAAAAGCTATACAAACTGCGTCCTCCTTTACATGTATTATGCGGACGCACGTGTGGGCAATCCAGATGAGAGCCGGCCACCACTCACCTAACCTTGCCCCGTACGCTACACATTCATTTAGTAATGCACCACAGCTAAAACTGCACGGTTAGCACTCTACGCGGAGCCAGGCGGACATTTTTTTTTTTGGCTGGGGCTCTTAAGAGGGACTTAATCAGATATAGCTGAATATTCAACACCATTTGCAGCGGTCAAGACTGTGATTCTTTTAACTGCAAGCACCTGCAAGCAAGAGACGCATCAGGGGAACGATGATGGGTGCCTACTTAAGCTGTACTTAAATTCAGTGATGTTGTTAGAAAGAGGACGGAAAAAGGAAATTTGTAATGTGATTTATTAGGTTTGTTGAGGGGTGAGAATCTAAAGGGTGCATATTAGAGTTTGGGTGAAATTTAAGTTTTAGTAAAAAGTATCAAAACAAAAAAAAACACAATCTCACAATGTTGAACTAACTACCTTGATCTGGAGTCAAATATCCTCTAGTTTAGGGACAAATGCTCTTTAAATGCCCACACAAAATATTTATGTACAATATATTTCTTGTATTTTAATGATAAAAGTCTCAAAGTGCTATAGAATAACCTAAATCACAATATTCAAATGTCGCAACATAAAAGACAATCATGTGTTTATTTAACTTGGGGAAAAAAATATCTTAATACTGGCTAGTTAGACCTCTTGAGAAGATGTAGTTCCAAAAATAAGTGCTACAGTGAAGGCAAAAATATGAAATTATATAAATAAAAAATGGTCAGCATATTTTTTTAACAGAACTGCACAATGTCATTTTTATGAACTATGTCAAAAATCTCATCTTGTTCTTGAGAGCTTGTCTTGAGGGAATTGTGTCTCGTCTCATTCCTACTACACAGTGATCTAGACTCCCACCGAGATTATTCATGCGCTCCCCAAAATTCCCACAAATTAAAAATTCTGTCCCACCGATGATTTTTGCATGGCACTGTATATTTCCACAATACACCCTTTGAATCCTGAGCCCTCGATTCATCAATCTTTACACTTGGCTCATAAAAGTGTATGGGAAACAATGCCCTCTGTAGTACCCTGCGTCTTTTTATTGCAGCCTGACAAAAGCTCGGTCCGGGCCAGACGCTCCGTGCCACCGCTCCTCCAGGGCCCTGCCATCTGTCCGCTGGCATCAGAGTGGCACATGCAGTGGGAAAAAAGGGGAAAAAATGGGAACGTCGCTGGGAACGTTTGCAAACAGATGCGGGCAGATTGTGGATTAGGATTCTCCCTTAGATAATACCAAATGACATCTGATCACGGATCTCTCCCTGAGGAATGCTAGATGGTGGCATTCCCTGGAGGGGTTAACCAAGGCGAGGGTTGAATGGTGGGTATATCGGGCTGCCTGGGAACCGCAAAGCAGGTGTGGCGCATGGACGTGGGCATGCGGGCGGCCTTTTCAAGTCTGGAAGTGGACTGGGTGAGTAGTCCAGAGTATTTTCTATTTTAGTGGTCTGACATTTTGCAGTAAGTACTGGTCAAAGATGCATGTGTTTAGCAGGTGGTTAGTTATTTTAATAGAGTTCAAGAATTTTACCTAAAAGGTGCCCAAGGTGAGAGATTCACCACCTCCTTAGTTTGTTATATTTAGAGTGTTACACAGCATGGCATTGAAACATACCCAACTTTTAATTATTTTCATTCAGGGTGCTTTCGTGTAAAGAAACATGTAAAAAACACCAATAACTTGTTCAAACTTGTGTAATGACATGCTCGTCTTCATGAAGATAAATAAATGTAATGCCATACTGTGGAACATTCTAAGCAACGTAATAACATCTGTGTGAAGACAAGCAAGACCATCCTCCGGAAAAGTTACAAAAAATGCCTTTAAGTTTATAATAAATGTATATAACTCTGGGACTGAATTAAAACTAACCCATATATAAAGACTAAACAAGGACAAAAATTATATAATATAAATGCAAACTAAACCATGACAAAAAACAAAAAGAGACATGTCTAAAATCAGGTCTAAACCAGGACTATAGTTTGACTTATTCAGAACAAAACCAGGTGTCTTAAGAACCACTACAGATGAACTATCCTGCTCCATTCTCTTCTCATCCACACTGCTGACCAAACTCAAACCCAAATCTAAACATGCCCAAAATGTCAATAAGCCAGGCCGATCCCATTCAATAAACAGCTGTCATGCACGGGTACAATGATGGAGGACTCAGTGTTTAGTCCTGGGGGGCTTGGCCACATCTGACAATGCTAAATCACACTTCAGAAACCAAAGCAACCGCAACAGACAGAAGCATGATGAATCTGTAGGAATATAAGCCCGCTTACTTAAACAAACAAGGACATTTATACACTGAGATATGTAGCAGGCTGGCAGCTAAATCCACACCATAAAATGTCAATATTTAGACTGCACAATTTACAGATATGCAATTGTACAGAAATACAGTTTGCAATCTCTCAACAGGATTTTGTAGATTCTTTACCACTGTTGCAAATAAAGATTTTGTGGTTCAGTTGACAAGCCTATTGGACCCTAAAATCATATAGTTTAGGTATGGTCTGGGAATTAAATTGTTACTATTGCAAATTTGTACCTGTGACTTAGCAGATTATCAATTACCAGTGCCATTTTATCATACAGTTTAGGCAAGTTGATTGAGCATGTACTAAATCTGAAGCCACCGTGTTCCAAATAGGAAGTGTTCATGGCTGCACTTCTGGCTCCATCGACTCAAATTGACTTTACACTGAAAATTGTCACCCCTCTCTCTATAACTGCTGCAGTGAGCCTCGTCTTTTTGGTCTTAAAATGCCCATATTACCCCGCTCTGTATGATCCTGATGTTTTTACTTCGCTGTTTTGTCTGTAAATAAATTTGGCTCTGAATTCACTAGCCTCGTGAGCTTCATTTGACTGGAGCTGATCACTCTAGTTGACATCACACTCACTTAGTCCACTGTAACAATCACAGAGCAATTATAAGTGAAAGGGTATTAAAATGCTTACAATAGATAGTAAATAAATACAGTGGTACATTATAGCTTTTTTGCTGTTAATAGTGGATAATTTAGCTTTCAGATGTGCAACAAAAAAGCCTTGTATTCTGCAGAGACATGTGCTGGATGTAGTTCAGCAGATTGAACAGCTCCACAAAGCGCGGCTCTTGTGTAGTCACTTTGTGCCCCTCCGAAAGAAGTCACAGAGCTGCTAGAAAATGTGCAAGGCAAACTGTGACGGCCGCCAAGTGAATCCTGCTTCTGCTCCTCCCTATGGACGCATCCACCAGTGATGTATTATATAGGTTAGAATAAGGGACAAAAATAACTCTTTCTTACAGCATTATAGTAAACTTATGATCTGATCCTGTGACAATACGCTATTATGATGCTAGATCGACATATTGTGATTCACTGCTTTTCTGTTTAATGCAGGTCTGTCTTCAAATGCTGACACTTTTCCCCACCCACTCGCCCTACTGGTCAGCCCTATTCACGCTCTAGTGAGTGACAAATGAATTTAACCAATCGCACTGAAGTATGAAGCAGCATATGGCTTTAGGTACCCGTTAATGCTAAAAAAAAAATACCAACTACATGAACTGTGCTCAAATTTAAAACTTTTTTTGCCATCTTACCTTATTCATTTTACTCATTTAAAAATATATAAAATGAGACGTGTTTTGATGCAGTGTTAAGTTAGTCTATTGCTGTGTTTGAGTTACATTACACAGTTCTATAAGTAAATTCTTAATATAATTGGAAGGAAAATTATATTGAAGTTTTGATTTGAATATAGCAAGTTATAGTATTATCACTTTTGTGGATATTTTTTGTATGAATTAAAAAAAACAATAAATAAAACTGGTTCCTGCCCCCCTTTTGAGTGCATGACATCTTTATATTCAAGAATATGAATCCACCAGTAGTAGGTTGCCTTTAGTTTACTGGCTAATAATAGATACTAATTAAAACATCACATAATACTATCTACACTTTTTCTTTTTCTTTTTGGCACATGTAGTTAGTAAATGGTCAGCTGCCAAAACCATATTGACTGTTCATAATTTGGGATATTTTGCTAACGCTAATTCCTCTATAGAAAATGTAATATGATCCGTTTAGCTTATGACACCATCCTTTATAGAGCAGCCATTCAACCACCACTAAAAGGATGCCAAACTCGCTTATTTGCTTTCCCATTTTGAGAACAAATGGGAAAAGAAAAGCCAAAACAAGAATGAAATAAAGAAAAATTGAGATAGAAAGAGAAGCGGAGAAACAGAGGGCAGCTTTGTCATTTTTTACGAAGCATTAAAAAAGCGAGGAGACGCTGAGGAGAGACCAGCCATCATTATGTAGCCGCGTGCAGATGCATTCAATTAGCTGTGGTTGGAGGAGCCTTGGCCCGGGACCAGAGCTTTCAATAAGAAGGGGAGGGGCGCACTTTCTCCCCCATCCTACAACACCGCAACTCTGCAAACCTCACAAACACACACACATTCATACATACTACACAAGCTACAGCTAAGCCCTGGACTTAGACTGCAATCAGAGGTGGGTATAGTAGCCAAAATTGAACTGAGGTAAGAGCAGTGTTACTTTAAAGGTTCACTATGTAACTGTCTGTTGTTAGTCACCACAGACGGTATATATAAATGGACATACCGTAGCTCACCCACTAGCCACCGCGTCCCAAATAGAAAGAGTGCACAGGGGCACCTTTGACTCCTTTGACTTAACTTTGGAAAATTGTCACCTCTCTCCCTGTAACTGCTGAGAGCCTTGACATTTTGGTCTTAAAATGCTCATATTAACCCTCTCTACATGATCCTGTTTTTTTATTTTGCTATTTTGTCCATAAATAGATTCTAATTCCTAATATGAACCCGGCTCCAAATTCCTTCCTGTAATCTGACCATTCCTGCACCATGAGCTTCATTTGACTGGAGTTGAACACTATGGGTGACAGCACACTCCCTTAGTCCACTTCTTTACACAGTCTATGGTCTTTTCCAAGAATGTTTTACAGTGAGGTATTAAATGTATTTGTCTTCACAAAGACAAGCAGGAGATGCCACCTGGCCAAATTATTGGGCATACATATGAAGAGGCAAATCAGCAGACAGTCAAAATGTAGTTTTTAATGCATTCAAATTATTTTCTTTTCAGTAAAACAAATAATTTATAAGTGGATGACTACAAAATATGTTTAATGGCATACTATCTAACATTCCAGCAAAAAGTTAATATTTTACTATCTACCAGTGGCTGCAGCTCCCTCATGCCATCTCTCAACACTGAGCTAGTGTACTCAAACTATAGCTAAATTGCATGTTACATTATAACATGTGAAACTATGAGTCACTCACTTCAGATGATAATGTCTGAGGAAATAGACTTGAGCGCATTACGGTGTTAAAGGCCCCCTCATGTCCCATTTGTCTTATTAGCAGTGGACGCATAATGATATGTACTTCCTCACAACAATTTCTCCTACTTGACTTTCACTCTAAAACCAAGCCACTTCAAAAAAGATGGGATGCTGGGTAAAATGTAAATAAAAGACAAAAATGGTTTAATTGCATAAAAAAGTATTAAATTATCAATACAAGCCCTGAGAAAGCATTTTTGTATTGGTTTAGTCATGTGCAACTTCTATGTACTAAAGATTGGAACTAGTTAAAAATATTAACACACTTATAAAGTTGTTTTATGGTGATAAGATAATTCCAAATTATTGAATGTACAGTGGTTTACATTTCATTGTATCCCATCTTTTTTGAATAGAGTACTCAGAAATTGAGGGAAACTGGCAAAACAGAAGTGCTAATTTTAACCTATAAATGTTGATGTTTGGGGGCTGGGGGCTGTATTTGGTTTTGCTATGAAGGAAAGACAGAAATGAATGAAAAAAGGAGGGGTGTGGGTGGGAGAGTGGAAAGGGTACAGAGGTATAGCTGGGGGGGCTCACCTGCTGCTGGTGGAGGAAGGCGGGGTCTCGAGGGCTCAGGCCCACAAATCGGTTGGCTGTGGGCGTGCCAGGGGCGGAGTAGCCTGTAGGACGAATCAAGATATCGGAGATTTCAATGTCAGATTCTTTTCATTTCTTTTTTACTCTGTTATAATATTTTGGAGTAAAAATAGCTATTACAATTACTGCACAAATCCATAAAATGTGTGATAGAAATAAAATGAAATGCTGCTCTGACAGATATCTGGACCAAGGCCACAAATCTAATCTAAATTTGCTTTTAAAACATGAATTGCTAAACATTATTGATAATAAAGCCCTGTATCAAGCCCAGTGCAGCATGGGACACATTTTGAAAGCTCTTTGAGGGCGGGTCGGAGCAGGACTGCACAATGCGGGAGGGATGATAAACTGTAATCCCGCAAACTAAATGTGAGTGTAAAGTAAAATATACAAATGATTCATGTATGCCTATCATGCATCATTTGTGGTGGATATTTTATTTGCCCTTAATAAAAAACATTTTAAGCAGCCTAAATTTGCGGCTGTGGTCTGATCTCACGCACATTTTAGACAATTCCTTTTCGCTTCTCCGTGTTTGATAGAGCGAAAGAAAGCAAATGTCCCCATCTTGCGGGACTTGCGGGCGGGAGCAGGACAAAATATTGTAGATACGGAACTGAAAATTACAATTCTTTATGGGAGCGGACGGGAGTGGGACTGTACAGTGCGAGTGCGGGTGGGAGCGGGACTGAAAATTCAGTTCCATGCAGACCTCTAATTGATAAGTACTTTTGACAGCACTTTCATTAATCTAATAATAATCATCATCATTTCTAGTATGACCCAAATGACTGTGATTATTTTATCCATACTCAAGTAGCTGTACTTGTGACTAGAGTTAAACCAGGACTAACCACCTACCTAACCCAAAGACTGCATATATGAATGGACATAGCTAACCCGTTAGCTGCCGCATTCCATATAGGAAGTGAGCACCTCGACTCTGACTCCAATTTACTTTACAAAAAGTGTTGCCCTCCTCTCTGTAACTGCTGCAGTGAGTCTTGTCATTTTGGTCTTAATATGTACGCATTAACCTGCTCTACACGATCTACATGTTTTTTTCTTTTTCACTATTTTGTCTGTAAATAAATTCCTATTCCTAATATCTCCAAATTCCTTCCTATAACTGCTAGCCTCAAAACCTTCATTTGACTGGAGCCGAGCACTACGGATAACGCCACACTAAAGTAGTCCACTTCTTTATACAGTTTACGACCTAAGTTGCACTACGGTAATTGTAAGGAGTTCTATACACACTTTAAACCAGGTTAAACCATAGTCTGAAAAACAAATATTATAACAAATACAAGAATTTGTGGATTATTTGTGTGTATACTGTGCTGGTTTAAATAATGCAGGAGTGCTCAGAATTGGTTGAAACAGCTGTAGAGTCTTACCTTCTGTGGATGTGGTGATGGGTGGCTTGGTGTCAGGCATGGACAGGGAGACAGGTCGGACTGCGCCGTGGTGAGGGGAGGGGGCCAGCACAGGGGTGAAGTGTCCTGGGACCTTTCCAACCACCTGACCACTGCTATTGGGCTGTGAGGGGGCAACAGAGAGTCAATGCAGTAACAATATATTGAGTAATGCATAGGCCTGTCACAATATTGCTACAGAGATATAATACAATAAACAATGATACTGAAGCTACTTATGCCACTGACACAAAAACAGTAACGCAAGATAATCTCAGTGAACCATTTTTAAATAGATAATATCATTTAAAAGGCCTGAGCTGCAACAAATAAATAGAAGACTGTACCAATAATTAGCCATAGAAGTTAGTTATTCAACCCTCTAGCTCAAATGTTATTGTATTACAACAAAAATACCCCAAAATTATACATGCAATCAATTTTGAGGTAAAAAATCTACTGTTCCAGCTGTATATATTGAACAGTAAGTCGATATAGTAATCATCATGACAGGCCTAAATACATAACAAAAAAAAATACATTTTGAAGTAAAATAATGCTGCTTTTTCCAACTTCTTCAACCTTTGTCATTCACAGTGACAGAAAAATGATAAAGAGTAATGAAAAATCTGCATAACTAAATTGTGTAACTTTGAATGGATTCGACAAAACAAATATTTTTAGAAGTTTTAGAAGTTTGCAGACAGATGAAAAAATAACACTACTATATCAGTTGCCTTGCACTTACAGCTGTTTGCACTTAGACCAAAAGCAGATTTCCCTCTGTGATAATATGATACCGATTCTGATTCAATGCTTGATTTCTGTTCAAACTGTTAAAATATTTGTTTTCTTATGAAACTTGGATCACTACGGTATAAAGAGCGAAGATTAATGTACTGTTGCTCAGATCATATCAAGTGTATTTCAAGATTTATGTACTAAGCAAATATGAATAAGTTAACAAATGTAAAGGGATGGACTGCTAACTTTAAATATCTTTTCTAAGTTGCTGTTTGTTTCTATGTTTCTTTGTGAACTTTGAATTTCCTTCGGGATCAATAAAGTATCTATCTAATACAACTGATAATAATGTTAATCTAAAAACTATTCAGTCACTAGTCAGATAACTTGCAGTTGTAGTTGTTTAGTCTATCACAAAATGTTGCTGTCTCAAAGGAGTCACTATGTTCACGAGTCTTATGTTTACAAGCTTGTAAAAATGCAATCAGGCAGATCTCAATAAACTTACAAGCATGTAACGTAACCAACTTGACTCTTCTATGGTGATTTACACTACACAAACTCAATGTACGTGTCAGGCTGCCCAGTGTGGAGAGCTGGGTAATTTCTTTATATTGCTTTCACACACAAAACACAAAATGAACAACAAAAGGTGAGTGGACAGCTTAAACTTAAAGCTTTGCAGGAATAATGGACTTTTAGTGACTGGGCCTGTCACAGTTAATACTTAAACTCAAGAGGGGGTCACGCGCAACAATAGATTTCTTACATGATTTTAGACAATGATTTTAATGTTGGTTATAAAGGGAATTTAAGAGGAGTCGCGCGTGAAAAGAAAAAGTCCAAGCCAGCACAATGGTGAGTGTACAAACCCAGGAGGCAATAGGGACTTTATATATGGACAGAGAGGGGGCTAGCTTTTTCAGGCAGCTGGGATCTGACCAGGGCGTCCATTTTCAAGTTCAGAACTTAAACAGGCCTTTTTTGGGGGTAGGATTGTGTCCGCAGGGTTCCCGTCGATGTGAATAGAATGTTTAATTAGAGTGTAATATAATCTGCGTTAAAGCAAGCATAAAAACATCCTGGCACTCGTCCATTGGATTATTAAGCAGCAAGTTATTTGCCGATCCCCCTCTTTCACTCACTGGCTGCTCTCTCCTCTTTCTTTCTTCCTCTCTCTCTCTCTCTCTCTCTCTCTCTCTCTCTTCTTTCTCTTTCTCTCTCTTTCTTTCTTTCTTTCTGTCCAGCATCATGTTGTGTTATGTTAGAATAGCCACAGCTTCCCCAGAACCCCCAGTAGAGGATCAGTCAAATCTCAACAAGAGACTAACCGCAAGAGAGGTGGGTTGCCATGTCTGGTTAGGTTGATTAGTGCATTAATATAAGAGCTGCTAATGAAAAAGTTGTATTTACTATTTATTTATAAAACATGGATGGACTGACCTTTATAAAGTATAGTGTAGAAGGCATTTAAGATATATCTGAATCAAGAATGATTAACCACACAATTTAGGGCAGACATGTCCAACTCAGGTGCAGGGGCCAAATTTGGCACACAATATAATTATATTCGGCCCACGAGATCATAGCAAATATGTATTAGAGCTGGCCCGCCGGCTACAGATAGGCTATAGAGACGTTATTTATTTAAAATGTTGTTATTATTTTATATTCTGCTTGTTCTGGATTCAATGTTTATGCAAAACTATTATTAAACATTTATTTTAATAAGAAAAGTTTTAACATTACATATCTCGAAAGAAGAAAAAAACATGCAGATGTTGTTGAAAATTTTTCAATAAATATTCAGTTTGGCCCACGACTTAGTCTCAGTTTCTAATTTTGGCCCTCTTGTGAATTTGAGTTTGACACCCCTGATTTAGGGCATAGCTACAACTTAATCGGACATAAACTATATTACCAAAAAACATACCAAT
This sequence comes from Boleophthalmus pectinirostris, assembly GCF_026225935.1. NCBI lineage: Eukaryota > Metazoa > Chordata > Actinopteri > Gobiiformes > Gobiidae > Boleophthalmus > Boleophthalmus pectinirostris. The sequence goes on along the minus strand of NW_026571153.1, from coordinate 16,675,071 downwards.
CACTATTTAATCATTGTACTTTTTCCCCTTACAACCTTGTACAGCCCAGATATTTTTACTATATTTCTATACTTCTATTTTTCTTGTACATACACAATAATTATGCCTTATTAAACATGACGATTATGACATGATGTGAGCTACTGTGCCCAAATAATTTCTCTTGTGGATCAACAAAGTTTGTCTAAGTCAAAGTTTATTAAACCAGGACTATAACAGGATCCGCAAAACCAGTGATAAACCAGGTCTAACCCAAGACATTAAGTGCGTAAAATTTCTAATGTAGGGTCCACCGCCTGCTTGTCTCCATGGAAATGTTACTGCTTTTTCTAGAATGTTCCACAGTATAGATTAAACTCATCTATCATGAGGGAGACAAGCAGGCTACACCACTACGTTACATTACATTTCAGATCTGTGGAGAGTCGCCCATATTCACAGAAGGAATTAAAGTATTTTGAGCTATAGAAACACCCGTAATGAATAAATGCTAGATGTATATTTTCATGTCATACCATGAAACATTCCAGGAAAAACATTAACATCTCCATGGAGAAAAGTAGGTAAGTCTCCACCAGAAAAGACACATAGTGGACCTTTAACCAGGAGTAAACTCTGACTAACACTAAACCAGTTAATTCCTCACAAGAGCTCAGCCTGAACATTTCCCCCCCGTATCATCCCTTGTGGTTTCCTGCTTTAGAGAACCACACCGACCCCCTCCTCTCCCCTTCTCTTCCCCTCGCCCGAGCTCCCCGCGCTGGGTACGAAACCGTGTACGAAGCAGTGTACGAGCCCCTTTGTTTACAGTGAGAACAGTGGGGATATAAAACGCACATAAATATAACAGCGCTCTCTCATCTATATAGACGGCTGCTTCGACACTGCTGCTTCTCTAGTGGGCCCAGATTGTGTTTTAAAATAAGCTCCCGGCGGTATGATTTACTACAATGTCTCCATACAGTACAGCCTCTCACGTGTGACCGCCAGTGCAATACTTCTTTAGGGAGTCAATGAGTTGTTGACTGCAAATATGAGCCTGGGAATGAAGCATAACCCTTGCCATGAGCATTTTACTGCACCAAATACATATAGTTGTTCAGAAGGAGCTGTTTATAAAGTCAAACAAAATGCACTGAACTTTAATTGAGTTTTGACTTAAAGGGTCCGTTGTTATACAAAACTGACTCTTGTGAGATTAAAGCAATGTTAAAATGTTAAAATGTTATAATGGGAAAGGCATCTGGTGTAAATATATCATCATGATGTAAACCATTAGGAGGAGATTTGTATTTGGAACTGAAATGCTAGTTAATTGCTGGTTAACATGTTATCACATCTACATCTAATATGGGAGAAATTGTGGCTACTTTTCACTCCTGTATTAATTGTATAATCCATAAAACAAAGCATAACTATCATGCAGGCTTACATTTTATTAAATCAAATACAGTCATTCCACATTACAAGAAGAGGTCAAATGAGTAACTGTCAAATGATTATTCAAATGACTTTCTAATGACTGGTATGATTATAGGCTTGCCTTTAACCATTATTATTACATGTAATCCCACATTTAAAACATAGTTGAGTCCACAGGGGTTTAAGTGTGCCAAAAAGGTTTTAAGGTCTCGTTTTGTACTTAACGCTTGGTTAATTTCCAACTTTGCCATGTTATTTTTACATGTTTGGCAAGTTAAACTGCAAATTCAAAAATGCATTTGGATGAGTGATTTGAAAGATTTATAACAGCTATCCGATTTATAACAACTATCAAACTAAATGTTGATCATTCTTTAGTTACTGACCACAACTTTGAAATTCATGCAAAACTTTGATGGAAAGTGGTATGAGTTTTTATAGAAGTATTTTGGCAACAGACAGTGATGCTCCTTGCCAAAAGTGCCTTCATCGGGAGCCAACCGGTACATTAAACTACCTCATTTCCTTTTTAAAAGCACTTATGCACGACACCTGCTTTTGTTTTGTAAGCCATTCAAGTTAATATATTTTTATAACTTAAAACTTGCAACGCGGGCTTCCTACTTTTCATACCACAATTACACACTTTGGCAACGTTTTGAATATAAGCTATTTGTAATTTGTGTCTGTAATAAGGAATACAACCAGGAGCTGAGAATAAAAGAGGTTATTTGGTTGCCAGTGAATGCAGCATAGCAGTAATGAACAAATGAAAAACACATGGAGTAATTTATCTAATCTTGATTCTCTTGAGGTCAGATGGGAGCAGAGCCCAACTAGATAACAGTCAACTTACTTGGGGCAATACAACTTGTGCCAAATACATCCTCTTTAACAGTGAATGGGCAGGCTCATTCAAAAAGTAACTTAAGTCAGTATCATTCAAGAAATGTATGCAAGTATGCTATAGAATGCAAATAAGTGTAAGTATATTCATTGGTACTTAAATATTCCTTTTACAAATATTCCAATTAAAAAATCTTATGTAATTGTCCATTTCTAACTGAGAGGTGCAACAAAATGCAGGAATTTGTAAATGAATTTGATATGATGTTTATGTCTGAGAACACCAACCTGAATGACCCTTTGTGGAGTAACAGGAGCATAGTAATAGTAGTTATGTTAGTGGTTGTGATCTCATGGTATCACTTTCAAGTTGAGTAAATTATGCTTTACACAATATGACTTCATTGTGATAACGTGTGAAATTCACCGTGGAATTGTTCTAATAACTGCCGCGTAAAAAGCAAAAATTACTCTCAACAGACTTCTGATTTGTCTTTTTAGATTTAATATTAGTATAAAAGTAGGCTTAAATAAGTATTTTTGCTTTTATCTCTCCAAAAAAATCACACACAAATTGCATAATCTGCAAACAGCACCATTTCAAAATAAAAAGACCAACCTGGCTGCTCTGTGGGCTGGAGGGGTCATATGACGGGACATAGCTTTTGAGGGGGTCTCCTGGGTTGAGGTGGGGCGGGTATCGGATCGTTGGGTGGGAGAAATACGGTGACGGAGCAGGGGGCAAAATGGTGGGAGCCGAAAACTGCAGAGGCGAGTGCGGCGGAGGGCTCCTCGTCGATATAACTGCAACAGATAGAACAGAGAGAGAGTGTGTGTTAAGTAAAGACGTCAATATTGATCTGTGAGGGCAAATGAGGAAACCAAAATAGATTTCTGCAAGTGCTTAGCTAAGGGAAAGTCAGTTGGTATTTATTAATTCAAACTGGGTCAGGAATGAAAGTTAAATAAAAGGTGTCAAACAAGGACAGAAGAGAGGTAAAATCAGGAATAAAAAAATAACCCAAACAGGATTAAACTGGGATCAAAGGTGTGCTTGAGTTGCAGTCAAACCACACCAAAAATGGGACTAAATTGGGACTTAACAGGGACAAACCAAGAATAGGACCAAACCAAGTCTATATCAGGACTGAACAGGGCTACAAAATAGGACCAAACTCTGAACAAAACTCTAAATTGATACTAATCCAGGGCTAAACAAGGTCTTAAAGTGAATTAAACTATAGATTTAAGGCAGAACTAAACTTAACCAGCGATAAATAAAAAAACTAAACTGGAAATAAAATGAACCAAGACTGAATTATCGCTATTCCTGGTTTTCAGCTACTTGTTTATAGGTGCCAGTTTGAGTAATTGCCATTAGTTAGTAAGTTAGTTTACTGTCTTCTTTCAAATGGCATATTCATTAACCATATAACAATGATTTATGAATAACAGAAAAACAAAAAATATACATAAACACAGTTATTCTACAGACCGAAGAGGTTGAAGAGGCTGAAGTTTAAAACTTATTTTGCCTAACCCTCTTAACACATAGAATAGAGTACAAGAATCATGAAAAAAATCATCATTTAAAAAAGAGAATATTTTGTTTTCAACTGTTTATTAACCAGGGCCGAAACAAAAACTAAACTATAACCAGACTATAACCAGAACCAAAGAATAAATCGTTTAGAAACCAAGGCACAGCTCAGACCTAATCCCAACTAAACCAGAGCGAGATCTAGGAAGCACAATATATTGCTGAAAAAGTATAGAGAATAAACGATAATACTGAAACTTATTTATGCCACTGAGACACAATAACCCAAGAGCAGATTTAAACCACTAAAACTATTCTAAATGTACAATGCTGTTAAAAAAATGAGCTGCAATATATAAATAAACAGCAGAATGAAATACTTTAGTACTTATATTGCATCAGTAACTTATTAATTCAACTTTCTAGAGCTCAAATCTTATAATATAGTCAAGAAATAACCAGAAATTTCCTAGGAGTGCAAAGAACATGTACAGAAAATAAATATTGACCCCAAAAAATATGTTTCCTACTGTCATATATTGAATGATAAGTTAATATAGTAATTATCGTGACAGGCTTAGCTAGATCAAGCCAAAACACGCCACAATGCGGTACAGGATAGAACCAGGCTGTGTTAAGTAAAGACCTCACTATTGATTTGTGCAGCTAAATGGAGTATTGAGATGGATTTCCTCAAGTGCTTAGCTCAGGAGAAGTGGCTCCAGCTCTAAGTGGGAGGATAGAGGATAGAGGGTGCATGTGTGTATGGGGCATGGGGGGGCGAGGTGAGAGGGGTGTAAAGGGGGCACTCACCACTGTGTCCGACACCTGTTAGTCCGGGGTGATGGCTCTGAGGGAAAGTGCTGAGTCGTGGTGAAGAGTCCTGCGGAGAGGTGGGGCTGAACAGCTTCTCCTGCTTCTTCATGGTGGGAGAGGACATGTCTGCTGGGGAGGAGCGCAAAGCAAGGTCAAGGAGGAGACGGACAGAGATAAACAAGCCAAACTACAACTATGGAACTACAACTATTTTGGACTTGTAATATGCTGTTCCCTTCAAATGATAAGGTTATGTTTGACAATTTGGTTCTTTTCTTGTTCCTGAATACCTTCTATAGACTATATAAAGGTTTATTTATTAAGTAAAAATACAATTCCCAATACAATTTAATTTGAGTGGTCAAAATTGATATTCTGTATCATTGTCCAAACTTCAAAATTGTTTAAAGGTCCTATGTAGGGATGTCCACATTTCTCAGTATGATACTTTCACGGTATACATTTCACAGTACGATATTTATTGCGATATTTTGTGAAGGCAAACAAAATTGTGAATATGATACTTTATTCTCTTTAAAATGCCTTGACATGCCTTTGGTTCTGTCATAATCTAAAGAATTTAAAGCGCTTAAAAACTGTTATTTCTTCATGTATTAGTAATCTGCACTGAAATGGAGCAAAGGATCATGGTATATGTAGTTCTCTCTGTTTTTTTTAGCTATATCGCTGCGCCATAACTATTAATTTAAGCAGAGAGACGTGTAATTCGATATACTATGATGACCCACGATATTATTGTGAGACTTCTGACGATACGATATCATGATATTTCGGTTATTGTTACATCCCTAGTCCTATACTATTTGATCTATGTTATAATATTTGTTGTGTTGAGTTGTGTTCTGTTTCATTCACACATGTTGAACACGTGCATATTTAGGCTTCTTTTCTCAAACAGAAAACACTCCTGATGTCATGTTGTAATATAAGAGTGCTCCACTGTGTTTTTAAACTTCATACACCTTCACTAGAATCATTTGGCGTACACGACATCACGGGGTGGAACAGAGCATTTTGAGCTTTGGAGTAGACAGACCAATAATAAAGGGTTACGTAAACATGTGTGAATGAAACAAAAAAGAAAGAAAGAAAAAAAAAACATGGCTTACAACTAAATACAGTAACTTTTAATGTAAGAGCAAATGAACCTTATATTATTAATAACTTTAGTGGCAAACATCTTCACAATCTTAAAGGCCCATATGTTGAATGCTATGCTATAATAACAGCAATTAACTTAATTAGAACAACCATTACCAGTTTGAAAAGAAAACAATAAAATGACACATTTATCCAATTGTCCACTAGGTCTTCACACAATGGTGGTTTTTAAAAACAATCAGATTAACTCATTAAATGATGCTGCTTAAAATATGTAGGATATTATGGGGTCATATTCCAAATGGTGAATACATTTTCATATAGGACTGTACAAAATAATCACTAAATAATGTATGGAGATTAAAAGCAGTGCATTGCCTTTTGTTTCACACTGACTTAAACATTAGTATAAAATGTGTAGAGTGGTCGGTGCCAAAAAAACAAATTATTGAAATCAGTCAGGATTAGTGTTATCCAGGGGCTTGTGTCTTCAGGAAAACCTGTAAACAACGACACATTTACAAATTAACAAAAATGCGCAATGTCAAAATCACTGATGATCTGAGGAATTATCTCAAATCACTCCACTTCTCCAGTCGACTTTGGAAAACCACAACTTTTCCTAGCGCATTAAAACCCAGTGAACTAACACCGGCCTTCCAAATAGGATTTAGGAATTTGAAGACCCTCACGTAATCTTAAATTGAATTTTACAGTGTAGCATCTGCTCGCCGCGGCCTGACAAGCAACTGTAATTCCCCATGAATAATCCCGAAGGCTCAGCTTGAACAAGAAATATGTTTACTAAACTGAACTTTATAAACTCAAAAAACTATGCCAACAAGTTGCTCATTATGGCTGCTCTATATTTTTCCTGAGCTATGTTCTGCTGTCATGGATGTGTGCTTTTCAATTTTCCCTGGTTGGACGCAGAGTCTGAAAGCAGCGTGATAACAAATAGATGTGCAACGCAATGGCTCATGTTTGTTTTTTTTTAGACAGCATTCATCATTGTGAATCTCCGAGGTCCACAAAGTTCAAATTCATTCATCATGTCTCTATAATACGCGTGAACATCACATGGGCATGTTTAAGATAGTCATCCATATACGTCCCTTATATCACTCTTTCTATGTAACTAGATACTTTTACGCAAGCAATTCATATTCCAGTGTATAAAATGTCCCAGATGGATTATGATCTAAGAACTGCATGGTCTTAAATAATTCTGTGGGAGGTATTTTAGAGAACATTGGTTGGTCCATGTCAGGTGTTCTCAGCCTTTTTCGCTTATACTTTTTCTCATCTACCAGGCAAATATATATGTACAGATACTATAGCACACTGTATTATTACTACTACTATTACATTTTCTTGTTTTAAAGGTATCGATGTCCAAAATCTTTCAAAACATAAATAAATAAAGGAGATGAAGAAGGCGATGGCACTCATATGTTGCTGTAAGAAGCAGAGGCAGTATAGCAGTAGTATAAATACTACTAGAAATAGAATTAGTACCATATATTTTTATTTTATACAAATTTTGGTTATGATTACTTTTTCTTGAGTAATAATATTTTGAAGTAACATGAGTACTTCTATTAGTAGTAGTAGTATTAGTCACAGTAGCAGCTGTGGATGCAGTTGTAATGATTGTAATTTGTTTGTATTTACTTGTATGTAGAATATAGTTGCTGTTGAAGGAGCTGGAGCTGTACAGTCTCGATGGGGCCCGTTCACAAGGAGGATCTCTTGTTTCTGGAGAAGGGGGTGACAAAGGTGACAGCGATTTGGGGATTTCTTATTTCTGAGGTTGTGAGAGGATACAGGCTTAAGTACTTCAATATTTGTATCACAGCGCGACATGATGTAGCACTATTGATATTATTGTAAAATGTTTCCATATGAAAACCTGCTTTTTCTGGTGCTAATTAAGTCCTCCAGAGACTCGCCTGGACTGCCTCGGGAAATTACACTGGACAATTAATTACAACTATTTAAGCACTGTTCAAAAAGTCAGCTTGTATTACTCCGTGCACAATGTTAAAATACACATGTTTTTTTATTACACCAATGAGGCATATCATTATAAAACTGACGAATGCAGTGAATAACAGATTACGTCAACATTGTGGCACCTGCTGATGGGTGTGGAATATTTTTTAAAACATTTTTCATAAATCGGCATCCGGGATTAATAAATTGTACAATTATTCGTTTTTCAAAGCTGCCCCAAGCCTCTGCATATAACTATGTCATTGTCCTCTGTGCATTAAAAGGGATTTTGAAAGAGCTCATATTACACTATTTTCTGATCTCTGTTATAATGTTGTTTCCTCATCACAAACATATCTTGTGTTTTGTTTCATTCACACATTTTTAACACACAAACTCTAGATATTTAGGTCATGTGGTGATACAAGAGATGCTCCACTGTGTTTTTAAACTCCATACACCTTCGCTAGAATCTTTTGGATGATATCAGATCTGGAATTGCCAGTTTTTATTGAACAAAAGGTAAAAGGAAGCTGACTAATCATAAAAGAATACTCAAACACAACTCCAGGTAATGAGGTAACAGCATTTTAACATGGCTTAAAGCTCACAATAGGTAATTTTGTGTAATATACGACCTTTAAAGTTTATTTGGGAACTTTATTTCAAGGTGTGGGTCTTGCTAATACATACATGGATACAAAATTAAATAATTACTCACTAAACAGGAAAAAATAAAACGTGAGAATGTGCGATAGTGGCAGCAGCAAGAAAAACTACTCTGGCTTGCATTGTTTGAAAAAAGGGAGGGGGAAGCTGGTTCACACATTATAATCTGTTGCCTACTAACAACAGACATGTGGTCATAATGTTTAGCCCGAACAGTACGCGCTCAGAAATCATGTTGCATGTTATCCTGTACAATGCCAAAAACCCACCATTGTACAATTGCGTAGCCTTTTCCCTATGTGGCTTTCCCTCCCTGCATTGTGAGGTTACTCCGAATGACAACCATGTGCTAGAATTGACCACTTGGCACTTAGCGCGGCCTCATATGGGTTTAATATCACTCCACTTTTTCATTTATTCTCTTCTGACAGAATAATGGCTTTCTTCGGAGAGTTTCCTGCCCACCGTGGTTCACCCCAAAGTGTCTGGCGTTATGGGGAACAATGAGCGCAGGCCGTGTGCGCTGGGACTGGGTAGGAGTTTGAGAGCGCTCCTGCTGTGGTCCGTGGTTATCCAGTCACCACAGTCACTACCACCACCGCTGCTTCTTCTAAGGCTGCACTGCTGTTTTCCTCCTATAGTCATGGGGCTTTTTACGGTCAAATTAAAATACAATATATATAACGTGTAGATTAGCTGATGAAAAGATGGGATTTACAGTGGTTTCAGACTGAGGTGTGTGCTTTATTTCTAAACTAGGCCAGCCCACAGTTACGGTATGTTGTAGAAAATGCAGATAAAATAAAAATATCTGTGAATATTTTAGAGTCGATTTTCAATTTCAAATTTATCTGGGTTTGGAAAGCTGCAAGATGACATTGGCTTGTGGTTAAATTGTAGCTCTATTGAAACAAAAGAAAATATAAGATAGGGCTGCGCAATGAATTTAAATTTGAATTGAGATCAAGATTCAGTCATTTCTAATCTACAGTGATCAGCCTGGGCCTTTTTAATGGAGAGGTCCACAGCCAATTCTCTGTCAGTTAAAACATGCGGTTTGGAGCTGAGACCAGACTTTAAAGAGGAAATGTGTTTATGTAGAATGACAGTGATTAAAAGTCTGTATTATTTATTAATTAAAAGCCACTGAAAGACAAAATAAAATAAACAAAACGTGAAATGTTATTGTCAGCTTCCTCAAATATCTGTTAACATAAAATAATTTGTTCATTTAGTTAAGAAATATATATGTAATATGAAAATGAATGAGGTTATTTTTCGCTTTCTTTGAAAACATTGTCTAAAAATACTGAAAATTAAAATAAATAAATAAATAAATCCTTATAATCCTGCTGTGTTCCTCTATTTGCAATACTTTGGTCAACTCCGGCTATTAGCTATCATGTGTGCATTTGGATTTCAGTGACCAAGCCAGGCGCTGGGGTGTGCAAAGAAGTCAATAGAGAGTGGGAATGATCCGGAAACATGGGACACTGGAGCATTAATTAAAAGGCCGACGACTCTGCCACTCCGCTCTGCACCAGGAGGCAGCATAATGAGACACACAAGCTATTCTGACCCCTCTCTCTTATCCCTTGACCATTTGTAAAGGTGCACTATGTAACTTTTCCGATGCATTGCTTGTTTCCGTAGAGATGTTACTGCTTTGCCTGGAATGTAATGCAAAAACTGAAATCTAGCCATGTTAAAGTGACTTGAGTTAAGGAAGTTTTATTAAAATTTGAGTAAATTTCACTTAACAAGCAAACTAATCTGCCAATGGAACAAGACTTTTTATACTTAAAATATGAAAATACATCTTGCTATAAGAAAAACAACAACTCTTTGCACTTAAAATAAGAAACTAAACCTATTGTTGCTTAAATTAAGAAAAACAGACTTGTTCCAATGGTAGATAATTTTACTCATCTACTCAAATAAAGTAAAATGTTCTTAGTTTAAGTCATTTTCACTTACCTAGGTATTGCTTTTTGCAGTGTGTCTCATCGTATCACATGTAATAATCTATCTTGCATGTTTTCAATTCCATGTGTTTTATTGCTAAAGAATGCATTGGAAAACATAGATTACTGTGAGATGGGTCGCCCCTCCACAGATTTGACTTGTAGCTTTGCCTAGTGGGGATCAACTGCTTGCATAAAGGGGAGCATTCCAGGAAAAGCAGTATTATACATTACATAGTTACATAGTGCACCTTTACATGACCACATTTTTGACCAACTGACAAATTCCTTTAGCACAACTGACTTTTCAATACTTTTCAGCCGACATGAAAAAGTTGATGAAAACTAAAGCAAACAGCTCTCGTGATGAGATTTTCAGTCAGAATTCCCCAGGTGCTGTTGCTAGAACACCATGTACTTGAAAGCCTTCCTCATTGGACGTCCAGTGTCTCCTTTGTGCATGAGACAGGTGTGAAAGAGAACTCCGATTTGCATTCAAAACTCCAGTTCAGAAGTGCTCAAACATTTATATGAGAGGAGAGGCCTGCGGCTATCTCTGTCATGGTATGTATTTTAAAAGGGTTGAACAGGTTCATGAGTGCGGAAACCAGATGCAGTTTACACGCAGTGAGAAAGAGAGAGAGGGCAGGAGCGTTCAAGCACATACTAAGCAGGCCACAATGTTTTTGCTATGGAGGAATTAGCAAAAGCCATTAAATGTGGCTAATATGAGGCTTTTGGCAAATGACAGTGAACCATAAATGAACTGTCCAAGTCTGTGTACGTTTATGCACTTTTATCTGAATTTGTAATCACCTTTTAAGCTAGAGGCTAAGGATAGGTTTCTGAATTTGAATGTTGATCAGGACAAGTACGAACAAGGATAACAGAATCCACTATGGTTCTGTTACTTAGTTAAGTTAAGTGACCAGATCAGATTCTTTTTTTTTTTTTTTGCAAGACTTAAATTTTTAAATATATAAAACCAACCAACAAATAAATTATTGGAATGGGATTGTTATTATTATTATTATTATTATTATTATTATTATTATTATTATTATTATTATTAATAATAATAATATAAGAAACTTTGTATGTAAACTTTATACTAGATTACAATGTCCCTGGTCTGTAGTCAGATGTGCAACTATTCTATTAAATTAAAGTAAACAAGTGCACCTGCTTTGCCAAACCACAAAACTTTCAAATGTGTGAAACAACCCAAGAGGATGTAAACAGGAAGTCAAACATGAAACCTGTCAAGAAATGTCAAAAACATGTCAAGGTATGTGTAAACAGTGTTATAAATAACCTATATTTAGAAACCTCTTTGAATCACATGAACACGAAACAGTGAAATCACCTCCGTCACGGTCGTGCCAGTTGGCGCGGCTGCTGGCAGGTGAACTCGGCGAGGAGTAGAAGTCTGGACCGGTCGGGCTGGTGTCCATGTTCTCATCCATGTTCACCGTTTTAGGCCTTTTGCTGAAGAGAAATACAAGAATATATTTGTGCATTTTTCTTATCTTTATTGTCACTATCAGCAGTCAAATGAGACAATGTTTAGTTTAGTTTAGTTTTTTTTTAACAATAGTCATCATGTTTACAATAAAACACTAGCAAATATTATCATTTCCAAACTGTAGCAGTGCATTTTGTCAGTCATTTTAATCTTAATGACATTATTGCAAATTTCAATTGATACAAAAAATATGTAGCTCACTAATCTAATCTAAGTTTTTCTGAAAGACTAACCACAAAATCTTACTAACAAATGATTCACCATAGTTACAGCCTTTATAATAAAGTTCTTTAATATTTCATGCAAATTCCAGTGGGCAGTGAATTTTTTCTCTATCGTTTTAATCTTAATAAAATTATGGCCACTATCAATTTGGTACAAAAGATATGTAGCCTACTAATCTAATCTAAGTCTAATTCTTTTTTTTTTCTGAAAGACTAACCAAAACCAAAATATTACTAAGAACTAGGTGTATTCTTCCTCTGCAGGTCACTTTTGTAGAACTGCAGTGTGGATCTGCTTTTTCTTTATTTTTGTTTACTATAATTTTTGTCTTTGGGCCCAGCACGCAATCGCAACTTTTACTGGATGCGGATGTTGCTATCTATCAGTAGAATTTTGAGAGTAATTGCTTCAAATGACCCCAAAATATAAATTTGGAATAAATATATATTCCCAAAATTCAACTGCCCTACTCCATTGCGACTCTCCCTGTGACATTACCAACCCCTGCATTAGCAACTACAACAGCAAACATGATGCTACAGAGGAAGGTTACACAGCTATGACCTTATTCTAATTGTGCTAGATTTGCTTGTTTGCGCTTTTGGAAGTTTGCACTGACCTGCCGGGAGGGGAGGAGAGGGAGCGATGCAGCCCCACACTGGAGTTCAGGTCGTGGTAGTACGGTTGGCTCGGCATATCCATGGAGAAGTTTACCGCTGCGCCGTGGGTGATGGGCACTACGGAGGACACATAAAAGATACAACTTTAATCACCGTAAGAGAGGCAAGGTACATGTCAGCACTATAAGCCCGAGCTGGGGGATGCACAATTAACTGTAAGGCAAAGCTTGAGTGACTGTTATTGACGCTTTGAGTTTAGGGGTATCAAATCAAACGCTCCCAATTCACAGGTTAACTGCCCCGACCAGCCAGCCCTATCCGCTGATTAACAAGTCGGTGAAGCCCAAAGAGCTATAGGGAGCCACGGGCGACAAAACTTTTACCTTATAGTGCATTTGCTGTCTTTTATTATCTCAAGTGCACAACAAATCCAATTGTGTAAGTGAGTGGCCCCTAAAGTTCGCTGTAATCAATATTGTTAGCAGCAAAGCAAGAAAAGCCAGACAGATAAAATCCATGAATCTCCTTGAAGGCTCCTTTAGTGAGATTAAAAGCAGGCAAGGGTGCTGCACAAACTTATTCCAAAGGCTAAAAATGCTGTGTAATGTTTAAAAGTGCTGAGTTGTTCTTCTGTTATGTTTAAGGAATTAAGGTAGGAGTGACAGCTACTGCAGCCAATCACATCAGTGTCTGACAACCAGGAACATGTGAAAGATGAACTCCTACTGAAATGAATGAGGTCATAAACATGTGCACGTCAACAAAAAGCGCACTCAAATTCTTAAAATAACTTTCTTTTATTATCCCAAATAAACGGCAGGGCAGCTGGAATAAAACTCTAAGGTAAGTTAACAAGTATTTACCTAGAAGGGAAAAGAAAGTTGAGACATTATTTTAATTAAACCTATAAATGTCTTGATTGAGCAGTAAATGGACAATTGAGTTCAGAAATACCACTATATCTGTACTTGAATGATTACTTTGAAAGTTTAGTTAAATTTTTAGTTGTACACAGCTCTTTTTAAACACTTTTCATCACAGACAATAAAATACATTTTTCATTTCCACTATTCCACAATAATGTCATAAATTTAAAAAAATATTTCCTACCTCTAAAGAAGTATAAGAGTATTATTTTCTGTATTTTAGTAAGTTGCATCACTATTTTATTAATTCAGGCAATAAGTTAAATCTTGCGCTACTCGCCATAGCACCATGTCTTTCTTTATGATTTACTGCTGAAATTAAGGTGTTATTTTCCTTATTGCGGTCCAGGTCTGGGATATTGTTTCAAACCCAAAGGCAGTTCACACTCTCTCTTTCCTTTCTCTTTCTATACCCCACTCTGTCCCAGAATCTCTCTCTCTTCGCAATCGCTATAATTCTCCCCTTCTTCCCTCCCGTCTCTCTGTACCTCTCGCCTATCTCTCATCCTCTGTCCTCCTTTTTCTGTATGCCCCTTCCTTCTTTCTTTCTCTGACCACTCTCAATAATTCCCTCGATCGTTCTCTCTCTTTGGCCTGGTCTCTCTATACCTTCCTTTCTTCCTCCCTCTCTTTCTGTACCTCCTTCCCCCTACACATCCCTCTTTCTCTTTCTCTATATATACCTCTCTCTCTATACTCCCACCTCTGTCCCTCTCTGTTTATACCTCCCTCTGTCTCTCATTTTCTCTCTTTCTATCTCTCTATATATACCTCCTTTTCTCTCTATCTATATTTCACCCCTCTCTCTCTCTCGTGGTCTCTCTCCTCTTTCCAAACCTTTCCTCCTTTCCTCTCTCCTTCTTTCTCCCTCTACCTCTATACACCTCCCTCTTTCTCTCCTCCCTTTCCTTCCTTTCCTTCCTCCCTCTCTCCTCCTCTCTCTCCGTTGATGAGAGCAGAGAGTGTGTGGCCCTGTCTGTTGTGGTCTGAGGTTCACCACTGGCACGATCCATGGACCAAAACCCTCGTCTAAAACCCTGGCAAACCCCACTCCGGGCCTTGGCAGCGCCCCCTACCCACGACCCACCACAACGCGCCGCTTGTGGAGGAATGTAACCGGCTCAAAGCGACCATTGTTATTCTTTCATTCATGTCTGAGGACGGCCCCCGAATATCATTGACACTGGCGTTTTTTCTGTTTTGGCTAGACAAGATTTTTACAGTGCCACTTGGCCACTGTACTAGATTTGACTTGTACGCTGTGACGCTCCAAAAAGAGTGCTTAAGTAGATGGCACAGGCCCTTGTTGTGATTGCTTAGCCTATAACAAAATGAGAGCAATTAGTCCATCAAATCCACAACATCTTACAAGTCTATATTATTTTAAAAAAGCATGATTCAAGTGGAAATACAGTTCTCACACTGAAAAAATCTCAATGACTAAACACATTTTTGTACATCATTAGTAAAATAGGCCTGACACTGTAGTACATTTTGAAGCATGATATATTGCTACAGAGATGTACTGCGATAAATTATAATACTGAAACTACATTATGCCACTGATACAATGACAATAATGCAAGATAATCCTTGTATTTTTATGTTTATATAGAATAATTAAGTGGCATGACCCGTAACAGATTAATAACAGAGTGAAGCAATACAGAGGTTAATTTTTCAAACCTTTACAGCTCAAATCTCTTTATATTACAGCACTTTTACACTTTTACTTTTACAAAGAAAGTGTACACACAGTAAATTCTGAGACCCAAAAAATATTGTCCTAGCTTTCATATACTGAATGATAAGTCAATATACTGTAGTAATTGTCGTGATTATAGTAAAGTTATAGTAGAAATGTTTTTATCTTATATTTTGTTTGTACACTGAATTAGTGTACAAACTAGTCTCTCCAAAATATCACGATAAATATCATGTCGTGAGATGCATATAGTGATACCATGAGATTCGGATATCATTTGGTTACATCCCCAGTTCTAGAGTATCATATCACTAGTATCTTGCCAACGCACGTCCCTTCTAAATTCTATGGCTATTATGTCAACAGTTCCTCTGCCCCTCTGGTCCTCTCAGTGTTGACATAATACTTTTAAACATGCAAGGGCCTCTCTGCTGTTGCATTAATGAGCGGCCTGGTCCAAATGCTGGTCAGCCTTGAACCTTGAGCGTGCGTGCCTTTGATGGACTTCAAAGAGAGTCTCACCCGCGCACAGAGTCAAAGAGGAGATAGGGGGACACCAGGCAGCTCGCATGTCTGTCCTGGGAGTGACCAGACTACTGACTGACAACTCCAGAGCACCCGCCGACCTTTTTAAAATTCCAAGCTCCGAAAACTTCAGTCGGCTTTAGTGCAATGGGCCCGGGCACAGGAGACCCTTGCGCCAGCGCCATCTGCTTAGGGGGCAAAGCTAAACGCTAAACAAAAACAATGCCATTTCAAAGAGTTTAGAGAGGTTGTAAATGTCTCATACAAGTTTGGAGATCAGATGAGGCGTGCGTTGACTTTAGAAACTTTGTTAATACGAAGTTGTTGCAGTTTGGCAAATTTCTACTGCAAAAAAATATTTCTAACTCATATTTTTACATTGATTTTAATAGGACAAGCAAGTAAAACTGTGGAGAAAGTGTGTTTTAATATGATAAATAAAATGATCTTAGCGTCTCTGGTTGACTAACATAACAGCAGAATATTAATTTTAACTACTATATTGACTTGACATGTTAGAGGGAACAGTAATTTTTGGGGGTCAGTATTTATTATGTGTACTTTTTCTTAGTAAAAGAAGGAAACATTTTGTTATTTTTGGATTACAGTTAAGATTTGAACTGTAGAGGAGTGAATAAATAACTTCTACGACTCATTATAGATACAAACTAACTACTAAGTGTTTCATTCTGTAACTTGTTTATTGTCGGATTGGATTTTTGAACAGTGGTGTAGATTTAGACTTGTCTTTTTTGGATAATCCTGCTTTAGGGTTATTGTGTCAGTGGCATAAATTTGTTTCAATATTAGTGTTTATTGTATATATTTACATCAGCAATATATTGTATGAGAAATATAAGAGAAATTACTAGCAAAAAATATTTCTATCTGTTATTTTGTACACTGAATTGAATAGGGCAAGCATGTAAAAAATGTGGAGAATGTGAGAAAAAATATGTATCTTAGCATCTCTGGTTGACTAACATTATAAAAAAAAACAAAAAAAACAATATTAATTCAAATATTTTGCAGCTGCACCACTATTACTGCAGTTCATAATATTCTAATAATATTTTCTGAAAAAAAAAAAAAAAAAGAAGCATTAAGTATTCAATATGAAAAAAGAAAATTGTCTGAAGGTTAATAATATTAAATGTACTTTGAAGGACTAAGTGATTAAGTGATTGACATTGCCAAAAAAGAAAATATCTTAACCTGCCAACCCTATTAACATCTCTATAAATGTAGTGACGTAAAATAAAAAAGTACCTCTTATAAAATCTTAATTATGTACAACAATGGTACTTTTCACATTCCAGCGCTGCTTTCTGAATGGGCCCTTTGTGTATCCTAGTCTTGTATAATGCAATAATAATGTACAAGGCATCACAGGTAAACGAAGCCCCGGGCGATTCAGCAGAACTACCTTAAACGGCTCACATACAACTGCATGTCTAAACAGGGAGCCGCACAGGTGTTCGAGCAAATTCAAACCCGTCAAACCAGATATTCCACTGTGCAATCAGACAGTCAAACCTTAATCCTGTGAGCTTCTTGGAAACTGTATGTTGAGAGTAAATAATACTCCCTGTTATTTAGTTTGATGCTACAAAGAGAGGAGTTAAATGAGGACATGACCCCATAATTGAGTTTAAACCTTAGGCTGGGATAATGATCAATGCAAAGTTAAAGAGTGGCTTACTTCTAGATACCCGCACCAGCTCGGAAACACTGAAAACGCCAGATTTGATGAAGCTGTCCTCCAAGTACACTGCAAAAAACAACAGAAAAATTGTTACACATTGGCAAAAAAATCCAGGAATATGACAAAAATTTCCAGAGATGTTTTGGTTGTCACTTGGTGTTATGTAAATTTAAAATAAGTGCGACGGATTTCTAGTAAAATAGATTTTGCACTGCTGATGACAATTAAATGTGCTGTACAATTTGTGGACATGTTTTGTGTGTGTTTTGAAAAAAGACAGCTTCCTATTCTCTGATCAAACATGACTTGTTACTTATCAATATATGTAAAAATCAAATTCACTTAAGTGCACATTAATTAGCTTCACTGGTTTTATTTTATACAGCCAGCTAAAATAGAATGCAAGTTTAGCAATATTAGGACAATAAGAGAAAAGAGTCTCAGCCTATTACTGTCAAAACATACAATTTAACCTAATCAGTTTTAAGGCATAATAAATGTAATTATAGTATTAAATATAAAGGTTCAGCTAAGGTTGTATTTATATTTAGAGGCAGAGAACCATCGATATCTTGCTTATGTAAATTTATGAGTGGAAGAATGTATAGTACGCAGGGTAATCAAAAGCCGTTCGTCAGCTAAAACTCCCAGACAAGTTCCTGACACCCAAATGACTCTTGCTCTTTGATGCCATGCCAACGCCACGGAAACCCTGCCAAAAAAGATCAGCGGCTCGATTGGCACCTACAAAAGTCAGTCTCCCGCCTCCAGTGTGCTAGCTCGGCGTTAGCGAAGGGGGAACCATGCCTACTCCCGAGGTCTGACGCTTTGGCTCGCTAGCATGTTTTCCTTGGCACCCGATTCAGCGTAACCTGCTCTTGAGGTAGAAAAGTAATTATGGCGCTCACAAACTATTTTCATTCCTGTATTGTGACGGCATGGCGTAGGTCAGTCAGGGGAACAACGGGGCTGTCAGTGAGGATGGGTTCTGGATCACCCCCAAAGATCCGCTCAAGGCTACAGGCAAATCTGCTGCGATGTGCTCACTATCAATTTACAGGGAGTGGTAATGTTGTAGCACTAAATTTTCAGGAGACTTAAAATATTGAGACTTCATATTATCATAAGAAAATAAGCTATGTTTAGTTTACAGTACAGCCAGCTACATTGGTGGGACATTGCTACAGTTTATTTTTAGTGTCATGGGACTACATTTTTGAAACTTTTAAAACATGGATAATGATTTGTTCAATATTTATTCTTTGAGAATTTAACTGTTCTTACACTGACCTGTAATGTGTCTACAGAAGTACCTATTAAAAAGAGTGAATGTACTTGTTTAATTTCATCATATATGTCATGTATATGAGATTATTGTATATCCTTATATTTTTAATCATCCATATTTTAATCTGCTGTAATATATTGTGATTTACATAGTTGTGTGTATGTATAATATTTTGAATATAAGTGCAAGTTTTCATTTTATTTTGGAATAGTTCATTTTTAATTATTAGTGTCTGTAAAGGTGTGTGCAAATCATGTTTTTTTCCTTAAACTATGCCACACAATCCACTATATCATTGTCACTCTAATAATAATTTAAACTAAAACATTTATTTATTACAGAATATATATATGTTACTTTTGCTTTTCTTTAGGATTTTTTTCATACCCTGAGTCTTGGCTCCACTGTCTATAGGTAAGTGAGTTTATAGTCTGTGCATAACTCTGTAGCTACCAGGTATGTTTGCTATGCACATGGTTGTGACTGTACTTGAACAATAGGGTGCTGACAGCAGAGTTGATGAGTGATACTACGTACCTGGAAGAGGGTTCTTGCCTGGCTCATTGTTACTGGGACTTCCTGACTGCTGCGAGTCTGCAAACACACAGGACAGGACATAAGAGTTAGGATATTACAGTATAAGGAAAAGCTGCACAAAGTAATGCGAATTATACAGGCATACAGTAAGGCTTGGAAAGGTCAACGAGGTACATTTATATGAGTAAATATACAGTTAGACACATATTACTACAGTTTTTTGTTCAACATATTTTTAGATTATTGTCTATTTAAAATCTCTAGTTTTTGTGGTAAAAACAGATCATTTGTTTGTCTTGGTGTCATGTATTTCTGAAGATTTCATAGCTGAATGTTTGAAAATCAATTGACATATTCACATGCTAATTTTTGTCCTATTCGTTTTTATCTTAAAAGTTATAAAACACTTTTCATAATAACACGTACCTCTGTTCAGACTTATAACATCACATTTTATCTTTAATTAAACATCTCGCTTGACGTCTTAATGTTTTTCTTATCTGTTTACACACTATTATCATGTATGAAAGAGTAAACTTTGCAAAAGGCGTAGCACTGTCTGACACAGGATACTATAAAACTGTTTTTAACTGGCTTCATGTTCAGTATATGAGTAATTTTTCAAACAGGCTGCTGCTGGAGGAGTGTCCAGGGGGGCACAGAGAAATGTGTCCGATCCTGCTGTTCAAGGTACGAATACAGTAGAAAAAAGTGAGGGGCGGGTAGCAACCAGGAAACATGAGCGGAATTCTTTCCACTGACTTTGCTCCACGAAGGTTTAGTTTGAGGCGACTGGGACTGACGTGCACTGTACCTCACCGGGGAGGCAGGGCTGTCAACCCCCTGGAGGAAAAGTTAATCAAAAATAATCCAAACAGGAAAGGAGGATAAATTAAAAAGTGCTCGTTGGTGGGGTAGTGGTTTAAGCTGTTATATATGCATTTGATATCACCTTGCCCTGTATGTCTCTACCCACTCTCTCCTCATTTCATGTTATAACTGTCATGTCCAATAAAGAAAATGTTTATAATCATAAAAATAACTCAAGGCAAGGCACAGGTTGAATCTATCAACGATACATAGTGCTCAGACTCACAAAAAGGATTTAATATTTCAAGATGTAATGCTATTAAAATCTATATTATTATCTATATAGCCTCCATGAATAAGGCTCTGGATCATCTCACAATGATAAATGAAATACTTTAGTTTGGGTCAACACTCTAGTTAAACAAATTACTATTTTATCACGTAAAGTTAGGGATGTATCTACTTATGGTATGCAATCCTTAAAACATAAAAGCCCTGTATGCCCACAAAGACAACATCTTTCGCTGTAAATCAAATCTTGGTTATTTTGGAGGAAAATCCTTCCAAAAAAAAAACATACAAGGCGCTTGAGTGTAGTGGACCTCCAGTTTGATTGAAACCAGTCTGAGCCACACACATGCCCCAATGAAAACCAGCAGTCCGATTATCATCTCCGCCTTAAAACACAGACAAGAGACAGTGAACTCAGATACCCCCTGCTCACATCAACCGCCTTTTCTGCCCCGAATTGTGTTACAGCGGTTGGATAGAGGGAAAAAATAGGGGGAGTTGTAGAAGTAAAAAAATGGCTGAAAGATTTATCCCTTTCTTGTTCCCTTGCAGTGTCTCTGGTGCCTGTTCCCCCCGCTCCTAAATTTGACTATTAAACAGCGCTGCAAAAACAGAATGTTCTTGGCCGAAGCTCAACGATGACAAAGTAGGGAGGGAGCAAGACCATACGTTAAGAAAAAGAAAAAAAAAATCCCCTTTTTTGTAAGTGTAGCCCTAAAGTGAAGATATATGCAAGCGTTATAATGTATGTCGGCAGTGCTTCCGGATAGCATAAAAACATAGCTCAAGTTTTAGTAGGCTGCTGTAGAAAAAAGATTGAAAATTATTTATGTGCGTCTATTCATTTGTATGGTCTCAGCAAAACAGTTCCCACTGCTTTGCTTGCAGTAAGGCGCAAGTCTCCGCACACACACACACACATTAGGGTTGTAAAGCTGCTTTTGTGGCCGGGCCGAGTTTTGTGTGGACTTGGCACAGTACATGTCTATAAAGTGATTGCGGGGAGCTCGGGCGGCCTTGTCTCTCTGTCTTCCCCCGCCCCCCCATGCCACTTTCAGAGTCATCCATCAGTCTAGTTACAACTGCCAACTCCACGCCCGCCGCAAAGACACAGAGCCGCAGAGAAAGGAGAGAGAGAGGGGGGAGAGGAAGAGGAAGGTGAATGTAGTGAGAAGAAGAGGGCTACAGTATACGAGGGGGAGGGAGGGGGTGAGTGGCTTTAAGTCCGATCAGAGTTTGTGTTTTTGTTTTGCGTTTTTTTCCCGACTTCAAGGGCTGAACAGGCAACCATGACAAAAAGAGCAGATGGTCGTGGCAATTAGAGATCCCAGGCAGCATCCTCCAGCATGAGGCCCCGCTGTAGCACCAGGAGAGACCACCTGGACGACTCAAGGTGGATCCGGCATATGGCACATCTGCCAAGGCTGCGCCCGAGCGCTGTACACCTCCCCTATTGCATTACATTTTACCTTTGACCCAAGAAGGGCAGCACTGGTACCACCACCTCCGGGCAAATACAGTATGTGCTAAAATTAGGATTTTTAAGGTTGAGCGGACACAATGTAACCTTATAGTAAAGTTATAATAAATGGTAGGTATTATTTTGTAAATCAACAGGTCTTTAGAATAGATATGCCTGTACGCTGAACGTTTACACTCTAGTGGAAAATTAGGAAGAGGGTGTTGAAGAATAGGACCTACAAGGCATGAAGCCTCAGCCTGTGTCTGAAAGGTGTTCTGTGCAGAAGCCGGGCCAATCCGATAGTGTTCAAATAAACACTGGAGTAACCTGTAAATAAACAGTTGTGGTGGAGGAGGCCGGCTCTGCCCTGGGAGCTTGGCAGGGCTGGAGGAGTCTGACACACACACGCCACACGTACACCCACGGCCCTTTCCAAAAACAACATTTCTTGGCACCCTCTGTCCCTGCCACTTGTTTAAATAAACAAACCGTTTCATGAAGGAAGCACGTATGAATCAGATTATCTACTGTTACTCAGCAAAAGGGAAAAAACAGCAGAGGAGGCTTGTGGCTATTGGATGTGTCCATGAGTTCTTACACCTTCTTGTCCGGTGGGATACTTATCATACCACTGTAACCATTAAAGCAATTAGGGGTAATGGCAACAGAAATCTGGCTCCGCAAGAAAGTTGCTCAGTTCTTGTGAGGTTTCTCCACGCCCATGTGTGTTACCCGCCTGGATTTTATAATCACTAAAACACTCGCTCACTCCACGAACCCACCCCTCTCATTTCTGGCATGATACCCACTCAGGTCCCCTAAATAGTGGGATACACATGCACATACACAACACAGTGTGGATCAAATTAGCCACAGTTTAGGAAAGTATAGTTCTTTACATTGATGCACGGCCCTATCCCACAAACACATGCAGACACGTACAAGTATCCCACAAAATAAGAGTGCGCACGCGCGCCACGCACAGCCTGCAGATGCATACCGCTGTCGACATTTCAGGAGAAGAAGCCTGTCTGGCAGCCATTTTATGCCGAGCGGGGTTCTGTGCACATGTATAGCACTCTGGCTGCCAGAGGCATGGGTCCTGAGCCAAGACGCATTTCAGCAGCCTGGGGAGGCAGGAGGGAGGGAGGACTCCAGGAGAAACAGGAACAGAGAGAGGGGCAGAAATATCGACCTCATTACAGCACAGCTCTGATGCGTAATGTTTCGACAATACAGCTGCTCCTGAGTAAATATTTGATGTGGCCAAGCCGCCTTTCTGCTCAGTGTCCTCCTCTGTACGGAGCAAGAGCTTCATGGAGAACAAACCTGAGAGTTTGTTTGGAGGCCATGACAGTGCTGTACGAGTCTGTGTGCTGTGTGCTAGTGCAGTGTCCTCCTCTGCTCCTGGATTCTATCATTGGCAGTTTGCAGATGACCTCACAGCGCTCGGGCTGCCTTCCAACCGTTGCCAGATCCTGCTCTATTCTCCAAATCTCTTTCTTTTTCTGCTCACTATCAGTCTATCTTTGTCCTACTGCCTGACACACAATCCTGACTCCATTGTACCTCACGCCTGTGTGTATATCTGTTATTGGGTATCTGTGACAATATCACCTTATACAGTTAAAACTATATCTTTTAGACCTCCTTGTTCCCATATGTCTCCATTGACTCCACTGCTGCACCTCTCCATCTGCGATCTCCTTTTTGCCGCCTTTTTAGCCGGTCTCTCTCTCCTGTCCTATCTCTTTGTCTCTCTATCTCTCCCTCCCTCGCGCTTTGTTGTCTAAACAAAGTGGCCTTTATCAGGATGAGCCGCAACCCAAACAAGCCAAACAAAAGATATGGGCGAGGAAATGTGCCCGCTGACGAGGGGAGGATCTTTCTGTGCCAACCATTGTGTGCCAGCCTGCCAACTGCCGATGCCCCCCGCCGCCCGCACAGCCACCATCCCTCCCAATAACCACAGACACTGCATTTTGGCATAGAAGCCCCCCAGCCAACTTGTGCGTGGTATCCTGCTAGAGGTTGGCACTGGGCTTGGACCACATGACACTGATATGAATGGTAAGGGTCAGCAGGAGACAGGGGGCGGCCATCTTGGACTGGCATCAGTAACTAATGAGTGTAGGTTGCCAGTGTATATGTTATGTAAAGCCAAATGCTTTTCTGCTTACTGCGTAATGATCTTATATTAGGGTATGGGGCAATTAAATAAAACAAAATAGGCTTAGTGGCTTTAACATTTCAAACCCGAAGTAAAAGTAAAATTACTTATTATGAACTTATTATAAAGACAGTCTGATTTTTCTTAAAAACTCTAAATCAAACAGTTTCAACTAGTTTTCAGAGGTCTCAAGGTATTTCTCCCTTTCATTCTAGCATACATACTGGGGCAAAACAAATTTTACTTCATTATATAAAGGGATCAGGTACAGACCCACTAGTCTATTAGAACTACTACAAGTGCTGGAGCTGAACTTTTATGAACTATTTCATACTGGAATAAAATTCATTTTGAGATAATACATTTTATCAGTATTAATTAGCCTTGAAAAATGTACTTCATTAAACGGCTTGAGTAAAAGTATCCAGTTACTGTCCAGCTCTACCTCACATTCCCCCCTCTAACTCCCCCAGTCTGTGCTGTCTATTTCCCGCGTGACACTGTAATGATTATCTCATAATTGGGACAAGGCGAGTATTTCTTATTGGCTTGGAGGAGCACCTGGTAATCCGGATAGCCTTCGCTATCAGATGTCGGGCCAGTGACGGGGGGAATGCAGGTATATAGTGAGGATGAGTTACACAGGAACGCACAAAAACACACACACCATACACCACTAACACAATCACATGAAAAAAAGAAAGGCGAAAGGCCAAGAGAAAGTGACAGGGCCAAAGTTGAACCGTCTGAAAGAACAATGGCGTTTTGGCTGGTTTTGTGAAAGACAGACAGCACAGACGCATTCAGGACGAGGAGGAGGAACACACGCACTGTACAGTATTGTTCTGGTCTGGGCTCAGGTCCCACTTCAGCCATAAGTCTCAAATACAACAAATAACACTATATCCTGTACAATGTGTGCTCAATAATAATTTTAGTATTTACAGAGTGAATGGTCGTCAGATGAAGGTTTCAAATGAAAATAAACTTGACAATGCTCCTAAAAAAAATTGGAATGATGATAAGTGCAATATGTAACTTTTTCTGGTGGAAGGTCTGCCATCTGCTCATCTCCACGGAGATGCTATTGCTGTAACTGAAAATTTACACAGAATGGCATTAAACATTAAATTACATCTATTTTGTATTTTGTTGATTTTGTTAGTTTAATCCTCAAAAGCAAATCCATCCTTATTGTGAGAAGGGTCACCTCTCCACAGAATTTACTTTTGTGATGGCATCAGCTGCTTGACTCCATAAATTAGTTTAATGCAATATTATGGAACATTTCAGGGAACAATAATTCCATGGAGATAAACCACAAGTGCCACAATATAGAGTTGAATGTAGATGTGTGCCTATTACTCCATGGGCATACAGACACAGGCCACTAGTTTTATAATTAAAGGGAAAAGTTGATTTTGTAATACAAATCATTTCAGACTTAGTTGGCATGAATCCCGAATCACACCAAAGTTAAACAAACTTTTGCTTTTTAACTGATCCAACAAAACTCTACGCAGCATGCCCACAACAAACTAACGGGTGCAAGTCCCCAGGATCCTCACAGGCAGGCACACACGCACAGACAAACATGGGCACAGACCCAGCGCCCCGCCGAGAGCTGATCTGTGCTGTACATGAGCGGCAGAGTCGTGGGCAGAGCAGCAGACAAACTACACGACACAGTACCTCATCTGTCCCATGAAAAATGAGCAGGCTCGCCCCTACTCTCGTCCCACTTAAAGTTCCCAACTGCCCCCCTCCCGCCCCACCACTACTCCAGTTTACCCTGTTCTCACACTTTCAATGCAAGGACTGAAATAAACACTCTTCTGCTTTTCTGCGTTGTCTATAAATGCTGGATTTAAAGCTCATATATTACACAAAACTGACTCTTATGAGATTTAATACATGACATAATGTTATTACTTCATCAAAAACATATCTGGACTTGTGTTTTATTTCATTTGCACAAGTTTGAGTAACAGTTTATTATTAGTCTATCTACATCTCCAAAGCTCAAAATGCTGTTCCACCTTGTGATGTCATGAAGCGTAGTTTTCAAGTTAACAACTACCATTTTACCTTTAGTTCAGTAGAGATTGGCAATTCCAGGACTGAAATTATCTAAATGATTCTAGTGAAGGTGTATGGAATTTTAAAACATAGAGAAGCACACATGACATCACAAGGTGTAACAGAGTGTTTTATGTTTGAGAGAAGAACTGAGCCTAAAAATGTAAAGTTTGTGTGTTAAACGTGTGAATGAAACAAAACACAACTGCAGGTGTGTTTGTGATGATGAAACAAGATTATAACATAGATCAGAAAATACGGTAATATGGACCATTTAATTATTTATATATTAGATGCTGCTATGATTCCACCAAAAAGTCAAAAAGTTAGTGTCATTATACCAGTAAATGCAGTTTTCAAACAGTTCAACTAAATGGAAAAAGTTCACTATGAGTCATTGAAACAGACATATAAAAAATCATGCAGTACTTTCAGAACTGATTAGCGGCCAACCAAGTATGAGCTATTTTAGTTAATTACTCACATCACTTAATATGCAAAAGCCAAATGATTTTGGTTTCTCGAGTATGCAGTTTGCAGATTTTATAAAATTATTTTTGTGAAGCTAAGACTGCTCACTGAATTTGGGCAAACCATGGAAGTTATATAGGCAAGTTTGTTCAGTGCAGCTTTATAGACGTTTTTTCCCAACAATTAATGAAAAAGAAATACGCAGATAAAAAGCAAGCCTGTTTGAATGTGAGAAAGCGTCTCAGTGGATGAAACGCTAACATTGTTTACAGTTATAAAAGCAGCATGGATTAGCTGATTTTGTGAAAGTGTGGTCTCATCATTCACAAGTTTAATCAGCGTCAAGTCTCGTCTGTGAGAAAAAGCGAGTTTGCATCTGCGCTGAAACAATGGCCCCCATCAATGGCCAGGCCCGGCATCTTTTGGGTATGCACCAAACAAACAATTAGCTTTGTTTTGGCGTAATTGACTGGCAGGACCGGGTGGCATTCACATTCGCCCGCTGTTGCCACCCTGCCATTCGGAGGGCCTGGAGAAGAAAGGGAAGGTTCATACCAGGGTGGAAGGTTGGCCACATCTCTCTGGTTTGAAGACACTGCGTTTTTTTTCACACAGTGGCAAACTTCCAAGCAGGTTTTTTTAAGTAGCGGAGGCTAGCAATGAGGACGAGACTATAGATTTAATTATGCATGCGTGTTTTCTCATTCATTGTAGTGGTGGGAAGGGGAGAGAGGCTAAGGGTGTATGGTGGGAGGGTTTTTAGGGAAGGGGGGGCCAATGACATTCCGTTGTTGTATTCCTCCCACACACAAACACACACACACACACACAAGGAGCAGTCTGGGAGCGAGCCGCTATAGGCTAATGAGGTGACACTCACCGTCTGGAGACTAGCCAAAACAGTCCATTAACTCCTAGCCAGTAGTTAAGAGGAGAAGAAGGAGAAAGGTGGCGGCGGTGGAGGGGAGGGAGGGGCCAAGCGGGTTGGTGGGCGGAGCTTGTTAGAGTGGCCCGCGGAGTTTCGAGTCTTTCAGGATGTGAGGGTGGGGGGTATTTTCTGCAGTTTTGTAGTTGTGAATGAACCAGCGGGGGGGCTCGTACATGGGGAGGAGGGGGGCCAGTCCACGAGCGCGATTATACTTTGTGCGGGCGCTCTTGAGGGACTGTCCGAGTGTGCGCGTGAAGTGGCGCACACACGGCGGCGGGGAGGTGGGGAGCGCACGCAGCCACAAGAGCGGACGGAGGAGATAGATCCAAAACCCCCCAGCCAGGCAGACAGACCTTTGACAGAGCAGCACTGTGATTCGCCCCTTTCATCTTCACAACCCCCCCGTCCACTCGGATAATTATGAGACAAATGCGGCGGACCCCTGCTGCTTGAGTGGCAATGGGCATGGGAGGCCGGCAACACAGAGGAGGGTTCAAACCTGCAAGTCTCGACTGGTCCGCGGAGAGAGTGAGAGAGAGGAGAGGGAGGGGACGGAATGAGAGATGGCGGGGCGTTCAGGGCTCTGGGAAATTCCCCGCTCTCCCCAGAGATGAGAGTTGGCCAACAGATCATAGTTCAGGGACAGCTCGGTGGCGATACTCACGAGCTTAACTGCTTTTAGCCCCCGACTTCCTTTGAACCTCGTCACACAAGCGCTCTGTGTTTCGCCGGCATTGTTGTGAAATCAAACGCACCTTTCGGAAAATTATCTAACAAACTCTTGCTTTGCAGCTTGCATAGTTCGCGGAGTTCACAAAATGTTAAATTATGTGCTTGGGTTCTGCTTGGTGCTGATAAGAAAGCAGACTTACAAATCCAGTGTTACCTACATGTTTATCTCACACAGAGCATGCCAATACCCTCAGAGCCCGCATGCCCCGGAGCGAAACGCATAAACTCAATTGTATTTGTCTTCAAACTCATGAAAATCAATTTTAAATTGCTGAAATTTAAAACTCACTATTGATCCAGTGAAAGTTTCAAAAGTTACTCTATGATGTTGAGAAGGGGTAGTAATGAATAATATTCTTTGATAAATTTACTTTCAGTTTTTACTTTCTACTGCTATTTTCCTGTATTTGGTTGGATTGGTTAAAGAATGAAGGAAGAAAACATGGGAATAGGCTGATGAAAGATATCGTATATTTTCAAAGGGATGATTAGAGATGATTATTTGGTTCACTGATGATCAATATAATTCAGATATAGGTAACCTCAACTTAACTTTATGTTAGGCTACAGACCAGGGGTGGGCAAACTTTTTGGCTCGCGGGCCACATAGGGTCCTAAAGTTTGATTGAAGGGCCGGACAGAAGACAGGACATAACGTGTTAAGAGCTCAGCTTCATTACATTCATATCCACGCTTATGTAGGACTTCAGACATACACAACGCACTTCTACATCGCTGTGAAAGACTCAGAACACACAAAAGTCCATAGTTCCACTGCACACCACAAGTGAATGAAAATCGTGAGCTTACCCTTTTCAAGTCTGACTGTAAAATTGCTTGAAAGCAGAGCTCACATTGTACAGTCACACACATACACCAGAAAGAACAGCATAACTAAACTCCATAATGGTCTGTGCATCAACAATTACAACACAGAGTCCTAAACTTCTCTATGTTTGACTTTTACCAACATGAAATAGAAGCAGTGCAGTCTTATATCTTGAACACCATTACTTCACTCATGGTCCGAATAACTCCTGTAAGAACACTTTACCATAAAGCATTGTGGCCACAATAATACGCCACACCTCAATGTATATATAGTGCGCCATCTACTGGGAAAAGCTGGAAATGTATGACAAATAAAACAACAAGGTTTATTATTGAAATTTATTCCAGTTCGGCGGGCCGGATTAAAAGGTTTAAAGGGCCGCATACGGCCCCCGGGCCGTAGTTTGCCCACCCCTGCTATAGACTGTATATATAAATAGCTAACTCACTAACCACCATGTTCGAAATAGGAAGTGTGCTCGAGGGCCCTTCCGGCTGCATCGACAGTTCCAATTGACTTTACATTGAAAAACTGTCAACCCTCTCTCTGTAACTGCTGCAGTGAGCCGCAGCATTTTGGTCTTAAATTTTTCATCTTAAACCACTCTACATGGGCCTTGTGTTTTTATTTCACTATTTTGTCCATTAATACTTTCTTATTCCTAATTTGGAACTTGACTCCAAATTCACTCCTATAACTGCCGGCCTCTGTGAGCTTCATTTGACTGGAGTTCATCGCTATGGGTGACGTCACACTCCCGCAGTCTACTTCTATATATAGTCTATGGTCTCAACTTATCTTTATCTTTCAGAAAGTTTGATTTCATAACTGGTTACTGGCGCACATACTTGGGGATGGTGATTTATTAAATGATGGGAATGAAAGAAAATTAAGGCTTTCATATGGTTGCAGTAATTGTAAACTAATTGCAACACAAACATTTGACTCTGTGACATCTCTAGTTATCTCTTTTGTCAACTGTGTTTTTCCAAGTCCCATTCGTTTAACTGCAGCCCGTGCTCTGCCAGTGATGTGTCAGCGATTGTCAGCACTTGTGGCGGTCGTGTCAACCCACAGCCAAGAGGAGATCCTGCTGGCAAGCCCCTAAGTCCAGACCACGCAGCACCACCGGCCGTCTGACTGGGTG
Organism: Boleophthalmus pectinirostris; assembly: GCF_026225935.1. NCBI lineage: Eukaryota > Metazoa > Chordata > Actinopteri > Gobiiformes > Gobiidae > Boleophthalmus > Boleophthalmus pectinirostris. The sequence goes on along the minus strand of NW_026571153.1, from coordinate 16,644,719 downwards.
CTCCCTCCACAGGGCAAAATGGCTCCCCTCCAGCTGGGCGAGAGGCCACCCATCACCCATGAGCCAAGCAAGCACCCACCCACACATGCCTAAAAAAAAAATACTGCGGAAAAAAAGGGAATTATCCGATTGTACAATGCCACCACATCCAAGGACTCAGATGTTGGACCAAAACAGACAAAAAGTCCACATTCATTCCCAAAGATTTCCCTGGCACAGAGAGGGACGAGAGAGAGAGTGAGACAGAGAGAGAAAGAGAGAGAGCTACTGGAATGGGACATAGGGTTTGGAGAAGGAGGGAGGGAAATGAACCACAGAGTTTAATGTGTCATTACAAGCATAAAAACAGACTACTGACATTGCCAACAGATGTGGAGCCAGTTTATTTTTACCATTACAACTCCAGTAGGGAACGGAGCGGCAGGTGCAAAATGAGTGGCTTTCGTCTTTACTATCCGAGGTTACTGCAGCGTCATCATTTCCCCTGATCTGTTGCACTCACTTGCATCATGTTTAGCTTCGATTCGGGTCATTGCAATATGTATTTTTAGGTGTAAACAAGCCATTTCACACACCTAGAAATAGAAAATGTGGGTTAGTTTATTGCACCCATACGTAATTGTATTGCTGTTACAGTTTAGCTTCCTGTTATATGCGTCATTTTGACAACTTTTTCCATTCAATACAATGCAATATTTTGCTCTAATTTGTCAGTTACTATAGCAACGGTCCAAATTTCTCATCATTCTGAACCCCATGGATTGCAGGTAACATATTACCTTTCATATTGCCTTGACACATGTATTAGAAGGACAAAACTGACATTATTATAGCATTAATAAAATAGTATTAATTAATAAAATAGGTATGTTGTATATCAATATTCTATAATAATACAAATTATTATAACATACTGTAAACAAAAGCAAAACATATTTTTTTGGGTGACAACTTTTATTAAATTATCTGTCTATCTTTTAACGCAATATATGGTATTAGAAATAGAAAAACTTTCTTCTTCTTTAAGGTGTTGAGCAATCTTTAGGAACCTAATGCCCATGAAATCTCTTCACTGCCCTCTAAACAGCATCATAAAGCAACTCAGGTGAGACAGTATGTTGTTCCCAGGGCGGTTGCTTGGGGGGACTGGTTGGTGGTTAAAAGCCCAGTGCCTTGCCGCGTGGCCAGTAAAACCCGTGCCCTTGTTAATGAGGCTGCAGACGGGACCCACTCAAAGCTGGAGCCAATCAAAGCATCCGGGGCAGTCTGAGATGTGGGGTAAATGGGTTTAACTGTTTTTGCCACAGTCATATTATTTTGACTAAAGCCCCTGTTCTTTACGAGATATTAAGTATAGATATGAAAAGGTTTTTTATAATCCAGGACTAAACCAAAGCTAAACCATTACTAAACTAAGACTACAATAGGTCTAAACTGCGTGAAAGTCAAGATTTAGTCATTCAAGTATTTGTAATTATCTAAAAAAAATGATGATCGACACAATTTTAGACGCAAAAACATGCAATTTCAATATAATATATACTCCAAAAAAGTATGTATTGGTGTTTAAAGGTGCACTGTGTAACTTTTCTGGTAGGGTCTACTAGTTGTCAGGCCAAGTTACAGGTCAGATCTGTGGAGAAGTGGACCTGCTCACACAAATAATGCATGTTTTTGATTAACTTGTGAGAAAATAAAAACACCTGTAATTGAATAAATGCTACACTGTGGAATGTCCCAGGCACAGTCATAGCATCACCATGGAGACAAGCAGATGGTAGATCCTTCACGAGAAAGCTTACACGAGGCAGCTTTAATGTGGCTGTTTAGCTGGACATATTTAAGGAATAGTGATTATATTTGGCAGTGTAAATGAAAGTGAATTAATGATTTCACTGTTGTCTGTTCATAATTTAAATAATTGTGAATAATCGTAAAATTGTGATGTAAACCAAGACCATAACATTATTGCAATACATTTAATTTCTCCCCATAGAGATCCTGTAAATTAGCTATGTATTGTACAGATGTGGGTATGGCGGCTGTGCCTCTCCTGGCATGAGTCCAGCTCCCAAAGCCTTAACAAAAGAAGCTAGTGGGCCAATTGCATAAAACGCCAAAAAAGGAAACAGCTATAGATGGCGTTTTTTTTTTTTTTTCATATTCTCATGCAGTAGTGTATTAAAAAAATAACAGGATCATAAAACTGATTCTCACATAACTCAAGAGGGAGTGACAACGGCTGTGCCCACCGCAAGGTCAGAGAGTTGGCACCGCTCCAAATGTAGCTCCTCTTTCCTCAAGGGCCCTCCACAGCGTCTGGAGATAGAGGCTATAACATCAGCGGAGGTGTGCCATCTATTCACCACTGTGGTCCCGCATGCTCCGTTCCAACATAAACATACAGTACAAGCGCTTAATACAGTCAACAGTGCGTTCCCTACCACAACAAAGCGGCATGTAATCGCCGACGAAATATCTCTTAGAGCAGATCAGAACGTGAAGCTAATCTAGGTTTAACTGCCATTCCCATCGTCGTACCGCAAGCACAGGGTTTAAAGAGAGTACTTAAGGTAAGAGAGTGGAAGAGATATTGTGGTCTAAATAAGGAATAAACAAAGACAATATCAGGACTAAAGCTGATAAAACTAGATCCAAACTAGTAATAAAGCAGGATTCAACCAGGATTAAACCGAGACTAAACCAGGTCTTAACATGATCTTGAGACTGAACTTGATTTGAACCAGAATAGCCAGTCTTATTGTATTAGGGTTCATGTATTTTAAAGCTTTTTATTTATTGTTTTATTTGTTGATTTGGCTTCATTTGTCTACACAGCACTGTCATGTTTATAGAATGTGCTATAAAAGTAAAGTGGATTGGATACACCAGGAGTCAAACTTGTAGACCACAACTTAAGCAGGTCTAAAGCCGGACCAAACCAGATCTAAACTATATCCAAACATGAAACCATATGAGATTAGGAGTTATCTAATCCATCTTTATAAAACTGGACTTTAATGTGTATTCACAGTCAAGGAATGAGAGAGAGAGAGAAGTCTGTTGCACATTCCTGGCAAAAGCACAGGGAGCAAAGCTGTTCTGTGCTCCTCAGGCCTGCTGGGGCAGCCCCCTCTGCCACTACAGCAATAACAACATGTGGTTTGGCTGCGCAGCGCCAGTTTACAGTGGGAAGACGAGAGGCGCTAAATTAATTTCAGACTCTGTTGTGTGAGCCGCCATAAACAATGTGGGAGCAAACTTTGTCATCGAGAACAAGGCCATGGTTTGGTCACAATAATAGAAAGTTACAAGTTTTGACACATTTTTACATTTGTGAATACACCATGTGGAAATCTTTACAAAGGTTAATTTTGGGGTGATATGTTGATGAAAAACTTGCAGAAACTTACTCTACAATATTTTTAGGGTATGATTTAATATCCCTGCATTTTTGTGGTTAATTTTACAGTCCACTCACTTTTGTGCTAAACTTAAAAGGCCCATATTACAGTTTTTTTCTGATTTATGTCATAGTTTACTCATGAAGTTCTTCTCGCAAATGGAAAATACTCTGTTTCACCTTCTGATACACATTGTGGTAATACAGGACTTTCTCCACTGTATTTTTAAACTCCATACATCTTCACTAGAATCATTTAAATGATTTCAAGCCCTGGAATTAACTATCTCTACTGAACCAAAAGGTGTAAGGCTGTTAACTTGAAAACTACTACTACATGACATCACAAGCTGGAACAGAACATTTGGAGCTTTGGAGATATAAACAGACATAATAAAAGATTACTCAAACATGTGTGAATTAAACAAAACACAACTCCAGCTATGTTTTTGATGAAGAAACAACAACATGGCTTAAACTTTTAAACTTCACAAGAATAAATTTTGTGTAATACAGGACCTTTAAACCAAGTCCTTTATAGGCTTGTTTTGAACATTTCTAATAGACTAAAATTATATCTGATTATAACTGTCTGAATATTGTAGTACTCAATATGAATACGACAAAATTGCAAGCCCGGTACAGTGCAGTTGCTACTTTTTGAAGCTTATTGCAAAGTGCGTTTTCGTATGTTGGAAGAGCTCACTTTATTAGATGAGTCATCCCAAAGTGTGGTTATATAAAAGTTAGGAATGCAACAGAGGTGTGCGTCTGCTCCATGCTGTGTCCTCAGGCACGGCAAGCCCAATCTTTCTACCATCGTCGTTTAAACCGAGAATGTAAAGCACCTTTGTTTTTCAATTATAACTGGATCAATGCCTGTAGTGAGGACGACACCGAGAACAAAGACGCGTGTCACCAACTATCAAACCTTACCTGGCAGTTCTTTTTTGGTGAAATTTTTAGCTCTTGTGATTACATATTTGCTAAATTAAGAAAGGCAAGTCATTTAAGTCATCTTGTCCTCAGTGAGAAGCTTCAAGTCTTTCCCACGAGGCTCCCGAATCATAATCTCTCGAAATATTTGAACAGATGACAGCAATGCTTGGCTGTTTTGACATAGAGAAGCATGGAGCTAAAATCAAGCAGTCACTTTTTCCACCACTTGGTTTAGAGACAGGAATTCCCCATTTTCATTTCTTTTTTTTTTTTTCGCTTTTTTTTTTGTGCTCTTGTATTCCTTGTAACCCACCCACACGCCTGACTCCGACTAGCCTCCGTGACCCTCCCGGCACTGCTTCCTTGCTTCGTCTACTTCCTCAGCCTGATAGGATTTGTCCACTCAAAAATACAACGCAAGAGCTCATACACTTGCAGCACACCCCTCCTAGCTGACTACCCACTGCCTCTTCCCTCACCCAAAGCATGCTGTTTTCTCTCTTTCGCTAGGTGCCAAAAGATCATTTGCGAAGATCAGGGGGGTAGGTGAGAGGGCAAACAAGGCTGGGGTAAATATTGGCCAAGGGTAGTTACAGTTCTGGTTCAGGGGCAAACCTAGCCGGAGCGGGACTGGCGTATTTTATTTATGTTGAAGCTGCTAGCATTAAAACCTTGGAGCAACAAAGTAGACAATTCCCATTTGATTTCTAAGCTGGAGTTGAATGCATCTACAACTAACAAGCCATGCATAGGTTGAGGAAAGCAAGCTCCCTGGGTGTTTACTTACACAAAGCGTCAAATGTTAACAGAAATATTTGCCGCCTGTCAAAAGCATCATTACAATTGCCTCAGGAGATCTTTCACTGTCGACAATATATTTCAAAATCTTACCTTCCCACTCAAAACTATATGTAGCTCATTTAAAGTTAAGAATGCCATGTAATTTGAACGGGATATATAGTAAAAAAGTACACTAAACAAGAAAAAAAAGGTTAAAAAGATTGTGACACTCAACCAAGAACAAGAGATTTTAAATTTCTGCAAACATGGCAAAATGTGAATGCTACTGATGAACAGCAAAATGTTTAAATCAACAAAAACGTTTAAATCAAGGCTAAAAACAATTCTGTTTAGCTGTACATATGACTGAAAGGGTTTCTCTTAATACTGATTTTATGTTTTGATTTGTCTGTATTGTGATTTTAATGTCTTTCTTATTTTGTAAAGCACTTTGAATTACTTTTTGTATGATACAAATAAACTTGCCTTGCCAATATTTACAAGAATAAAAAATGAAATACTCTGTACTTAGATACAAATGTGGGGCATGTTGATCTAAAGGGTAAAAAACAGCACGTGTTGATCTAAAGGGTAAGAAACACCAAAGACATAAAAGCATGGACATAAAAAGTATAATATAATACACTAGTTTGTTTGAGTTAGGGGTAAAATCTGTGCAGAGGCTATGTATTCGCCTTCCACAGTGTTACATCGTCTGAACTATAATGCCTTCCCTGTATCTACACGTATAATGTACACCTCCCTGGGGCCTGCTTACATGTAAAAGACACTATGGTATACCACGATGAAACTGCTCATTACAAACTAGAGCGAGCGGTTGGCAGCTCTACTCATAACACTTCCCATTTGTGGTGCATGCGCTCGGTCCAAGCCACTTGAACTTGGCACGGCTGTTACCTGGAACAGCCCTACCGTAGGACTGCCACAGATACAAACAGCCAGCCAAGAGGAGAGGCCCCGTAGTAACAGCTGATTCGAGCCACACCTCCAAAAAAGGGGAGGAAAAAAAAAAAAAAGGCTTTTAAACTACAAGCCGGTCATAATAATTGCTATTATGACTTCAGTAAAAGGTGAACAATCTCAAAAGTTTATACTGAGACTATGGTCTATATTTGAATCATTTTAATCAATACAAAATACGGAGAGTAAATGTGACTTTTTTGGCTCTGCTGCTAAAAGAACAAACTAAATACCGATAAAATACAGTTACTTCTATATATTTAAGTATAATTTGTTTGACCACTTTTTCTTCAGATTTATTTTAGACTATGAGTGCAAAAATTTGACTATGGGGGGCCACCATAGTCTCCTCTATATTATTTTGGGCTCGACATACTGTATACTTATGAACATTTTATTTGCATAGAGAATGGAGATTAGAGAAGGATTATCTACGTAACTTTCCGGCTCATCCACAATTGCACAATGTTAAACTTGTAAACTAATCTGTCTTCTTGGTGAGAGCAGTAGACACCACAGTTACTTGTCAGATCTGCGGAGAAATAAGGTAAGTTTAATGCCATAGTGTAGAACATACCAGGAGCAGGAAAATACAAACTTGTGTAAATGTCAGAAGTCAACTAATCCAAAAATTATAGCCTAGCTGATCTCACCTATAAAACCTGTTGAGCAACTTAAGTGTCAAGTTATCAAACTAAAGTTATTAATTATTCAAGCTGGAGGTGAATCGGCAGAGTCAGGAGCTATGCAAAACTGGTAAAAAGGTTGTGTGAGTTCAGAACACTGAGTGCCCAAACTATAAGTACCTCCACAAAGACAGGATTGTGCATAGAAGGTGACTTTTTATCAATAACGAGAGAATTACACAGATCGTATGACACCATATGGAATTCTTTTTACACATAATGTATTTCCTTTGCAGGCGCTGTGAAAGGCGAGGCCTACAGGGAGTCCTCTTTAGGAGAAGGAGGGGAGAAGAGAGGAGGAGAGGGGAAAAGGCGCTGCATGTATGTATGGTGCGGAGTGGGACGGGGGGGGATGGGGGGGAGAGGGGGAGCGAAGGGTAGGGGATGGAGGAGGGGGGTCGAGGGGTTTAAGCGGGGCGGTCCAAGCACGCTCAGCGAAAATATGCCTCATGCACTCGTTGAACTTGGGGCCTGCGCGGGCTTCTCTCAAGGTTACAGGAGAGGCCTATAGAGTATATGAGAGCAAGGAAGGAGGGACCAACTATGCAACAGCAGACTTACAAGACCCTAACTTCGTATTTGGCTTTCACTCGCACAAAACGTAACATTATTAACATCTGTGATTAAAGATTTAAGCTCATTTCAAGGTGCATTGTGTAACTATTCTGGTGAAAGGTCCGTCAAATGTTTTTCTCCATGGAGCTGTTATTGTTTTGTCTGGAATGTCTCAGAGTATGGTATTAAACCTTTCTATTTTCACGGAGACCAAACCAAGTTACAGGTCACATCTGTGGAGAGGCAACCCCACTCACAGTCTGTCACAGCCTGTTTTTCTAGGTATTTTTGAGCTATAAAACCACTTGTAATTGAATAAATAAAATAAGGTTGGGCTGTTTCACATCATATTGTTTAACCTTCCAGGCAGAGCAGTGACATATCCATAAAAACAAGAAGGTGACGAACGAGAAAAGTTACACAGTGCACCTTTAGCAGAGCGTATTTTGTCCACAGACCATATTTAGTCCAAAATTGGGAGTATCTGTTGCTTAAATAACACTGGTAGCAAGACATCGCCCCTGACACTAAACTTCCTTTCCTCGTTGTGGCTTGCCATGTATCCGCTGCCCCACCCCTGAGCACTCCACACACAAAGGTAGGAAGCAGGGAACATTGTGACACTAAATCACCTCTTGTTTGATCAACCATTAGTGTTTTGTACATCTTTGACAAGCATTAAGTCCAAAGCAAATATTTGAATATCTGAAAATATATCATTAATAGTAAGGCTGCATAAGAAGGATTACTTTATTGTGCCTATAGAGAGTGTGTTCATTCAGTCCCACTTCAGAAATTGAGCTGGGGTTTTGTGCTGGTAATGTTAAAATTTCTTTATAGTTTTCATAGTGACACAGTTGTTCCAATTAGCCCTGTCATGACAATTACTATATTGATTTATCGTTCAATGAATGAAATTGGAACTATGATTTGGGGGCTCCGTATATATCGTGAGAAGTGGATTTTTGTTTATTTTTTTGTAGTACCATAAGATTGGAGCAGTTTAGTAACTTCCCCGAGTGATTATAGACTATATACTAATCCGTGTTTCATTCTTCTTCTTTGCAGTTCAAGGTTTTGTAACTGTTGTACATTAAGAATAGTTTTTGGGGGGATAAGTCTGCTTTAATTTAATGTGTTTATGCCACAACTTAGTTTCAGTATTATCACTTATAGCTCTAATACTACAACAGAAATAGCAAAATAGCTGTATAACTTCACATATACACTGTTGTAACCTGCTTCTATTCTGAGTGTGATGACAATGACAAATCTGAACTCAATAACCAAAGCCCAGACAAGCTAAATTACAAACTACAACAGTCATATAATGAGGTCTTGACATACCCTGGCTATATGCAGCAGTAGCAGTGCACTGTCTACATACCACAGTGTTAGCGCTCCAACAACTTGCCTCTGACTTTGCCCCTGACACGGAGAGGCCAAAGGTCAATAGGTTGTAAACACTCTGTCTGAACGAACTGGTCACTTTGCTTTTCCTCGAGAATTAGCAGATCATTAGCACCTCGTAAAATGTCTACCTCAATGCTTTACAAGTGAGTCAATTGGAACAAACAGCAAACCACAAAGACAGAATTTTCAATATAGAGGTCTAAAAGAATACGTAACCACTGTTTTTTAAGATTGAGATTAATATTAAATTATATTACACAAAATGGACTCTTGTGAACTTTAAGCCATGTTATAATGTTACCTCAAACATGTGCTTTGTTTAGTAAGCCTTTATTATTAGTCTACATTTCCAAAGTTCAAAATGCTCTGTTCCACATTACGATGTCATGAGGCGGTACTTTTCAAGTCAACAGCAACTTTTTATCTTTTGCTCAGTAGAAATGGGCAATTCCAGGTCTGAAATCATCCAAATGATTCTAATGAAGGTGTGTAGAGTTTAAAAACACAGTGGGGCATTGCCTGAGTGTTTTCCATTTGAGACAAGAACTCAGCCTGAATATGCAGGGTTTGTGTGAATGAAACAAAACACAACTCCAGGTATGTTTTTGATGAGGAAACAACATTATAACACAGATCACAAAATAGCGTAATATGGGCCTTTTAAGTCATGTCTAATCATCATTTACATGGTTTAATCGAGAAGTTCACAGTCAATCCTCTAGAGTTCAGATAGATAGACATTGGCTACTTATCTGTGTTAAATAGTAATGTATATGTTCAAGAAATAAGGCATTTTTATTTCCAGGTGTAAGTAAATGTGTGTTTTGTCTCAGTTAATTCCACCCAAACTACAAACTGCTTTAGAATCAAATGGGTTACTCTTATGTCTAGATTAAAGTGGGCCTCTGCTTTGCCCATGTGACAAAGTAAATAGCAGTCTGCAACTTTATCACACACAAGAAGAAGAGGTTGGGAAAAAAATAGCCCGGTCGACATATAATAAAGGCAGCATCAAAGAGAACGCTAGAGATTCAGTTCACAGTATTAGGAGCCACAAGGGGTTGTTGACGTGATGGCTTATATGTCACTGGAGAATCTTCATGGAGCAAACAAATTAAGTGGGATGAGCTTGTAGTGGGTGGATTAAGCTTAGATTTATAAAAGCCAGAGAGAAGAGCAAACCGAGTTGTGAAGCTGTGATTGGGCTGACATGTTGAGGCATTTGCCATTATTGCACCCTTTATTTTGTTTTCCGGTCTGTTAGTGAGAAATTATCATGGTTGTATTTGAATGAAAAGTTTGTACTCAACCAATGAAGGACATGTGTTATGGAAAAGAAACGCTGTACACAACAAAGTAGGAAAGCACTGTACTTAAGTAAGATTTTATGCATCTCTACTTTTGATTTTTACTTTGCTACATTTGAGAGAAGGTATCTGTGCTTACTCTACTCCACTACATTTTTTTTATAGAACTGTAAATGTAAAAGCTGAAAAGGCTGAGGTGTTTATTTTTAACACATTTGTAGATTGAGCAAAGAAAAATATACAAAAACAGCTGGAAAAAATGTTGTACTTCTTCTACCAGAGCTGTTTCAACAAATCAATAAATCTATAAGACTATTTTCTTAGACACAAATCACAATTTTGATTTTATCACGATTCATGTACCCATAGAACAAACACAATGACTTTATTCGCATTTAAAGGCAGTATGACGATTTGTGAACAGTGGTGCATTAGATATGTCATGACCAAATAGCAGCGATTGGTTAAATAAAAAAGTACCTGCCTACCGTTGAGCAAACGAATTCTAACGCTGCAAGGTCAGCCGTTTTCTATAAGTGAAATCAGCTGATGAATCAGGCTAATATCACCCAGCCCTAGTCTGAAAATTTCTGTGCACCTATCAATCATTCTCAGTCAGTGAAAGCAGGGGATGTAGGGGATGAAGTTCATTGCAAGTTTGCTGAGATATTGTCAGTTGAAGATCTATCTATTAATTAATATGTCAAAAGCTGATGAGTGAACAGTGTGTTCTCTAAACTCAGAAGAACAGGGTAAGATGGAGTGTATAAGTGTGTGTGTATTGTGTGTGTGTGACAGCAGGTTACGTATGAAGAGCAGTGGCCCTGAGGCAGACAGTCACTCACCTCGGTTAAGGGGTGTGGTACAAAGAGCATACCGCCACTTCCAGATGTTTCAGCAGAAAAGCAGAACATGGTTTTGCAGAAAGGTTTAAGGTATGAGAAATATAGATATTACAGTAGATTTGTTTCTGTTCAAATAGCAAAATGAGTAAACTTCTAACTAATGTGAAGCAGGATCTACAAGATTCAGCAAGAGGAAGAGTTAATGGGGAAAAACAGAAGACCCATATCCACAGACAAGGGGAATATGGATGGTCTGAGATTGGAAACCAGGACTTTCTAGTTGTGAGGCAAATGTTCTAGTCACTATGCCACCATGCCAACCATTTTGCGATACTGACGAATCACATAAACTTCACAACTGTCTTATAGGATATACAGATTAGAGGAACATTATTGATCCAAGGAAAATTACTAGCATTTATCCCTGAACTACAATATTGCCAAGTTTGATTCCATGGAACATTATGATATGGGAACAGTGCCTTGGCAGAGGTCTGCAGTTTTTCTTTATTGCTTCCTACAAATCCGTTTAGCTCTTATACAAAATACAAAAACCTAAGCAGCGTTCTTGATTATTCTGACAGTTAAATTTCATTACAAAGTTTAATAATACAAAGTGGCTCAAGACACTCTCCAAATGTGAACGCGAGGTGATGGGAAACGCACATGCTGAACTGAAGCTATTTTTAGTCCGCTACAGTTTTTCCTGCGACACATTTACGGCAAAGGACCTCAAGAGTGATAACACACAAACCGCCAAGGAGACTGGCAGCAGTACTCCACTAAGTCACGGGAGAAACAGGCCAATTAATGCCAAGATTCCCAGCTAGCCCAGTGCGTAATCCCACAACCTACTTCACAGGGAGCAAGTCTTCCCCCTTTTGTGCTGATGTCGGGATCATTAATCACATTTCATATCAAAACGCCCATCCCTGAACACAAATGCTCTTCGCAAAAAGCAGCACCGTCCACCATATGTGAAGTATATAGCTTTTGGCTGGACATATAACTTTGTACTATCAATCTTTAAGATGAGGGAGCTAGTTAAACGCTATGACAGGGCCTAACAATGTACGTAACACCTGCCTGTCTCCATGGAAGATATTATTCCCTCGCTGGAAAAGTTCCACAAAATGGCATTAAAATGATCTATCTGCACCCCATGGAGACAATTAGGCCAAGTTACAGGTTGAATCTGTGGAATGGCTCTCTTACTCACAGTATTACTACATGTTTGTTAAGGTTTGTTACTGAAGTCTGAGCTATATAGAATTTTAATTATTTACTATGCATTTTTTGTGTTGTGTTTTAATACAACAGGATAATAGACCTTTGACACCTACACAGATGATCAAATTTGACTAGACATATCACAATAAACAAATTTTGAAATTGCTGAAGTAAATATAGACAATAAATGATATTACTGACACAAATTTATGCTACTGATACAATAACCCAAGAGCAGATTTAAACCACGGAAAAATATTCTAGATGTACAACATTGTAAAAAAAAATCATGAAACAATCTGCAATTGATAATTCGCAAAATGACACACTTTAGTTAGTTTGCATCTGTAATGAATCATAGAAGTTATTAATTCAACATTTTACCACTTAAATCTTATCATATAGCCAAAAAATAACCCCAAATTATCCTGTCGTGCAAAAAAATTGTGCACATGATAAATCTTCACTCCCAAAAAATATTGTTCCATCTTTCATATATGGAACGATAAGTCCATATAGTAATTATGGTGACAGGCCTTGACATTTGTGAATTTTCCCTTACCCTACTATCGCTACTCTTCTCTGTCTCTTGCCCCTGCACACTCTAGAAACTGAAGACAAATAACGCTATGTACTTTTCATTTTCCCGCCAAAATGTCCGACAGACTAAACTCCAATTTAACTGATGCCACTTAAACAAGCGGAGCTCTCAAAAGCCCGACTCGGCACGCAGCGCTGGCACTCGAGACATGAAAGGGCAGCTGCGGCGTTTGGTTTACATTATAACGTAGTGGTTTGCACATTGTGGCTGGGGGATAAAAATCAGGAGGGCTTTATCTCTGCCACAGCACTCTATGGAATATGTAAACAGTCAGTCTAATCAGTGCTCTATAGTCGAATGGGCTGTATAGGGGAGGGAAAATCCTGGTTGAGTCCGTGTTTAGTCCTGGTTTAGGCATTGGTTTATGGCTTTTTCACACTCACAGTCCCACAGGCTTAAATGTGTCCTGGTTTGTACAAAATTGAATCCAGCTTTTGTCCCGCTTTAGTCTTGGTTTATGGTTTATTCACACTTTAATCTCATAGTTTTAAATGGGACTAAAGTGTGAATAAATGTGTCCTGGTTTATACAAAATTTAATCCATCTTTATAGGGGATGGAAAATCCTGGTTGATTCCAAGTTTAGTCCTGGTTTAGTCTTGGTTTAGTCTTGGTTTAATGGCTTTTTCACACTTTAGTCCCATAGGTTTAAATGTGTCCTGGTTTGTACAAAATTAAATCCAGTTTTAGTCCTGGTTTAGTCCTGGTTTAGTCCTGGTTTAGTCTTGGTTTAGTCCTGGTTTAGTCCTGGTTTAGTCCTGGTTTAGCCCTGGTTTAGTCCTGGTTTAGTCTTGGTTTAATGGCTTTTTCACACTTTAGGCTTAAATGTGTCCTGGCTTGTACAAAATTAAATCCAGTTTTAGTCCTGGTTTAATCCTGGTTTAGTCCTGCTTTAGTCCTGGTTTAGTCTTATTTACACTTTAGTCCCATAGGCTTAAATGTGTCTTGGTTTATACAAAACTGAATCCATGTTTAAAGGGGATGGAAAATCCTGCTTTAGTCCTGGTTTAGTCATGATTTAGTCCTGGTTTATGGTTTATTCACACTCCCACAGGCTTAAATGTGTCCTGATTTATAAAAAAAATGTCATCTTTCGTCCTGGTTTAGTCCTGGTTTACCCCGAGGAAAGTGACAAACCACCATCTTACTCAGCCCTGCTCGGTTCTTATAGTATAGGAGCGGGACAGCTTTGTAAACCAGATGAATTTTTAAAGTAAAGCCATGTGTGACATAGGTCTTAGGTTTCACTGTTGTCTTGACTTAAGCTAGCAGTTCTCAATGAGGTAAGAGGACTGTTGGTATTTGTATGGAGTCTCTGAGATTGAAGATAAACAGTTTAGTCCTCCTGGTGTAGTCCAAGATCAGCCCTTGCTTCCTGATTTAAAAATATTTTAGTCCAAGTTTAGTTTTGGTTTTAATTTGCAGTGTCTCTTGGCAGTAGTTAAATGACAGTTTACCTGAACAGATTAAAAATAAAAAAGTTTCCTGGTTTATATCAGATTATTTTTCTCCAAATTTCCTCCAAGGTTTAGCTTTGGTTTCATTTTGAAGAGTTTCCTGGCAGTGCAAGTTAAATGACAGTTTACCTGGATACATAAAAATAAAAAAGTTTACAGGTTTATCTTAATGTAGCTAAAATAAGATCAAATTATTCTTCCCTTCAAACCTTGGTTAGTCCTGATTTACTCACATTTTAGTCGATTCGATATGGTACTTGGGAAGCCAAATATTTTCATTGGTATCAAGTTTAAGAACCCCAGGCTTAACTCGCTGTCTTTGTACTCATCTTGCACCCAATGGGACAACGGCGCTCCTTTAGATTTCCCCCTCTGTCCCGTCTGAGGCCTGCGTTTTAATAATATGGTGTCCAATCAAAAGTGATTAAGCATCGTGGAGCACAAACAATGCACTCCTTAAATCTGTGTGAACCCTCTTTGAGCCCAGTGAATGAAAGAGCACTCTGTCTGAGGGAGCAGATGACAGACGCGCTTGAAGATAAGTCTCCGATCCCACCAGCGCCCGCCGATCGTCCCGCCAAAGAAAGAATGAAATAAAAAAAGATTACAAGACACACAGGAGGGCAGAAAGAAGGATATCACTTGGGCTGATATGCGCAAAGGAAGTGGTGGATGTTTTTATCTTGAATATGTTTTGGTCATGCTTCAGATACCTGCACAAGGCAACCACACAAGGTGAACAGGATTTTTACTATTTTACAGTTTGTAAGAAAGAAGTATCGCAAAGTACCCCAAAGTACTCAAGTGAATGTAGTTCATGGTTCAAGAAGAAGTAAAGCCACTAACTAACTACAATCACAACTGTTGTAATATCAAGCCTGATCATATTTGGAGAAATATGCAGTGATTTTTTTTGCAATTCCAGTTTGATTTAAAGTTTTAGAATGATTCAGAGTAGCCTATGCTATACATACTAGAAGACTGAAATCTGCTACAAATGCTATTATCATTATTACTTTTACTATTATTACCACGTCCACTTCTACTAGTGCTACAAAACTTGAACTAGGGCTGGGTATCTTTAAGAAGTTGCCGATACGATACATACCTCAATACACAGGCTACGATACGATACATATCTCGATACAGTGCACTTTCGATTTGATACAATATATTTCAAATCAATTTGATATGACTCAATAAAAAAATAAAGGCTTAATCCTGACTGTGATACTAAAAGTCTTTGTTAAACCACTTCTTGTGCAATTAAAATGAAACACAAAACATTTTAATCACATCAAAACAGTGAAAATGTCAAATTTTTCGCAAAAAAGAGCTTTCTTCCTCTAAACAAGCAATAAAACTACAGCGCTGTAACAAAATAATTTAGTAAAATATACCAAAAATACTCTTGGCGATATATTGATACAACAGCCCATGATATCAGTACTGTATCATCACATAAAACGATACAATAAATCAATATTTCGATATTTTTGCACACCCCTAACTTTATCTACTGCAAACTTTGTCCAAAAGTAAAAGTTAAAATGTTTTCTTCTTGTACTAAAAATGTACTCAACCAAACTTTAAATTAGACAAAATAATGAAACTGTGTAATTGCTTTCCCCCTCTGGTATTACACAACAAAAAGATAAAGCAGTAGAATGCCAGCAACAGAGCCTCATGTAGGTGATATTATATACGTAACGTAATACCTCGACTAATGCATTAGATACATTTGCGAGAAATACAACAGCCACGAGCTAAAAAAGTGGACTTATTATATTAAGTTCTTTTATCCAGTGGAAGCGTTATGTTGCAAGTTACAATACCAGGGTGTTGGACAATGGTTTCATCATTAATATAATATGATCAGGAGATACATGTAATGCAATCTTACAACTGGTGAGCTTCCAGCAACCACAAATAAACTTCTGCTGCTGAAACAAATCATGGAGGAGAACAAGGAACCAATAACTATTATAGAGCCATGCTATACCCACTTATGCAGAAACACTTGCTAGCTTGAAAGACTGAGCGGTCATAAAAGGAGGCATTGGCGCTATGACAACAAGACATTAGCCGTCAACAAGTTAGCATGAGCGCTACCATCTGACCGGCTTTCCCCTACACACTCGGGCCTCTATACTCCGAAGCCAAAACTAGCTATTGCCGCTGCTGTTTCTGGCTCCTGCTTTCAATTTGAAGGAGAGTGGGCCAAGTAATAGCTTCAGCATTTTGTGGTCTGCCGGCACATATGGTCCGTGTAGTGATCTTGGTCCTGTCCCCGTCAACTATTTGGGGACATGTCGAAAAATGTGGCAAGACACAAGTTTGGTAGCTGCAGGGGATGGAAAGGCGTTATGACTGTCCTCCAGAGAGTCGGGCACGTCTCCACCATTACCGCAGATAGAAATGCAAGGAAAAAATCCACCGGCATAAAAGAAAATGTAGCATAATTATTAGGGATCGAGCATTTTCAGTTCCAAAGCCAGTACCGATACTTTGATTTTAAGTATCTGCCAATACCCGATATTAAGTGATACTAGAGTAGGAATGGAAAATGGCACTTATTTCCTTAAACCAGTTCAATTATTACACGAGACTCAAGAATGTTATACAACTGTAATACAATTTCACTACATCCCTAACAATTATGCATTTATAAAGCATAAGGTTTTCGTAAACGCATTATGTTGACCCATTATAAAGTCAAAGTATCAACAAAATCTTCGTCAGTGAGTTTAAAAAATGTAGAGGGAGAGGGTGTCTGAGGGCCTGTTTACATGAGAACGCTTGCGGGTAAAAACGACAAAATATTTTATCGGATGTGCCTTTTGTTTAGACGGTGATGGTGTTTTTGGGGCTTAAAAACACAAAAATCTGAAACCACCGTCCAGAGTGGAAAAGTTGAATGCGCTCCGCTGTAGCGTTTTCGTCTACACTGCCCAAGACGCAAAACTCTGGTCAGATCTGCTCACGTTGCCTACGCATTTACATCACATACATCACCAACTAGTGTCACCACCGAGCCGCCTGGCGTGCATACCCAATTGAATTTCACACACTTTTGTATCACTGTATGTGCGCAGACGTCCTCCCGAAAACACTCGTCTAAACGCGGAATAAAAAGTGAAGACACGACGCCACTTTTGCGTTTTCTGTTCAGACCGTCATCATATAAACAAAACCTGAGAGGTCATCTGGTGTCTACACACTTGGGAGCCAGATGATTCCTGTAGAAATATTTGAAGAGAAAAATGGAAAGGAATAACCTAATTACAGTATATATTTAAAAAAAATCACCAAAATAATCCATTCTGTATTTCCTATTCTTAAAATAACTTCCCATATTTCTGCCTGAATATTCATTTTTGTAGGAAATCTTTGCAAATTCAGCATAGAAGCGCTTCAACAATTTCCAGCTTGCTCCACAAAAACTCCACCTACTAAGTTTAGAATTACCCAGTGTATTTGCCCTCCACCTAAAGACACTGCAAAACAAATAGCCACTTACTTACAAACACATTAACTTGGTCCGTATCACTGACGTCACCATTACTGCGGGTCATTAGCCTAGCACCGCCGCTGCCCCTATCTCATTGCCTGACCTAGATTAAAGGTTATTTGCACAAGCTCCTTCGGCTCACCCTTGTTGGGTTTTCTTATCTGGGTTTGTCTGGACAAATCTTGGGACACAAAGCTCCCATTTTGTGCTCCTCTCTGGAGATCCCGTTACAGCGTCCCAGACATGGAGCTGTGCCTCTGGGAGCATGACGTTTTCGTGCAGGGTGCGCGACGGTGATTAGCTGCGCCTACTCCAGCAAGCAAATGATACATGTGGGGCCATTGCGTCACTGAGAGGGCTTGTGTGTGGCAATGATAGGGTAAAACGATCAAGGGTGAAATGATGCCAAGCTATGGTAGAAAACATCTTACAGACCTATAGATTCCATAAACTAATTACAATTTTGCCATCTGTTTTCTAGCTCACTTGATTAGGATCTAAAGAAACATTGTGGATCAGTTGCTAGAACTTCAATAAATTCATAATTCAGTCTTTTCTTAAATGGAATATTTAAAATGTTCCACCTGAAGATAATCCAAATTCAAAAACATAAATTGCAAATCGAATTGAAATTGCAATGCTTGTCCAAAAAATCTAAATGAGTTTGAAAATAATTAAGGTAAAGCTTAGGCAACCATTGCGTCACTGAGAGGACTTGTGTGTGGCAATGATAGGGTAAAATAATCAAGGATGAAATGATGTCAAGCCAAAACATCTTACAACAGACCTATAGATTCTATAACTTAACTTAAATAAGTTTTTGCTGTCTGTTGTCCAGCCCACCGGAAGAAATATTCTGGATCAGTTAGAACTTCACTCATATTTCAGTCTTCTCTCAAATGTAACCATCTTAAATATAATGTTTAAAATGTTGAATTCTTAAAGTAAACCAGAGGCAACCTTTAAATCTTTCTATAGGGGTTCCAAATGTTATAGTTGGTTAGCACACAGAGTACAGCTAGCAGCACATGCCAAAGCAAAAGAGGGAAAAGGGAGAGAAAGGAGTAGTGTTCGCTGACCTCATTCTGACAACAGGCCGGGAAGAGTCTTTCACTGTAACCGTTTCGCAATAGCGGCGTTGTTTATACAGGTGGTGGGTGAGCCAGGAGAGATATGGAGCGAGCGCGCATTTTGCAACACCTCATCATGGATACTGAACACATGCAGCACTTCAGGTCACACTAAAGCAAGAGCAAATTCATCACAAGTTTGTAGTGATGTGATTCTGCGATCTTACAAGACTTTGGCCGTGTTATTCCAAACAGTTTCAAAGTCACAAAGGCCAACTGCAGCGATGTGGTTCTCAAATTATGGGACAGGTATTACTAAAGATATGAAGGATTCTTATCGTGCTAGGGGCTGAAATATTTATATAGATGTACTCATTACATTCTTACTAATTAACTCCCAGTTCAGTCATTGTCCTGGTTTAGACTAGAAATGCACCTACCCAGCTTTTTCACTTCTGATTAGGGCTGGGTATCATTAAGAAGTTGCAGATACAATACATGCCTCGATACATAGGCCACGATACGATACATATCTTGATACAGTGCACTTTCGATTCAATACGATATATATTTCGAAGCAATTCGATACAGTTCAATAAAAAATAAAGGCTAAATCATGGCTGTGATATTAAAGTCTTTGTTAAACCACTTCTTGTGTAAAGTTAATATGAAATATGCCCATTTTACTCATCAAAAATGTGAAAATGTCAAATGTGTCGCATAAACATGTTTCATTCCTCAAAACAAACAACAAAACTGCAGCGCTGTAACAAAATAATTTTGCTAAATATACCAAAAAATACTCTAGGTGATATATCAATATAGCAGCCCACAATATCAATACTGTATCATCACATTAAACGATACAATATATTGATATTTGATATTCTTGCACAACCCTACTTCTGATATCAATGCTTTGCCTTTTAAGTATCTGCAGATATCTGATATTAACGGATACCAGTGTAGGGACTGTATTTCCTTAAAACACAGTTACCTTATTACACAACAGATCCAACTGTGTTATACAACTGTTATGTATTCTTCACATAATTACAAAATAGCTTTGAACAAATAAAAATTCACATTAATCAGCCTAAAAAGTCTTATTACATCCAATTAAAGGCCCAAGGAGGAGATCGGCTTTACTAATATTATGTAGCCCGATACTTGATCCAGCGTTTCTCAGTATTGGTGCAGATATTTGATACAAGTATACAAGTATCAAATGTCAGTATCGGTGCATTCCTAATTTAGACCTGTTTTAGTTGTGATTGTTGTCTGGGTTTGCATCTTAAAAAAGTTCACTGCACACATTTCAGTTCCTGAGTGTGTAAAATTGGTAGGTAAGTCAATATTGGCATTCCAAGTAGCACCAGATCTAAAGCAGGTCTATAAAAGGACTACACAATGTCAAAACTAGGATTAAACTGTCTGAAATACAACTAAATCATGATCATGTGACTAAAATTACACTAGTAACTATCCTCAGACTGCGTGCGTTCTCTTCTCTTGGATCACAGGGCTTCAGTTGGCTGGCGTGTGCTTGGCCGTCTTCTACAACAACATCCACTTGGCCGAAGTTCAGCCTCAAATGGCTACAATCGCCCAAAAGTGGCTGTCCACTCCAGACTACTGTTTATGCAATAACACAATACAAACTCTGCCAGGTTAAAAAGAGAAGAGATGTTTAAATAGCTTTAAAGATTAATTGTTACTATTTCTGACCTGCAGGAATAAAATCCATTCACAAGAGCAAGAAAATCAATGGACTAATGTAGAGGCTAAATTATTTACTATATTTATGAACTGTGATTCATAAGGGAACACAGAAAGAAATGCTTAAATTTAGCTATTTTCTGATGTGTTGTAATGTTCTTAGCTCATCACAAACATAGCTGGAGTTGTGTTTTGTTTCATTCACACATGTTTAACACACAAACCCTGCATATTTAGTACTTTGTTTTATAGTACTTTATTATCCCTGTTGGGAAATTGTCCTCTGTATTTTACCCATCCATTCAGGAGCAGTGGGCAGCACATGGGGCGCCTGGGAAAAGTATTACAAAAAACAGCAACAAATATTTAAGAGTTTTTCTCTCAAACAGAAAACACTGTTCCACCTTGTGATGTCATGTGGTGATACAGGAAGTGCACCACTGTGTTTTTAAACTGCATACACCTTCACTAGAATCATTAGGAAAATTTTAGCCATGGAATTTCCAATCTCTACTGAACAAAAGGTAAAATATAGCTGTTAACTTAAAACTTAAAACTACCGCTTCATGATATCACAAGGTGGAACAGAGCATTTTAAGCTTCTGGAGACAACTCCAGGTATGTTTCTGAGGAGATAACAATATTATAAACAAGTCTAAAAGATCACAAGAGTCAAATTTGGTGTAATATAGAATCTCTAAACAAAAACACAAACTTAAACAAATGTAGATGTCAGCAGATATAACTCATTGCACAAGTTAATGTAGTGACTTTCTTATTTTTTTCTTAACCAGTGAGACAAAACCAAATGAATTAAATTTAAGACCAAAAGCGAGAATAAAATTCCCCACAACAGCTGTTTTGTAAACATACCAAAGTAATTGTTCCAAATGCCTTACTTTAACAGAGATTAAATGCAATTAGTGGCTGTTTATCTAACCACAATGAGCATGTGTGCCAAAAACGAAAAAGGCTCTGTCATTGTTTGGAGTGGGGGAAGCATTACAGCTGGGAATAACTGTTTTCATACATGGCTTCCTTATGTACAGGAAGCAGAACTTTTGAAGACAAACAAAGTGTACGTCCGCAGAATGGAGCAGACCATAGGCGAAAAACAGTTGGCTGGCTAAGGCTAAGGGTCTTCTGAGGTGAATATGTGGAATTTAGGTCAGTGCAGCCTGAGACGTTTTAACCAGCTCAAGCCGTTACAGTGGAAATAGCACAGGAGGCCAAAGCGAGGGGGGAAAGCAGTGCGTCACGGCCCTCTCCCCTCTCCTCTCCTCTCTCCCCTTCACAAAACAAGAGCCATAACTTCCCTAATGATCCCGGGATCATGTACGCCTCACACACGCCCCGTCGCTACGTTTCCTCATGACCTCTGACCTGTAAGTGGGTGGTGCCGAAGCCTCGCTGGAAAAAGGAAGTCCAGAGAGCATAATATCAACACAGCTTTCAGTGCCAAAAAAATTGTGTTAAAAATCTGACTGGAAATCCAACTTTAGGGCTGGACAAATCTCTTTCTATTTGCCCAATCTTGATAATCTGACACTCTAGTCTTCCCACTCCACTCACACACATTGTAAACAGTCCTTATTGAGAAGTGAGTGCTTGTATAAACATTAGACTAGGGGCTATTGAGGGTCCTGGGCTGGGCTGGGACAATAATAGGCCTAAAGTTGCTGGATGTTCCTCACAGACGGTGTGTACAAAATCCAATTATCAGCGCCACGGCATTAACATTCCAGTAGTCTGGCAGGTGATGGTCCTTCTCACCCCCCTCCTCTCCCTCACGGACCCCCACGCCAGCATGGAACAGCCACCTCTAACAATACACCCTCCGCCAAGACCCCTCCCCTTTTTAGATCCCACAAGTATTAAGACATACAGCGTGGGGGAATATAGAGAGGCCATTTCAATTTATTCCCAAATTTTTCAAAGTTTGACAACAATTTCTGGTCACTTTACTTCATCATCTCACTCTGTCTTAGAAGAAAAGGGTGGTTATGATAAAGAATGGACCTTGTAATAATTGTTTCATTTTGAAATAGGAAAGTGCTGTCAGTTTGGCAATGGCCTTTTCAAGTTAAAAATACTCAATATTTTTCGTTTACATTTTTGTTTATCTCTGGCTTCTTACATCTATAATTTTTAATATAGTTGAGTATTTTTTTTCCCTTGGTATGAAATATTACAAGTATGAATTAAGAAGACCTCAAGATGTAATGTGTGATAAATAGAACATTTTCACACCATCTTGTAGGAAATTATGTAATTTTAATAAAAAGAAAAGGTTCACACCATCCTGTAGGAAATGCAGTGACAGTGGGTATTGGGTGGGTTTAGGGGGAGTCTTCGAGTTGTGACACTAGTCTTTTCTTCAGAAATCGGCGCGACTGCCCTGGCAGGCAGTATCAGTCAATGGGGCATTATTCTGGGCTGTGTCTCTTGGTGAGAATATGTTGATCGTTGATAACGTTGCTTTGATTTGCCATAATGGGGAAAGCACTTTTTTGTTTTGGAGCATTTCGCTTGAGAACAGAGGGAGCTTTGTGAACGGTAGGTGATGCTGATGGCATACAAAATGGCCCATAAAACAACTGAAACAAAAGCAACAGTGTAGTGCTATGGCTAAGTCCTGCTTCTGCAAATGAGAGCTGCATAATACGGAAAAGGCACCTTGCAGAAAGATGTAAAATGTTTTTCAGTACGTTCAAAACAAACATGTAAAACCAAACTTTCCATGGGTTTCAGAATAATGAAAAATTAAGACCGTTGTCATAGCAATTAACAATTTAAAACTAAAACTTTGAATGATTAACAGTCCTCAAGTTCCCCATAACAGGAATCTGCAACCCACGAATATAGAATCTAACCTAAAACAACAGGTTTGGAGCATAAACCAAGGCAAAACTAACCAGGACATTCAAAAACAGAGTGAACAAATTTGTCATGGCAAAAATGTATATGGCTGTAATTAATATTGCAATAATATCATTCTGATAATACGGAATACATGTGGAGCTCCTCTGCAAAAAGCCAGACATGCAGAACATTGAACCTGGATCATAAGCCTCTAGCAGTGGTGGCTGGTCAGTAGAGGCCATAAGTGTGTAACTCCTTAACTTGACCCAGATACAAAAAATTACATCTTTATATCATAATTATAATTATGACAATTATAAAGTATAATTATATCATATCACTTTATTTGATTCATGTGTTTGCCCTTTGAGTTCACTGGGTTGAACCAAACTCAGTGGAGTTCTATGGGAGAGCCTGAAGTTTAGAGAAAATTTGACCTCATACGTTGCTTCTGCCCATTACATTGCAGCCCTGAAGTACATCTTGGGGGCGTAGCTCGGGGTGAACTCAAATCAAGTGATTGGTCTTCATAAACATTTATCACACACCTGACCTACTATGATTCAGCCTGCTAGCTCTCTCTTACCAGTAATATGGACTGGTCTTAACTTTCAGATTTAAGTAGGAAGTAGGATTAAGACTAGTTTTACGGACAGCTCGTGCACTCGGCTCTCAGACCTAATGGGACCAGGACTTGGCCCAGTTTCCTCTCTTTATACTGGACAATAATACACTTTTGGAGACAGAACATACTATTCTGTGTATCACTCTGATAGAACAGGTGACTGAAGAAATATAAGACAAATTATTTATATTCATTCAAGATATAGTTCAGTCAATAGTGACCAAAATAACTGTCTGTTTCTGGCATCCGTTATAATACTATTTAACCTATATAAAATACATTATAATTTTGGCCTAGACCTTGTACTATGGCTGTCTCTCAGGTACACAGCTAAGATACTTCAACAGTTCTTTTATTCACAGTTTTGCAGACTGAATACTTGTTGTCATGCTAGATGTGGTGTACGTGATAGGGTGCATGGTGTCCTGTCCTCTTCCCTGATCAAGTCCTATATATAAACATAAATCTGACCCCCGGCCTGCTCTTTCCATCATCTCATCCTGTTCAAGGGAAGTATAGTTAGCATAAGAAATAAATAAATGAATAAAAGTGATTTGTATATATTGATTAAAATGAATTTTAAAAAGATCAGAAAGAAATGTAAACATATAAAAGACAAATTGTACTAAACCCACTAAAATTAAATCATTAAAGTATAAAACAGGATCTGACTTACAAAAGATGCTGGAATTTTGGAAAGATTGTCTATTATATTATTATTTTGAATTCACATCTAGCTTAAACCTGCATATTTGTATATATTGATGCTGATAAATAGCTGTCTATCGGATAACAGTAGAGCCCCCTTTCCCCAAAATTGCCTTTATTCCTCATCTTTTCAGTGTGATGCCGTCCCCCTCTGCGCTGTGGTATTAGTCAAGTGTCTTGTGGCTTCCCCCAGACTCACCAGAAGGCCTGCGTTGCTTAATTATTTTTGGATGGCAGATTAAAAAAGAAAAAAAAAAAAAAGTCAATTCTTTCTTCTTTTTTTTCCCTTTTTTATGAGCTCAGCAGCGGTTTTGCCATTCATAAAAGTTGGCACCGATTTCACAGTGGCCTGCCAGAGATCACACCCCAACCATTTTCATTTTTTATGTCCATTTGTTTCATTCATGTCATAGATTTGGCAAGGGACTGCATCGCCTTCCTGATGTCCGTCGACCTTTCACCGCCCACTTTTACTGCTCCTGTCTGCAGCTTTGTTTGTTGTCCGAGCAGGGAAAATGTCAAAACAACAAGTCACACTCTGGTCTGGTCAATTTCTAACATTTATGGGTTTAAATAGAACTTATACAGTATTAAATAGGCAGCTTAAAGGAGCACTGCGTTACTTTTTAGGTGGAGGGTATTACTGATATTACTGTTTTGCCTTGATTATTCCACAGTATGGAAATAATACTGATAGAATAGAATAGATCTATGGGGAAGTAAGCCTGCACAGGGTCAAATTCATGTTTTTAAGGTATTTTTAAGCCTGTAATTGAACAAAAGGGAGAAATGCTTAATGCCGTGCTGTGGAACATTCCAGGCAAAGAACTCACATCTCCATGGAGATAAGCAGATAGCGGACCCTCCACCTTAGAAGCTACACAGTGCAAGTAGATTATGGCTTTGGACTAGGACTGAAGTATGATATAGTTCTGAAGTAAATATAAATGATAAACGA
The DNA here is from genome assembly GCF_026225935.1 of Boleophthalmus pectinirostris. Taxonomy (NCBI): domain Eukaryota; kingdom Metazoa; phylum Chordata; class Actinopteri; order Gobiiformes; family Gobiidae; genus Boleophthalmus; species Boleophthalmus pectinirostris. The sequence continues at coordinate 16,619,070 of NW_026571153.1, read as the reverse complement.
TAATATTGAAACCAAACCATAAAGCAGAATTATTCACAAAAACCACACTTACAAACTACATATACAATATTGTACTGCAATAAATAAATAGCAGCACACACTATTTTGTGTAATTTTACTTCATAATTCAACCTTCTACAGCTCAAATCTTATCACACTGCATTAAAAAAACTTATCCACAATAAATATTGACCCCCAAAAATGATATTTTTTATCATTTATCATAAATTGAACAATTAGTCTATACAGTAATTATCATGACAGACCTACTTTGGACAGTAAAAGGGAACAGGGCTGGGTATCATTAATAAGTTGCCGATGCGATATATACTTTGATACATATCTCCATACAGTGAGCTTTCTATTCTATGCAATATATTTCTAATCGATTTGATGCAGTTCAATAAAAAATAAAGCCCAACTCATGGCTGTGATACTAAAAGTCTTAAAACCACTTCTTGTGTAAAGTTAATATGAAACACAAACATTTTAATCATCAAAAAAGTGAATATGTCAAATGTGTTGAATAAAAAAAGTTTCCTTCCTCCAAACAAGCAACTAAACTTTATCGCTGTAACAAAATAACTGAGTAAAATATACCAAAAAATACTCTTGGTAATATATGGATACAGCAGCACATGATATCGATACTGTATCATCACATTAAACAATACGATATATCAATATTTTTATATTTTTGCACACCCCTAATAGGGAAAGTATTGAGTTTATGTTTTATGTTGATTTAGGATTGTGACATATAAGGGTTTTGCAGCAAAAAAAATCCTCCAGTTTGTATCCAAATATGGGCACCACTGTATTTATATACTTTTGCAACTAGTGCTTGGCAGAAGTCCATCCGCTTGCATTCTTCTAGTATTACTTATTTCTTTGCACATTAATACACCTTTTTACTTCATAGCCTAGACCTTTACACGTGTATGCATATTTAAGGTTTGAGGAAAGTTTTAAACGCTGCCTTGTGCATGTGTAGTAGTTATGTTGGAGCAAATTCAAAGTTTACACGAAGACTTAAGTAAAGAGTCTTGGCTCAGGTTTCTCGGCCTTTACATACATTAACATGAGAGCGTGGGGAACCTGGTGCACTCTGCCTCCACATATAAGTACATTACACAGTACGATCGCATGGGCCCCAAGAAAACAGCAGTTTATCATCAACTACTGGAAATATGCCCAATGACAGCATCACTATAAGACACACACACACATTCACGCTCACATAGCTCCCACCCACTGCTCCTCAATCCACTTTACTAAATCTATCAAGAGCAGCTGCAGCTATGGTAATGCCTATATGCCCATAAGCAGTATACATGGGTTAGTTCTACCACTCCAGTGTACTTAAAATACTCAGCGCCTTTTATCATGGCTCATAACCGAATCCAGGCTACAGTATCTGAGCGAAGGCATCAGTTTTAGAGTCACTGAAGTGAAGATTTAAAGGTGCACTGTGCAACTTTTCTGGTGATGGTTCTAGCTGTTTAATTCCAGGCAGAGCAATGGCATATCCATAGAAACAAGCAAGTGCCGGATCCCCAGCCAAAAGGTTACACAGTGCACCTTTAAAATGCAAGTTAACTGTAAGTAAAGTTTAAGAGGAGGACATTTTGAGAGTTCAATTATAATTTATGCATTATTTGTTTGCAGACTTGGGGATGCTAAACTACTGTCCTGAGGCAAACTGATAGAACGGTGGGGCTAATCTCTGCCAGTGGCATGTTGCAACCCACATATACATTCAAAAACAAACAAATTTAAATAAAATGCTCATGTTATATACCTACGTCTGTTTTATAATATTCTGTCATATGTATGTTTTTATTTAATACTTGCTGATTGCACACTGGTCAGATGCTAAAACTGCAAAAACTTTCATTGTAATGTGCTTGTACAAGTGCAATGACAATAAATTAAATCTGAATCTGAAATTTGGTAACATATCTTGCAACTCTACAACCCAAGAAACACTAGTCAGGCTGGCCACCTAATGCCTCCGCTCAATTTCATTTCTCTCCAGCAATTAGGTCAGGAATCAGAATACACTAGACGGTTCACAAAAACCCCAGAAGTGCGAGTTCGGGCACCAGCCAATCAGCAAAGAGTCAAACATTCTGTGTTGGCAACGATTCCTGAGATCGAGGATTTAATGTCGGAACAAAGAGAATGTTTGGTGAACTTTATCAAGGGGAAAGATGTTATTTCCCTTCCTCCTACAAGATTTGGGAAAAGCTTAATATACCAGTTAGCCCCATTAGTGGTGCTATTATGTTTACTGTATTTAATTGTCTTATGTTTATTGATTGCTAAATTACGTCATCTAGTGGCTGCTTTAATTTATTCCTGTGGTAATAATAGTAGATGAAGAATGTTAGACAGGAAGTTGTTGTTCAGGCCTCACTCCACCAAAATGGCCACCCTTCCGTTCTGGTGATTCTTTTTGGTGTTTGTTCAAGCATCGTCTGTGAGTATTACACGGTGAAACATGATTGTACACCTTTGGTATTGTCTTTTGTTTTTGAAGTGTACAAGTTAGCATGTTTTTGGTGCGACATTGTTATGCAAATTAGTCCGCAATTCATATGCTAGTTTCGCTATGCTAACCGTTATGCTAACTGACTGTTACTTTAATTGTTGGTGCTTTTTGTAATTTGTAATTTATTTGGCACAGATATTGATGGCTATTTCTGTATGTGTTTGTTGTTGTAGTTTCACGGGACAAAAGAACCAGTAAATTTCACCAAAGCCAGCCGCTCGCTGTGAAGTTCTTCTGGGTCTACGTTTAACTGTTTGGATAGCTAGTGCAGCATCTAGCGAGGCCATTTCCAAGCGCATTACATATGTCATGACCAAATAGCAGCGACTGGTTAAATGAAAAAAAGTACCCGCCTACCGTCGAGCGAACGAATTCTAATGCTGCGAGGTCAGACGGTTTCCACAAAGTGAAACCGGCTGATGAATCAGGCTAAAGAAACACCATAGCCCCTTTCAAATCAAGTCGACTCAGAGTAAAACCAAATCCAAGTCAAGTCCCCATGCACAGTTTAGTTACAAAGGTACAACATGCAAATACAAGCCAGCAGTCCCAACATGCACACTGATGGGTCCCATGATTGCGCACCCTGCTCCCATCTGAATGGAGTTAGGGGCTGTGGCAGGACGGGCGCTTGGCTGGGCGAGCAGGACCGGAGGATGGCTGCTCCGCGGATTAGGGCCCCACAGTGGTCCATTGTTAATTGGGCGCCATGTGTGAAAGCTACAGAGAGATTAGTTTGTACAGCTGCTGCCATTTGTCATAACTGCCCTTAACAAGACACACATGGCAACCCAAGTTACAGCCAGAGGTTTTACAAAAAATCTAGAGAGAAAAAATATCTGCCAAGGCATCTAATAGTTTGTGAACTGTGTAAGTAGATGAATATGTTCGTGGGAAACGCCGTGCAGACTCCCATGTACGCATCAAGAGTTAGAGCTTTAGTTATTTAGGTCATCTTGGGTCATTATCAAAACGGTTTCATCCAATAGGAACCCCAGAATACACATGGTAAAAATAAAAACAAGAAACAACTGGCTCTTACATCATAGACTTATTAGCCCCAGCTGAAATTAAACAAACTCAGCATTTTATTTTGCCAAACATGACTTACATGGATACAGCAACACAATCAAGATCTAATGACCTATTGTTCCGGTAATTTCCATGGCTGTAAGGCTTAAAAAAGGAATGCCCAAGTTATTTTTTGGTACAGCTCCATGGTGTAATTGTGGCTTGTAGGTCTAAGCACATGTTGGAGACCTAATTACAATCTTGACTAAATCTAACAAGAGCTTTTAAAAACACTCTCACTTTCAATTTTTCTAGCAACGCGGGCTGGAGAACACTGCTGTTATCCACTGTGGTTCATTGAGTCTAAATACAGGCTTTTTCAGCTCAAGTGCAGGTGAGCAAACACAATAAAAGAACATATTTTTTGCATGTGTTTCTCGTATTTGCATCGTGGTGGGTTGTAATGAGCAGTTATAGCTATTTAATTTGGACATAAACTTAGCTAATAGGGTTTTTAAAATAGGAATTTCACTTCAGTATAGGGGTGTAACGATACCAAATCCCTCGATGCAATATTTTCACGATATGCATGTCACGGTACAATATTTATTGCAATATTTTGTGGAGACTATGCTATTTTTTTGCTTTTAAAATGCCCCGACAGTCTGTATTTTCTGTCATCATTCAAAGAACTAAGATTTAAAGTGCTTACTAACATAATTTTTTTATGCTGTCTGTGCTGAAATGAAGCAAAGGATCATGATCTATGTAGTTCCCTTGTTTTTTTTTTGTTGATTCTGAACTATAACAAAGGATTTAAGCAAAGGGAACTGTAATTCGATATATTGAGATGGCCCACGATATTATTTTGAGACTTTTGACGATATGATATCACGATATTTTGGTTACTGTTACACCCCTATTTAAGCACATTTTTTGCAACTAACAATGTAAAATAGTAAGAAAATTTGTTTACCTTTATTGCTTTGTTACCTTTGATTGTTAAGGGTTGTCAAAAGTATCGAAAATCAGATACTGAACTTGTACATACTAAAAATGTCACATTCCTGAATACCTTTAGAATGATCTTGCGTTGTATCAGAACAAGTATAAGAGCACCCTGGCTTTATCTGTTGTCTAAATAAAGAATGTTTTTTTAATTATCATTGTGGTATTGGACTCTGGAGTAGAGTAGTGTAGTATAGTAATCGAGTATGAAATTTTTGTATTTTAGTGACAATGCTAGTCCTAAACAAAACTAAAGCTGTGTTGCCTGTTACCAGTACTTTAACATCTCCTTGAGTAATATTCTTTTGAGTTCTTAGATAATTACAATAACTACAGCTATTGCTAGTACTTGACAACTTATGCCTATGAGAAACCGTTTTTCCCAAGGAGTTATGTGCGGCTAAAATACCAGCTGGAGTCTTTTGCCTGCCCGGAGAAAGAGGGCCAATTTAAGAAGAATTCAAGCTATCCGGAGCCAGATCATATAGGCTTTCAGTGGGCACCATGGAAACGCGCCCTGCTCCTGCCCAGTAAAAATAACGGGCTTCATTAACCATGCTGTTAATGCTGCAGCAGGCTTTAATCAATCCAAACAAAAACAGTGGCCTATTCTCATGTCCACACACATGTCTACACACATGTCTGCACTGGACTAACACTATTTCATAATTTTTAATATTACTGAGTCAGTGATTTGGCATAATAATGTTATTTAAGTTTAATTATGACGCAATATGTACTATGATAAGCAAGTGGAGTAAGCACAAGTGGAAGTAGAATAAAAAAGAATATAGTTAAATGCATTGTTCTTTTAAAATGCTATAATTCATGTAGTAAAAGTACTCTATAAGTCACATAGTTTTATAGAAAAGTCTAATAATTACTAATACTAGTTGTCAAAGCTACCACAGCTGTCTTAAAATAACTACCCTATGATTGAAAGAGGAAGAGCATTACTTTGTCACATTGAAGCTGAAGTCAAAGAGGAGATTTTAAAAAAAAATTGCAATTTATTATTATTATTCAAGTAAAATTTTGAAATATAAAGTTTAAAAGTTATAAATATACTATAAGAGAACAATAACTCTATCTAATTCATCTTGGGAACCTTGTTGTCTTTCCAAAAAAACGAACCAAACCACCTACTTTTGATGTTACTGTCCTCAACACAAACAACCTTATGATTCCTATTGTCCTTTTAATAATATATTGCATTTACGCTTCCAAAATTTGGCATCATTTCCACGTGTAAACTTGACATATGCGAAGGAGGAGTGAATGCGCTTTGCCCCTATCTTTGACAACTCAATGGGGGCGCGTCTCGGAGCGGACCATTCCCAAGCCCCAGACAGCATATCCCCTCTATGACCCTACGCACTCACACTAAAAAGAAATACTCTGGGGATCCACCATTGCCGCTACCCCCCTCCCCTCCCAAACATCAACATGCCCACCCAAAAGTACATTTCGCACAACTTTTTTTCTTCCTTGTCCACCCCAGGTCTTGTCGAGCTGTCATAGCGATGGGCCATACTGTACAAGCAAGACAAAAGAGGAGACAACCATCACTCCAGGCTACTGATCGGTAGTGTCTGAGCTGAAAAGACTTTGATGGGGCAAAGCAGTGTGGGATAGCGGGGGTGTAGGGGTGGGTGGTGGTGGGTAGAGGGCGCCGTACAGAGAAGTTAGTGTCTCCTGGGCAACCACACTGATTGTCTGTCCCTGCCTGCACCCCTACCCCACAACCTCTTTTCATTTTTTTTTCTCTCCTTCATTGGTTGTTCACAAGGCCCCCTTCCTGGGTTAAGAGGACTTTGGCTTTTTGGGAAGAAAAAAAGTCTTAGTCTGGTACTTGAGGGGTGCTTTTCTTTCTAGCTGACTCGAGAAAATAAAAGGTCAAAAAACATCTTTACATTAGCTTCCTTTTTTGGAGCAACCACCTGGGCCACAAACTATCGCTACTTGTATGGTACTACTAAATGCTCTATGTAAAAAGGAGATGGTTATGGTCGCTTTTGTAAGTTCGGACAGTGAGGTACAGTTCTGTGCTTGGGATGGTGGGGTGAATGTACCCATTTGTCTTCATTTGGGATGACCAGAAGACAGACAGGGGGGTGGGGGAGGAGTGGGAGGTGCCGGTGCTCCAGTCAAGTGGCCTCGTGGGGATTTGAAAATGCTTTTGGGGGTCCTCTCTCGACCAAAAAGCCTGGGAAAGTGTAGTGAGGTCTTAACCAGGGACCAGACGGTTCTCAAACTGTGGTGCAGGTGTCATTGGTGTGCTTTGTTTTTCTAATTGCAGTTTTCTGATGAGAAGTTGTGAGACAAGTCGAGCTTTTGTTCAACACAGCGAATTCAAATTACCTACAGAAATATTAACATTTGAGGTAAGACTAATAAAACAATATGCATCAGATTTCATGAGATTTATATTCAGCCTTTTGGACATTCTAAGTTGCTTTACAAAATATAATTTCAGAGCATTTTTGTAGAGGTATAAACTATAAGCTCCATAGATTTTATACACTGACAAAGACTATATCACAAATTTACCATTTATTACAATTGCAGCTTTTGCAATTTGCTAATTATATCCATTAAAATTATGATTTGAAGAAATTATGATAACTTTCGCAGCCCTAAAGAGTACTTAACAACATCTCAAGCTAATATCAATAAAAGCTTCATTCCTGTATTAGTTTTTGCTAAGTTTAATACCCACAGTTCAAGCTCTGTCTCATTTTAAGGAACTGAGTCGAGGAGGCAGGAGTTGTAAATTTAGTACAAAAGAAAAGCATCCACATTTGTCTGTGCCCTCTGCGCGGACTAGCCTCGTTTCCATAGAGATTTATGTACACAAGGCGCACAAAAGAAGGGCTAAGGAGGTAACACGGCCTGTTTAAGCCTTGAGGTATTTGCCGGCGCTAAACCCCGCTGCTAATAACACAAGAGCCACACAGAGCTGGGCAAATGTTCTCAGGTTAGGCATTTGAAGGGAAGAAAAACCCACAGTAGAAAGTCAGATGAAGACACAACGCGGTCAAAAGCATACCCAAAAAGACATGACATGAAAAAAATCTTGCAAAAAAAAAAAAAAAAAAAAAAAGAAAGAAAGAGAGAGCAAAGAACACACAATGAGAACAGAAGCGGGCGAAAGAAAGAAACATCGCAAACATAAATAGCTTGCGGGTTAAGAGAGAGAAAGAGATCGGGAAGACATTTAGTGGGAAGCGGAAATCAATAAGGCAAAGCGGTGTAGCTGGGAGGGAGTTCTAAGTGGATTAGAGAGAGAGAATGTGTTCGATAGGTTATGGCTCTGGGAGAGAGGTAGCCAGACACCGCAGGCTCTATTGCATACTAATAAGGAAGTCCAGATAGGAGCTAAGCATGAGGTTGTACAGTTCACAATGAAGACTTTTTCTGTATCACTCCAAAAATCCTGCTTTAGAGATTTTTCCCAAATGGTTTTATTTCAGCAAAATCTGAAGACAAGAAACGGACCAATAAAATAAAATAAAACATGTATCTGGGGTTATGTAATGTAATTAGATAGATAATGAGGAAAACAGTAGAGTAGCGTGTGTAAGTTTTGTTGCTGGCTTTAGCCCAGTTGGTCCTTCTCCGGCCAAGTGCTTCACCCTGGGACAGCTGTCATGGTAGGAGGCTCGTACTTGAGGGAAAGCCAGGAAAAAGAAAAGAGAAGAGAGAGAGAGAGAGAGAGAAACAGAGGGAAGGAGAGGGAAAGTGAGAGAGAGTCCAGGCAGCGTGCCGCGGGGTGATTCCTGATGGCAGAGGAGGATAAGGGACTAAAGGCCGGAAAACCCCACATAGAAAGATGAGCGTGATGCTTCATTAGTTACAACGAGGTGTAGTTTAGTTTCTTTTTCAGTACTTATTTAGTCATGGTTTAGTCCTGGTTTTTAAATGCTATATTTCTGGTATGCCATGGTGTCTATTTGCTTTTCATCTAGTTTAGTCCTGCTGTAGGAGGTGGTTATGGCTGATTGTGTCCTGATTTTGTTCTGATTTAGTCTGTATTTTGTTCTTGAGACTGGTACAGTTAAATTTTAGACATGAGCTGAATCAGCTTTTGATTCCTGATTTGTCAGAAGTCTTGTATCTTGTTTTATGAGATAACTGTTGAAAATCATAAATATGTTTGAGTAATGATGAGGTTACTGGTTTGGTCCTACTTATATGATTTGATATTTTACCATTTTAGACTTGAGTAGGGATAAGCTTTTGATTTCCGCTTTAGTCTCAGATTTCATGAGTTTTGCAATTTTTGGAAAAATCGAAATGATTCGTATCATTACTATGCTGTTCAATGATGTTTTTAATATCAAGGAAAGTGGATTTGTAAGTTTTCCCAGCCTAGTGCACATGGAAAAGTCAAGGCAGAGTAAGAGAGTGAAGGGGAGTATGTCTGTGTGTGATCTGTGATGGCTGAGGAGGATAAGGAGATCGCAGGAGATGGATGTTATGCTTCGTCACTAGACCACCACTGTGACCTCCGCACTGACCACAGCCCCCAGGCAGCCGGCCGGAAAGTAAGGCCCCACACAGCAAGCTAAGCAACAGACAAGACTGAAGACAGGAAAAGCTTTAGGTTTCACATACTTTAACTGCTTCATTTCAGCAAACAAAATTTCAGAAAACAGAATGTATGTATGTATGTATGTATGTAAAAATATATTTTATGGGGCTAAATATTAAAAGTGGAAAGACTCGCAGACTTGCAGTGGTAGGAACATTTCGGCAGCTAAGGCTTCGGAAATACCTCTTTATCTGAAGATTTCTGGGTCTAAATATTAAAATTGAAACACTGGGCAATTAAGTGATCTTGAATATCTTGGATTACACCTATCTTCTTGTTATTCAGAGGAAGTTTTTATTTAGATCTAATTAAGTCTTGATTTAATTTGACTTAAGTTCAGAGTATTTATTTATTTTTTATTTTACATATATCTACAATTCTCCCAAATAAGCTTTCAGTTCCATATAGTTTAAGAAATGATCATTTACAGCACATAATGAAAAAAGTAATTCTGATTTCATACATGCTTACACAATTTTATACAGTTGTTTTAGCCAATATAATGTGTATATTGAATGAACTATTGATCAGCCAAAGCCTATAGTGTCTTGAAGGTTCAGAAGAGGTCACTGAACCAGGGGACCACCAGCTCAAGCAGAACGACTGGAGGCAAACAGTTGCCAGGAGACCACCGGTGCTCCGCGACTGCCGTGGTCTGACCTCCGCTGACAAGGTCAACAAGGGGGGCTTATGATCCTGCCCCACCACCCCCCTTTAGGCACCACCTCCTCCTGCACGTGCCCCAGGCCTGTTTCCACTGATCTGCTTTGCTCAATTAAACTTCAGAGGACACCCTGCCACATCTCTCGGCAAAGGTCGCGACCCGGGGATCAAAGGTTAAGTCTGGCGCTCGTAAAACAGGGTGTCCGTTAACAAGGGGAGCATGAATTGGGGAGGTAATCCATCCATTTCTACAAACTATCATGACGGTGTGAAAAGAGTTACGTCAGGGGATGTAGGGGGAGTCCGGATAATGATGTTTTATGGCCGTGTTAACTTTAAGCCTGAGAGTAATGGGAAAGCTGCTTGACCTTGACTTCTATACTAGCAGAGGATAACCCCAGCTATTCTCATCACTGCGTTCAACCACTGGAAAAGTCCCCTGATATTTTTATCACCCAGTTTAAGTACAAGAGTGCACTGAACTAACTCCTTGTGTTTTGTGTGAAAGTAAAATGATCAATAATGAGTCACATCTTTTTTCGTTATCTACTAAAAATATCTAAACAAAGCCCTAACTGTTAAGAAGAAAAATAAACAAATCTGGTGCTGCAGAACTGCAGAAGCTAACAACCTGAAACGTGCCCTAACATGACAGTTATCCACATGCCGGGTTCCACCAGCTCGTCAAACTGGAATATGAATCCAGGTGGAGAGAAGAAGGTTTCGGAAAAGAAATACAAACGCCATTCTTGTTCTTAATTTTGGTATCACTTGATTTCAAAAAAGTGTCAGCAACCACAACGGCCAAGTGAGAGAGCAGGGTCTGTATTGAACACAAGCTGCCAGTTGGCACAATGGATGGCACAACCCCCACTTCTGCCCCCGGCCCTGTCCCAGCGGGCATTCATCTGGGCATGCACATGGGGCTGCCGCTCCGCCGGGCTCAACACGCCCTGCCCCACAACAAGGGGCTGAGTGCCCTCTCCATTCTCACACAGCTCTCACTGCCAACCGCACGACCTTTTTGAGCAGCTACCCGCCAGAATCTCAAACAAATACACTCTGAACTTATTGATTTGAGCAAAAATAAGAAAGAGTCCTGTTGTAAATAGCAGCGGCTCCTTACTTTTTGTTACTCAATTACCTAACAGTGTGGAACTGTTGGGCTGCCAGCACAGACTTGGGAGAGTACAATATTAAAAGCTCAGAGCGGACCATTTTAGCGCTTTGCACCAACTTCACATTCGGCATGAGCCAAAGCCGGTCGCTACTTTCTTTGTGTTTGATTGTATGTTTGTTTGTTTCGTTCAGTTGCAGCAGAACAAAGGCATCGGCTTCCATTCTGCCACTGTCAAAAAACTTTCCAATGTGCCCACTGCATTGCGGATGCCAACCAACGAATCAAAGGCATGCTGCAAGCAGACAAAGAGGGTTTGATGCCAACCTCCAAACCTCTAACAACCATTACTGGTGATTCGCCTGCCTCCCTGGCACAGTGCAAAACAAAATGGCGGCGCGCCGCACGCTACCACAATATGGCTGCATTGTCTCGAGACGGGCACTGCTTGGTAACTAAGAAAAGAAAAAGATGCAAAAACGAAACCGAAGAAAAGCATGCCTGTGTCTGTGATCCAGTGAAGGAATGCTATTTTCTTTTTTGCCAAAGTTTCTGGCGGCAGAAATTTTGTGGACGCGAAGAGTAATCACTCTAATCCGTAATGTAACGCTGGATCAGAATGAATTTATTTGTGTAGTTGCGAACAGGAGATTTACACTTTATTCTAAATAATGGACTTCTGCATTTTACATTATTAATGACTTTATACTTTAGTTTATCACAACAGAGCAATTTTTCTAAAGGAACAGCTGCCACAGTCAGCACATGTGAAGCAAACCCACTAATGTATAATTTTTATTTTAAAAAGAGAAATCTAGTTAGCACTGAACAGATGAGAATGCAACGGATGCAAAGCAGAAAACGGTGGCATCCACAAAAGACACAAAAGAAGCTCTGATGCCAAGCCCGGTGCCAGTGGCAACCATTATTGTCTGTGTGCTGTGCCTTCTGCTTTCCCTGGCACTTATCACACAAAATGGCGCCCAGGCTTTCATGGTAATGAGCTAGCCATACAACGCCTTTTCCCAAAATATTGGTGGTGGTGGTTCCCACGTGCTTCAATGTATGAGACATTTGAGAATTTCAGTGCTATATATCGACATTTGAAACTGCCTGAATCTGTGTAAAAGATCTTCTGTGGCCTATATACCGCAGCAGAATTTGAAGCGTAGTATGGACAGTGTGAATTTCAGTTTCAATGACCAACAAAATATTTCTATGAATTTAAAATAGAAATACATGACACAATGATAAAACTTTTTTTTTTAAACAAAATGAATATAACCTGCTTTTTTAACTACTAATAATTATTTCTGACAGCTCATTGAGACTTCCAACAATCAGTAAAAATGTTTTTATTAATGGTCTAAAAATAAGTGTACTATTCTTTCATTTGAATCTTTCATCTGAAATCTATTTTTATGTTTACAAAACATGGTGCAGGAGATATTTAACTTGTTTCTGCAACATTCAGTTGATAGACCCTTACTCCGCTTGAATCTCTGGAGTGTGTATGATTTTATATATTATTACAATTATTAATTCTATTACAATATAACATTAAGGTTACGGCTCATATGATATATTTTCATCTGTATATTATAGGATATAAAGCATGATTTGCAGGTTTTGTGATTGTCAGAAGACTCATCCATTCCTTGTTTATTTGTCTGGCGACCGCACTTGTGTTCTTGGCCAGCGTTTGCGGCGCTGCCAAAAAGTAACACATGTAACCCTTGACCTTGCCAAGCCTCTCTCACACTCTCTCTCTCACAGTAAAACAAACAGGCCGGACCTACCTTGGTCCTGCACATAGTATGCCAGGAACAAGTCCAGCTCTTTGACCGATACTGTGATGTGGTGCGGCTGGACACAAAGTGCTGGGTTGGTGCAATGGGGGGATTTGACCAGGCGCTCTCCGTCTGTACTTTCCAGAGGGATGCCTTTGAAGAGGATGACCATCACCAGGTCCAGACGCCACACTTTGTCGGCCTGGCGGAGGCAGTCGATGCGGCGGATCTTGCCCTTCTGGTCGGGGTTGGAGAGCACGCAGCACGGGCCTTTCTTCCCCGTCACACTGAGGACAAAGTCCTCGCGGTACTCCTGCCGAATGTCCTTTCGCAGCTTGGCCAGCAGCCGGGACGCCCACTTCTGTTTCACCTCAGGCTTCTCACACAGGAGCTCATCCTTCACCGCGCGCTCCTCATCCTTGGACATCCGCTTCTCGTGCTTCTTGAAGTACTTGCGTTTTCTGGCCTGGAGGTTGAACCATGTGTAGGCAATGGCACGAACATGAGGGAGAAGGGCCTCAATGAAGGGATGAAATTCATCCTGAAACAGAGAACAGACAAAGAGGAAAAAACAGGGCACAATTAATGGAAATCACAATCAAAGAGTCAGGGACTTTGTAAATTATAATTATAGTCAATAATATTTATTTTTCTTTTCAATAGATCATTTGATTACTTCTTTTTACGTATCACCAGTAAATTCACAATTTACCATTTCACCCCAGAAAGTCCGGCGCTGAAGCTATGACAAGGAAATTCCAGTATTTCTATCAGCTGCTCCAGTACAATGGCAGAGCGCTGAGTGAACGCACAGCTCGGCGCTGTGAGCTGCTACAGAGAGCATGCGCCCCTCACACACCGAGCACTCTTATCAAACTCCACATTCCAACTTCTACTTATCCCACATTCAAGACACAAGATAATCTGGAAGTGGACACAAAAATAGGAAGTTGATTGCTATTAACTGGCTCATGCATTAGGTGCACAAAGCAGCTTTCAGATTAAAACACAATAAAACAAATCCGAGTGGAGGCGTCTGAGGTGAAAAATAAGAAAGGAATTTCCAAAGGTTACGTTAGGACTCAATTAGAGGCTTGTGTCAAATCATTTAAAGGTTTGAGGTTAATCCGAGAGAGAACTGGCTCCTCTTCATTCCTACAGCTCGCGTTCATTAACGTCCTTAGACCTGGGCTTTACTTTTCCACTGTGCGCCTGGTTTAAATTATAGCAAAATTACCAAAGATTAGATGAAATCCTATGTTCTGGTTTATTATTTTAAATTTTACTGTATGTAATTTTACAACATTACGGCCTCTTCCAAGCAGTGTATTCAGTAAAAATACATTTACAACTTTGCTATTAATTCAGCAATATTTATCTTTTTTTCCATTTTAATGAATGTTTTATTTTAGCAACAAATATATTGTGAGCTATACAATACTGTGTATTTTCACAAGGTACACACACCTGTCCATTCATTTTTGAAATTGTAATTTACTTACATCCAGCAGGCCAACATTTCACTGGCCTTTAGGGGTTCACATAATTTGCTTAAATATAAAATGAAATAATTCACATTAAACACTTTCTTGTTTTCAGTCAATGTAAAATGCAGGGATCTTGATAAGTTGACCAAAATTAGAGAAGCCACATGCGAGAAGTGGAAGCAAACAGTTTTTTTTGCTCATTAAAACATCATTTAATAAATACAAAGAAGCACTTTTGGCTCAGTATTTACAGGAGTTTGACCAGATATTGTTCTTGGTCAGAGGCAGGAAACCACACACATCCACTCCCTATCTCTGCCTGACGCTCCACACCAGCCACACTTTGGCTTTGCTTGAGCTCCACTAACTTTAACTACGCTGCCAAATGGAATTTAAAAAAACAAAACTCTGTAATTCACCCTACAAGCAGTTTTTAAAGTAAGATTTAAAATTTAAATATTACATAATTTTATTACTTTTCACAAAACTTTCTGAACACATAAATTGCTGTAAATCTCTCCCTAATTGCTTTTAACACTAGATAATTTTAATGCAAACCCACTGTGTTCACTCTTTCAGTTTCAGCTAAGAATTAATAGCTGGTCAATTTAAAATATTTACTAATTCATTTAAATTATTTTACTTATACTTTTTATTATCAAGGACAGATATAGCATACAAATGAACAAATTAATAAAGCCTATTTTTCACACTATCTAAAAGCCAAACAATGAAATCATTACACACAGTCTGAACAATCCTCCAAAGTAGAAACTAACCACATCTCAGTCAATCACTGACATATGCCAAGTAAAATATAAACAGTAAAACTGAGCCAGCCAAAACAGCCACCGATAATCTACAGTTCAAACCATGCAAAACCGCTTATAGTTTGTATAATCTTTCATGGTGAAAGTTGTGTTATCTTCAACTACAGCGTTTGTTACTCCAAAATGAAACGATACACAAACACGAGGGACGCGGCGGTCAGGGCAGTGTGTGAACGTGCATACCTACACACCTTACGCACGTTCACTAAAGTTGGAAGACTTTGAAAAGAATTGTAACCATTGACTGCATTTTAGAGTGTGTGATAAATGACCCAAAACTGCAACTTTAGTGCAAAAAAGTAATTCAAATTAGCTACACTGATTATATTCATTTGAGACGTGTTCAAATAATTTAAATCTAAAAGGGTAAAAAAAATACGCACACACAAAAACAATAAACGAACCGAGAGCCCTGTAAATTGAGCTAATATCAATAATTATAATAATAATAAAAGGCAGTAATACCTGAGTAAGACAAATAGGAGAATACATGATGAGGCGGCTACGGTCAGGGACGGTAAATTACTTCTTCAATTGATTTCTCCCTGATCACTTTATCGCGCCATTCCAGGACCAGAGTGCACCGTTCAAGACTATGGAGCTATCCGCGTAAAACAGCGAGGAGCAAAAGGGGTATCCAAGAACATCCGTGAGTTTTCCGAGATCCAAAGATTGTCGTCTCCGCAGAGAAGGGAGAAATAAAGCAGAGGACAGGGAACACAGTGTAAGCACTTGCAGATGTACAACTGCTCGTGGTGGCCGGTGCAAACGCTGCGTACTCCTGTGTTACGTATGGGCTCGTAGCGCGTCTCCGTGGAGTGATACGTCGTTCATAAAAGCATGGTGAATAGCTTCAGAGGGCGCCGAGTCTCTGATGTTCAGCCCTTCTTTAGACTAAGTTGATATGAAGTCAACCGGTGCACCTTCGCTCCTGCGCGATTCCAGCAAATCAGACCCAACTTTTCTTTTTTTTTTCACCCACGTAATTACACAGTCACACTCCTCCTCCTGCCGCTGCTCAGTACACACACATATAAGCCCTATGCACTGTCCTGTGCCTTCTCCACTGCTGAAACACGCTATTCATTCACTTCTGACGACAATTAGACTTGGACAATCCTCCTTCAGTGATAATTTATCAGAATACAGTTTTCCTGGACGCTTTGGCAGTTTGCTTTTGCAGAGTCAACAAACTCCTTTTGCCCAGTTTGACCCCGCTCATGGCAATGGATAAACTTAAGAATGACTTTCACAATAACAAAATGGTTATAATAGTGACATTTAAAACGGCAATAAAGCAGCAAAGTTATAAGTTAAAAATAAGTTATGAGTTTGACATTTTATTTGGGGACATTATTAATTTATTTATGATTTTATGAACCTAGGATATAAATGCTTTGGAATTTACTACAAATAAAGTACTGTGACTGTAAAAAAAAAAAAAATTCTTAATTAAGATGATGTACTTATAAACTGGAGTATTTAACATGAGTTTTAAAAAGTGGAGCTCTTCGTCAGCGTTGCTCCTTCATTCCTGCGCTACACGCGCGCACAGCGCGGACAGTGCCAAATTATGGGGGAATGGGAATGTTCACAGAGGCTACTGAGGAACACGAGCCAAGTTCACTACAGACTTGGCCCGACCGTGTGCGTGTTGTGGTCCGCTTTAAGTTAAACCACTTCAGCAGTGGTACACTAGGACAGGAGCATATAATTTAAGACATAAACAGCGTTATAACAGCATTGAAAACAACAGTAGCCCATGTTCACGTACCATTGCACTGTACTGCATGGATTATTAGGGAATCCCGGAGCCTGGCTGAAACACACAAGCCGGTAGCTTCACATTTCTCACGTTCAACTTTGTGCTTTGGAGGGGTTTCTCTTGCAGTGCTTGCAAAAAAGTCAACACCGGAAGACAATTCTTGGCAGATGGCGACGAAAAGAAGTTAGGAGCACCTCGCGTTTTTTTTTCTCTTTTTTCTGGTCTTCCTTCCTCTTCCAGGCTGAGTTTTTGGATGGTTTTGGGATTGTTCAGTGGAGTTGAACGTGATCCAGAAGAGGCAGAGTTTTGGGCGCAGGGCTGGTCTCCGCCTTCACTTTCACTGTCTGACGGTGCGCCGCCTCCAGCTCTCCGCACTAACCATGGACTCACATGAGGCAACACGGATACTTCCGGCGGGCGCTTTCGCAATAAAAGCAGGATGGAAAATGAATGATGGAGCTGGACTTTCTGTGGACACTGTGTAAACTGAGCAACCATAAATTTGGCTCCGTGTATTTGGAAACCCAGCAGTGATTATATTTTTGTTGATCAGATATTCTCTCTATTAATTAGGCCATTACATTGTTAGAATAGGCTGTTGCTGGCACCATAAAATCCGATGTTTTTTGGTGAAATTAAAAAAGACAAGATGCAGTAGATTATAAAAGGGAACGTGATAGAGTCTTATAGTTAATTGGAATATTGAGTTCAAGCTTTATTAGACTATTTAACATAATTTAGACAATGATCCAACACAGTTTGCTGCGGATTGTGCGTTTGGCGCATGGTGCTTAACCACTACAAAAGTGACATATTAGTAAATTGTCTTTTTAATACTAAATACAAAGACTAGATTTTTGTTGACTCTTTTAATCTGTAACTTTGAAAGCCCAAACGCCCCGTTTCCTGCGCAGATCACATGTGTTCTTTGTAACTTGGTGCTCCTACGTTTTGTAAGAGTGGGTTTATTCTCGCTCCCCATTGGACACGAGCAGTGGCCCGGGGACTCTGTACCCTGGGCCCCTCACTTCCGCTACGCACTGGTCAGCTGCGCACCGGACACTCGACCTGAGCTGATCCGAGCCACAGGGAGTGAGTCTAGCGCTCCTTTACTGCAGTATTACACATTATCCTACCGGCTTCATAGTAGGCTTATTATTATATTATTATCAACATACATGTCCTAACCATCAAAATGTTTTGGCATCTAGTTCGCTAGGTCCAGTAAGATGGATGTTGAACTAGGCTACTATTTTAATAGAATTCTTAAACTGAAAGCAATGTTTAGCCCATTTTCTGTGACTGTAATTTGGTGTTAATAATCTAACCTATAACTGGATTTGTTGGTATCATCTGTTTCTCTCCATGGAGATAGAAAAGTCTGATAATATCAGACCTTTCACCACAAAAGTTGGTGGATCAAGAAAATGTCATTCTGTAACTGTATATAGTCTTATTCTTCTTAATAGTTTAGCATCCCTAGCCTAATATTGTCACAGTCTGGCAGTAGGAGTTAATATGTGTTGTTTAGAAAAGCCTCATCTCTTTATGAAACCTCTGTCACCATTATCCATCAATAACATTTTAAGCAGGATTAGTTATAGAAAAAAATGTTATGACTCATATGACGAACTGGTCACCAGTTGAAGCAAGAAATATTTATATTTTACTTCCTTCTGGTTCTAAACTGGATTGGCATTTGTGCAAACTATTCTAATTACAGAGCTGAATAGCAACTCTGCTCTGTCCATTGCATAAACTACATCCAGTAAGAGCTGGTAAAACTGTATCCTAAATCATGATCAATATGCAATCATCAATAGAGAATTGAAAATATTTGACTTGATAAGCAGTCAACCAGATCAGGTTTTACCATAGACAACTTTTGTAACTACAAGTCTTTCATTTTGTTCCACTTGTCCCAAAGGGCTGCTCCTGAGGCTTGTTCAACTGGATCTGGAATAAAAGGAGCATTTACGAAAGACATTTTGATATAGTTCATATTAGTTTTAACTATACACATCCTTTCTGCTCTCATTAGTGTTTAGTATTGTATCATGTTAGAACAAGAGAAACAAAGTGCTCCTTCAATTTGAGCCGACTCAGTATGGACCTACCTCCCTCTAGTGGCTGTACAGTGAACTACCCACAACTCATCAGGGAAAAGGGATTGAAATGAATGAAAAATCACTGTAAAACTAGAAAGTAATTGAAACTTACTTCTGATTTTGGAGAGGTAGTAGTAGAGTTTGTCCAAAGGTTGGCAATTAGAATCCCACTCCTGACATAAACATTGTTGCTGCTAGAGGTCACTGGCCCACAGGTTGGTGATCCTAGCTCCAGTTAGTGAAATCCTTGTGTCCTTAGGCAAGATACTTAACCCCTAGTGTCTATGTATACTGGTGTATGAATATGTGTGTAGGTGACTGGTAGATGTAAAACTATATAAATGTGACAATTCACCATTTACCATTCAAGGAACGACATAAGAAAAAGTCTGCACTGAAAACAGATATCTAAAACAGATACTTTAAACTTGACCATGGAGATGTGTTCAAAAATAGACCATTTAATATAGCAAACTCTGCCTTTATATAATGCTGTGTTCCCAGTCCTATAACTGAATTGAAATGCTAGTGTTGCTAATAAAACATTTTCCAACTTAAACTTGCCATGCCCCATTAATTTTATATGGTATCCTATTATGAAAACAACTTTTAAGCAAGTGGCAAAATATGGATGTGTAGCAATGTATTATTTACACTATGCATTTTTCATTACATTTATACAGGACCATTTCCCAACAATTTTTATTATAAAACATACTTATTATGATGATTTTTTTTTAAATATTATTTGTGGTTTAATTACCAACTTATTGTTTCTTATTATTTACTTATATACCAGATCCATCCAGTCTGAAACATAATTTTTACCGTGACTAAGTGGCCATGCAATGTGAAGTGTCAACAAAGACACAACAACATTATACATTAAATGTCCTATATTACACAAAAAATTCTCAGAAAATCTAAACTCAGAATGCTCTATTTCACCTTGTGATGTCATGAAGTAGTAGTCTTAAAGTTAAAAGCTCCCTTTTACCTTTAGTTCAGTAGAGATTGGCAATTCCAGGGCTGAAATTATCCTAGTGATTCAGGTGAAGATGTATGAAGTTTAAAAACACAGTGGAGCACTTCATGTACTACTACTTGACATCACAAGGTGGAACAGTATTTTCTGTTTGAGAGAAGTCAGCCTAAATGTGTAGGATTTGTGTGTTAAACATGTGTGACTGAAACAAAATACAATGCAGGTGTGTTTTTGAGGAAACATTATTATAACAGAAAATAGTGAAATATGGGCCCTTTAAGATTTGAACCAGCAAGTGTCCGGTTTGATGGTGATGGCTTTCTCACTGTCACCTTCCATAATTTCCTCACTAATAAAAGGGAAGAAATCTATATATTTTAACAATATAGCAACAAAGGAAGAGCTAATAATTATATATATACTGATGGATACATATATTCACTTGTTCACAGTCATTTGGAGTAGTTATTCCATGTGTTCTTACAACGCTCGGAAGACATAACATTGATGCAGTGCAGCCTGAGAGCACACATTTGTTCGCATTGATTTGCATTGAAACGACCAGGCAAACCGCTACTTAAACACTGGCACAATGAGTCTGTAGTGGGACAAGTAAATAAATATTCAGATAGAAATGTCAGCCGGTTGCCTCTTCAGCATGGGAAAGGCGCGGGTTGGACAAGGGTTCTTTGTGTTAATACTATCATATTAACACAGTAGAGAGAGGTACACTTGAGAAACGCTGCAATACTCCGGCCTTTAGCTTTTAATCTGGTGGCATTTTAAGCAGTATCATATTTACAAATTGCAATCACCCTTCAAAATACCAAATGGGGTTAATGTCAAGAGAATCTAAATTATTATTTTTTCGGATGGAGTGCCCGCCACCTGCTTGTCACCTGTTATTGCTTTGCCCAGAATGTTCCACAGTATGGCACCTGTTATTAAATAAATGCAAGATTTTAGCAAAAATGTATGGCATTTAAAAATACAGTGGAGTATGTTTGAGAGAACAACTCAGCCTAAATGCAAAGTCTGTGTGTTAAACTTGTGTGAATGAAACAAAACACAACTCCAGATATGTTTTTGATGAAGAAACAGCATTATAACATAGATCAGAAAATAGTGTAATATGGGCAAAATTAAAAGCAATGTTTTCCATAAACTTGAATTTAACTGGGGGATTCCAAATGGAGAGTATCAGATATAGCGTAGGTTTCATGCCCAATATTTAGTCCTGTAAAAATCAAATTAATCAAATATTTTGCCCTACCACTGTGAAAATATTGTATTAAACTAAAAGTAAGTTTAAAATCCTCCTTGAGTTTGCCTGAACTTTCAAAAAAGACCAAGTTTCATCACACAATACAACGTGAAAGATCATCAAAGATTATCAGAGATAATAGAAAGAGAATTAGTCTTACCATCCACCACGTCCTGGCCGTCATGTCATAACAAAGCTGCCATTTGACCGACCTCTCCTTCATCTTCTCAGACATCTTCCTCCTCTGTCCAAAGTCTTCATAGATCTACAGAGTTTATTTACAGAGTCAGATGGGTTTCACTGGAAACACGCAGGGTATAGGCCAGTCAGGGGCACGTTGCATTATGGGGAATAAAAAAAAACTGCACCCACAACAGCTTGACCAGTGATTTGGACCTTATTGTGGTAATTACAGCATGCATGACCTGTAACTATCCGCCCCCCTCCCACAGAGACTGACCCCCTCTCTCCTCTGCCCCTTGGACCTCCCATTTATAATCTAATGTTAACATAGACCACCAGCTATGCCCTATTGTAATATTTGTATTTCACCAGCAGCATATTTAATAACAGATCACACTTATGCCCACTGGAAATGTAAAGTTTCAGTTTTACACAGGTTATTTTGAGTGCTATTTTAGTGAGTATTTCAAAATGTTCTCCCAAAATGTAATACTTTTTGTTTATTATTTTGAGATTATACAAAGAAAACAAAAAACAAAAAAAACTCCACGCCACACCCTTTTCTCCACAATCAATACATACACAAAACTACACAAAAAACACTGGGCAAACATCAAATGTCAAGTCCAGTACTGTTAATATGTTCAAAAAAGGTATCCAAATATACTGTTGTACTTACCAGAAAGCAATGTAATTCACAGCATAGAAATAGTGAATGAAACTGACAGGCAGTTGGCTTTACTTTTTGCTTGAATAATACACACTTGAATATTTAAAACTTGAAAATGAAAATGTTTGTTGTTTCTGTGTGAAGTTATCTGAATGGTCTTTTGAAAGGACCCTTTTTGCCCCTGCCACATTCCACTCCTCCGCACTCAGGCCTGACGATTCCAGCTGGATTTCCCCAACGGGTCTGTGGGTGGACCCAGCAACTGGAACTCAGCTTCAGTTTATGACTAAATACATGTTGCAGAGGACAAGGAGTTTGGGTCTATGCTTTTTATCTATACTTTTATTTAACCAGGATAGACACTGAAATCGAAATATCATTTTGACAGATGGAAACCATACAGAGAGAACAAGTAAGGAGATCAGAAAGGACCTTCTTGCTGTGAGGATCGTATTGTTCTGACGCTGTGCAAATAAGGCTCAGACTGAATGATGCTTTAAGTTGGAGATTGCACTGGTAGATACAGAAATGAACATCCGATAAAACTACCACAAAAACATGCATTCTCACAGTGAGCGGGCCCACCTCCCTAGAGATCTGACCCGTAACCTGGTAATGTGGCTGCTTGTTTCCTTGGAGATAGTTCAATTAAATGCCATACTGCAGAGGTGGGACCAAGTTGTTGTTTTGCAAGTCTCAAGTAAGTCTCAAGTCTTTGACAGCAAGTCCAAGACAAGTCTCAAGTCAAATACAGGCAAGTCCAAGTCAAGTCTCGAGTCAATGCTTTGAGCTTCAAGTCATTTCACGTCTTTAAACCAAAGCACCAAATAAAGTTTAGATTCTTGCAATTTATATGAATTTTAAACTAAACTGTAGTTAAAAAGTGATGTTATATTTATATGAGTATTTTTAGAGTATATAAGAGTTGTAGAAATTATTTTTTTTAGTTAATTTTTCCTTTATAAATTTAGATTCAAAAGATCTTAGTGTAAATCATTACAGTCAGAACAGAAAAAATTCAGATGTAAAAGTGCTTCTCAAGTCTTCTCAAGTCACAGGCCTGAAGTCCAAGTCAAGTCCCAAGTCAATGACCTTCAAGTCCAAGTCGAGACCCAAGTCTTAGTCCATTTTATCAAGTCAAGTCTCAAGTCCTGAAAATAGTGACTCAGGTCTGACTTGAGTACAAGTTACAACTTGCAAGTCCCCATCTCTGCCATACTGTAAAACATTCCAGGGAAAAAACAACAACACCGACATGCAGTCAAGCAGGTGGCGGACCCTCCGTATTGATAGAAGAGGACTTTGTTGAGGAAAATTTCATGCTAAATAATTAGAGTAAATAAATATTACTTTGTGAGAATAAGGACTTTTATATTTACATAATTCATTTGTTAACCAGGGAGCAAAGAGGCTGCAGATATTGACACAGGGTACAGTACAGTGTATATAAGGCCTTTCCCATGACATAATACTGGCACAGAAGGAGATAGAATTCATTTGGTCAAGTGCATGTTGAATGATGTTGTGAAATAAAGATAATGAAGATGTTTAACTGTTTGGGGAAAGCAGAGACCACTGAGGGCCAAGCTCTTCCCCACACACCAGCGCAGCCAGCTCCTTATTGATTTTGAGAGTAAAATCGATAAATATCATCGTCTTGATTGGATTAAGTGTTTCAAGTTCAACTTTTAATTGGATTTCCACTTTCTACAACGAGAGCTTATTTGAAAATCAATAGGGACCAATCAATAACTTCAGTATCTGGAAAGTTCACGGCATGAAGCCAGTGGCAGAACGGAGTGTCCAGAGAAAAGTGATTTATAATAATGGTTAAAGGGGTGAATTTTATATTGTTTGTCATAATAAAAGGCCATATTACTCTAAATAAACCAGTCTGTGTATGTAAGTAAAATAATTAAGTATATATTTTGAAATACATTTGTTCAAGTTAGATTTATTTATTTAATATTATGTTATTATGGTTTTTATAACTTTTTTTTTCTTCATAACACCAAATCTAGACTCAAATACAGCAGTTACTGAATTTTGCATTGACTCACTGTTATGTGACTTAACTATGGGACCTACACCACAGTTTGGGAAACTGTAGTCTAAATGAATGAGGTATAAATAAACTAATCTGAGTATGTTTTTAAAATGTCAGATAAAATAAAATTGCACATGTAAAACGCAATTTCTATTCATCTAGGTTTTTAAAAGCTAGTACATTTTTCAAGCATATATTGTGAAACATACTTATACATTTGATCAAGTTAGATGTTCAAAAATACTATGTTTATTGCAGTATGGAAAAAGGACACTTGTATTTTTAGACCCAAATGTAACAGTTATTGACTTTTGTACTGATTCTCTATTCTGTGGCATAACTATGGGACCTACACTACAGTTTGAAAAGCTTTGGGCTAGATGAACAAGGTATAAGTAACACACAAAAACATGTACAGTCAAGATTGCGTTGGAGAATTACACCAAGCCTTATGATCCAGTGTGATCCATATGGGCGTAAAATTGCACATTCAAAGCAATTACAAGCACTGGTAATAACTGCTACCTTTGTATTCTTAATCTTTTTTTCTAATCTGGACAAGATATCAAGCCAAGCCATGCCACACAACTCCTCTCCGAGACACAGATACACGAGTCTCTTGCTATAACTCTGAGCGCATTTATGTTTATTAGGCATGTGGCTAATTATTTCTTTTGTTCGGCCAGATGCCACTGACTGTAACAGTAGCAGGTGGCCTCTTATTTAATTAGCACAGCTCACCAGCCATCATTTGAGATTAAGCCTGTTTAACCCTGTCTGACCGCCGGTGTATGAAGTCGGATGAGTCCATTTTAAAAGCCACGAGGCACAGATGATTTTTAACACGATTTTTAACAATAGACTGCAATTGAGATCCGAATAGGGAAGTCTATTTGTATGGGTTTTGGTGTTTTGTACAGGCACTGACATGATCAACCCAGATTTAAATACATTTTATCCCATGGTATGCAGCTGCTCAGGAATAATTGAACTCGCAATCATAGTTTGAACTGTTGCAATAATCAGACTGCAATAGACACAATACATTTACCTACCTTAATAATTAACCTAACTCATCCCCACTGTGTTTAAAGTGCAAGACTTTGACTGGTATCCTCATAGACTGCTTTTGGTCTTATCCAAAAGTGCAACAATTCTGGCAAATAACTGGACAAAAAATTAAAAAAAAAGAAAACAGTTTGTAAATCTAAATAAGTATAATAGAAAATCGAACAGAATGTAGATTTTTTTGTGCTAGAAAATGTCTCCTAGTGAACTGGATCTCTTGATTATCTGATGTGTTATATTCATCATAAAGATGATGTAGGTAATGTATATGATTAGGACATTCACATTTCAAAGTAGGTGTATCTGTGTTAGTATTTTTGTCTAATATATGAATGGACCAATGTTTTGTTTTTATTGTCCTGTTTTTTGGGTTGTGCACTGTGAACTGAATTCCAAATGAAAAATTGTATATTTCTAAGCAGATATTATATTAAATGTGTAGACCTTTTCTAAACCACTGAAAAACACGACTTGATTTTTCACATATTTTTTCCTTAAAATTGTCAAAAATAACAACACGTTTCATACAAAAACTGCAGTTGAGTAGCAGAAGCATGGTGTGCAGTAAAATGAAGCAGAAGAAGTAATTTAGGTCTGTGAAAAAATGTAATAATACTTTTTTTTTTTTTACACAATTTAAACCATTGACAAGTTGGTAGACTGAATGAAGTATACAGTATTGTGTATTGTACTGCAGTGCTGGCTCTCATTTTCCAGGACCAGTCTCGAATGACCTAGCAGTAGCTTGGTACAAATGAGACTCTGGGTAAGGCTATCCCGACTAGACTAGGGGTTCGCCTGAGGACGCCTATGTGCAAACTACACCAGAACATGTAACCATTCTGTACAATGTCCAAAGATTATGTTCACGGATCATTCACACATTACACACGCCTCACTGAGACCTAAGAACATTCAGGACAATGAGCATTTGAGTTGAGACGAGAGACCAGGTCGCAGTGTGTTGATAGACTGGTATTGTTATGGTATTCAGAAAGTACATTAAGATATAGAATGTTCTGTATGGGACATTGAGTGTTATATTGTATATGTTTTATGAGTGTTGGCATATGAAAACTTGGGAACATGGGAACTCACACAATAGACTCTTTGTTCACTTAGTGACGAAAAGAACTAAACCACTCCTCTTGAATGTTCACTCTTAATTTAATCAAGCCTGTTATATTTCTCACACTGTTCAATTAGTACAAAAAAAAAGAATTAATTAATTATTTAATTAATCACAAATATTTCATAATCAATTTTATTATAATCTGGATACATTTTCAACGCTCAAAACACTTACACCATAAATTGTGAAATGATATACAGTACTTACTGTGTAGTCATTGTCTTAACCACAGAAGTGTCTAAAGCTGTAGCAGTATTTGAAGGACAAGAACAAACTAGATGAAACATAATTTACCCCCCTTACACGGTTTTAGGAATGCTAATGAAAACTTAACTTGTAAAGGAGTTATAACAATTTCATCAATTATGCAGAAGCTGATTATTTTAAAAATAGATTGGATATGCTATTCTGTGATTCAAGTAAAGACTAATGCTGTTAATTTACTATTAACAAAGCAAATATGGCTTATTGAATACAAATAAAATAAAAACGTAAAATATGTATAACATAAAAACAAAATAATTTCACAATTAACTTCCACATGGAATATCTCTCTCCATTAAAGTAAACAATATGAGATTTATAAAATCCCTAAAAACACATAAAACATAAATAATTTTAAAAAGTACCACACAAGCAGTAGTGTACTTAAACAGTGCATAAAACTCACATCACCAGCTGCACTTATTTTGATGAAACATGCATTGCTTGCCTGCATACTAACTATTGCAAGAGTTCCTATGGTCTTTGGCTTGTATATAGACCAAATGATGTGAAAAGTGGGATAAATAACTTATAACCTACAGGCACTTAAACTACTTAGTATAGATCCTCCGAGCAGCTGTTTACATGGACTTAAATATTAGTTTTGCAGCTGATATTCAAAGCCACACCTAACATCAGAAGTGTCTAAAACATTAACATAATCAGTGCAAACTCTACACAATAATATACTAAAGAGGTTTTTAACAATAGATCTGGAGATTTTCCTCCTGGGGCACTAAGTTCATTGGACTATAGAGTATGGAGTGTGATAAGATAACCACACATCAGTTATTCATTTGCATAAAAGCTGCTATAAACAAAATCAAGTGGGAGAACAATGTATTCTAAAATCTGTCACCAGTTTACCAGTTTTTTTTGGATGTTTTACTTGTCTGCAGTTGTCCATAACAGATTTTGGTCAATATGGACAACTGCAGACAAGTAAAACATCCAAACTAAGCTGCAGTTTTGGAGATGCTCTTATCACAAATATCACGATTTCCTCCTTGTCAGAACATGGCTTATTATCTTGTTCTTTTAACACATTGAAGACAAAATGTTTACAAAATCATCTATGACAAAAATTTTAAGTGTGTATTTTACCGTCAGCAGTCATAATATTGAGGCTGCCTAAGTACATGGTCACGCTTCATAAAACATGATACAAAAATCCAACAACAATGAAGGAAAACATTCAAAAATCAACCAGTGTAACTGCAACATTCCCCTCAGACAAAAAAAATCCCATATAAAAATAAATATTTAAAAACATAAGATTAAAACCAGCTCATGCAACAAAATTAAATATGATTAAATAAAACAAGGCACCAACATCTTACAGAAAACCCCATATACACTGCAGTCATTCTCATTCCGTGTCTGATTGAAGGTCAGTTAATAAAGTTTTTTTTTTATATATTTAACCTGAGTGAGGGCTTGTTTTCCAACGCAATCCAAGTCTTTCAAAGGTTGTCAAGTTTCACAGTGCGCAAAAACAAACATAAATTTTCCATTGGAGTTTCTTGATTCGGCAAAGCAGTCCTCAAAATCAGTCAGATATTTTGAAAAAAGCCAAGAAGCAACAAAAAACGCAAAGAGGTTTGATGTGTCATATCTTCTAATAAATCCGCAAAAGGGACATTGGATCCTGTTGGTGTAGTGTTCTTATAGCTCATACAATTTAAAGGGAATAAAATATCTCTGACCTAAACGTGGGAGCGGTAATGGTGTCCTGACTGGAGAGGCTGCCTCGCTCTGAGTGGAAGCAGCCACAGCAGTTTCCATCGAGTACCACAGACCTCAGCCAACGCCCTCTGCCACTTCTTCTTTGAATTTAACCTGCAAATAAATTATGAGATTTAAATTAAATACACAATCACATTTTTAGACAAACATTCTTTGTAACAATGGAAATGATTCAGTGCAGATATATTCAGTGCTTTTTGGATGCTACATTATTCACTCACTGTCTAAACTCAATTAGTTTCACTGCATCCTGTATGTAACTACAGCTGCCCTGGGCCTGACTAACTTTTTGTTAGAAAAAAACAAAAACAAAACAAACAAACAAAAAAAAAAAAACAGCATCTCCAACTATCACCCCAGATCACTCTTTCAGGCACTATAAGTGTGGTGCACCCAAATATGAGTCACCACATTTAGTAGCTGGTATTGTAGTTGTTATTATTTCCGCTAATAATCTCTAAGAAAATAATTATTTTGCATATGTTCCGTATGATCCTGTGTGGATATTGGAGAGTGACCTTTGACACTTGTTGCCCACCCCCAGTTGTTTATGGCGGACCAACTCCCTGACCCCCTTAGACACATCTGGGAAAGAAACACAAGTGTTGCTGTCATTCTATCCCTAAGACTCTCTCTTTATTCCACAGGTTTGTATTTGGTTAAAAATTGGCATAAATGAAAGCTTTAAGCTTCATGACACTTCCATGTTAAAAATTATAGTAGAATTTTAATGACTTGTATAGTTTTGGAGTTTGTTAAATCGCGGCATAGTGGGACCAGGCTGCGTGGAGCCATTGGTCTCTAGGGAGAACGCGGGGTGGTTGCTACGATTCGGCTGCTCGTGCTGTTCATCTTTATTTTAAAATAACAGTTGCATAGAGCATGTATGCTAAATGTATATTACTCCCATTGATTGTAAAAAGCCTCCTGATTTTATTGTTAAAGGACCTTATATACATTATTTGTTAAAGCCATGTTATAACTGTAAGTTGTATTGATGTTTCATTGAAATAAGAGACGCATCTGGGAAAGAAACACAAGTGTTGCCATCATTCTGTCCCCATTACTCTGTCTTTATTCTGCAGATGTATTCTTTTTGTTATCGTGGTCACTGCACTTGAGATTGGCAAAAACTGGGAAGATGTCTTGCCCAATGACACAACAACATACTCTACTTGAAGTATTCATCAGTTAGAAGTGAGCAATTTAATGCCAACATCCTTTTTAACTGTTAGGGACACACTAACATGCCGTGGACACTAGAAACAAGGTGAGTTAAAAGGTATACTGCCTAACTTTTCTTTTGCCACCTGCTTGTCTCCATGGAAATGGTATTGCTTTGCCTGGGGTGTTAAACAGTATAGCTTTAAACATTTATATAGCACTTATTTAATTACGGGTCTTTTAATTGAAGATATACTTTGAACCCATGCATTCTTACTGTTACTGGGGTCACCTCTTCACAGATCTGACCTCTAACTTGGCCTGGTGATGTCTCCATGTAGTAGAACATTCCAGCCCAAAACAATAACATCTCCATAGATACAAACAGGTGAGAGACTCTACTAGTAAAGTTGTGCAGTGCATCTTTAACTGCTTTGCTCAAATGTTAATAAATAAATATAAAGAAACTGTATGCATTGGTAGCAGTGACTTTCAATCCCAACAAAAGCAGTCACAACAGAATCGGAAATACTTACATGTCATTTGAGAACTGAGACATTTTCTCTATAGTTGTTGTATCCTGTTAAACAAGATGAATCAGTTCAGTTAGTAAGCAAGCCCACAATGTGCCAACACTAGTTCTGTCACTCTAGCATTGATTTATGAAATGGTACAGATTGCTATGTTATATTTCTAAAGACTTGCATACTGGTTCATTTTTGTGCATGTGAAGTAAAACTAGCTTGCTCTTTTGTTATAAATCTTGTTATCTCCCTTTTACTCACTGAAAGGATTCCTGTCATTTGAGTGTAGAACAAACTGGTCATGCCACCAAACATGACCACTCCCATGAGCGCTGAAACTCGCAGCAAAGCCAGTTCATGTCGTGTTGTAAATTTCTCCTATAGGATAAAACAATACATCTAACAAACCCTTTAAACAGTATAATTTCAGAGGTTTGGAGTGAAATATACCTGATCCAGTTGTGTCAGGGGTTGGAAGTAGTAGTACTGGCAGAAGTCCAGCACAAGAGTGAACAAGCTGAGAACCTGAGCATAAAAACAAAGCTGGAGGAAGAGCCAATGGTTGTCTTCTCCCACACAGTTATTAATCCTGGAAAGAAAGCATTTCAAATTCATAAACATATATATAATACATAATACTATAAAAATGTTATGATTATGCAGTGCCAATAAATAACACTTAAGCAATATCAAACTACATGTATATTTTTTTATTAAGTGTACAACTCTACTAACCAAGGACAGTGATGGTCCATTCTGCGAACACAGTGGCCACAGCGGCTGCAGTGATGCGACCTCTTTGGTCTCATTAAGTTACATTTATTGCACAGCTCCCAGTGTTCTCGCTCTGTGGCAAGAGACAGGAAAATCAGTACAAAACTCAAATGTATAAACTTGAAGCAAAATTGATTAAAGATACGGACATTTAGTGACTGTAATTGTAAATATAGAAAATGCATTACTGTAATTCTGGGAAAATGTTTTTTAAAATATCTCTAATTGTATTATTGTCCAGCTACGTAAGAATGAGTAAATTTTGTTATTATTTGTCTCTGTCTATCCTGTCCTGATGGTGCATTTTTGAATAATTTATAGTAAAAACAATTATATAAACACAAAAAACTAATTCTAGGAAAATTGCTATTACTCTCTTTATACCAGAATGAGGTATATGAGGGTCAACAGGAAGACGACCGGGGTCTGCTGTGGAAGCTCTGAACAGGGCCGCAAAGCACAATGCAGATGCGATGTAATAACCTGAAGAAACAGACTGAATTTAGGATTGGATGCATGATTTCACACAAGATAAAAACAAAACTGAAGAAATCATAATGGCCTTACAAACAACAATGGCCCAAGGTATGTGTCCTTCATTGTAGTGTGGAAGTAGAACAAGTTTAGGGACAAAAAATGAATTGTAGAGCCAGATGCCAAACACCACACTGATGCAGAGCCAGCCCATGGGGTCCACCACAAAATGTAGTCGTAGCTTCATGGCTGCTGTTGGGACTGAAAAAGATATAACAAATAAATTAGCGTGGTTAAGATCCACTGAGGAAATAAAAGTGCTATTTCTATTAGAACAACATAAAGCAAATGACAATGGCCCCATGAGAAAAAACTACCAGCCAATTCAGTATTCTCTGACAGTATTTTGAATATTGTAGTCTAAAAGCACTTGTCAAATGAACAGCAGTACGTGATTTCTTCTATACATAAACATAATTCGTGAAATGATACACTTCTATTTCATGATAATCTCCTCTCCATCATTCATTATAAGGACAGCTCAGGCTGGGCTTGGCTCTACTAGCCTGATCACGTTAGCAAACATTAGCGACCTAGATTTTGTAACCCCTATTCATATACGGCATAACTACGGCCTACAATTAACAGATTTAAGTTTAAATTAATTGTAAAATAAAAATAATACCTGTTTCTACCCCCTGTCCTCTCCAGCGCTCGCAGGACCACAGCTACTTCCTTGTGGGATGGACGGGACAAGTGGTTTGTTTTGTTAGCCATAATCTACACCTCGTTTCCGGTTTCTCCATAAAAAGAAAACGTTTGCTGACCAAAATTGTTTTATTTTTTTTCATATAACAAAAAACTTATATAACAAAAAACTCACACTTTCATTACTGTAGTAATGAAAGACTCGCTCGTTCATTGAGAATCAGCCAGCAGGTGCACGGACATGGACAAATGGATTGTAGATGTGTAAGTAAACTTCTTGGCTTTTTTTTTTTTTTTTTTTTTTTTTTTTTTTTTTATTGCAACCTAAATTAAGCAGCAATTAACATCACATTTTCAGCTGCCTTCTAATTGGAAGTGTTTGTGAACTTTATGTTACAGCTCGCCTTGAAGGAAGAAAAGAGATCCAGAGCACTTTTCAGATGTCTTGAATGTTAATATTAGCTGTTAGTTTGTTATGTGATTCCATTCATGTTTTAACAAATAATAATAATAATAATAATAATAATAATAATAATAATAATAATAATAATAATAATAATCACTGACTGTATGAGCCAACGATATGAAAATCTATATGTTGATGTATTCTTGTTGTTGACCACTAGAGGTCAGCATGTCCTCTCCTTTGACGTTTTCACTTCCCATGACGAGGCTTTGCTTCCGTTAGCATTAGCCGCCGGTTTTGTTGACGGCTGGTCAACGTTACTTGGCATATCGGACTGTTTTGTGTTTTGGGGGCAAAAATGGCATCGCAAAACTCCTATAAACTCCGGTGTTCAATCCCCGGTCATGAAATGGACGTCAGGGGTCTCGCTACCGCCTTTTTTCCCGAAGGAGCGTTTGTTTCTGTGTCCAGAGACCGCACCGGAAGAATCTGGGTCCCAAACTCAAGGTAGCTATCATTAGCAATGCTAAGAAGCTGTCATGGTTTTCTCTAGTTTATTCTATTTCTTAATCTTAATGGTCACATTTAGTGAGATTAAACATTTAAGTCTCTGATGTTACATATCAATCAGTGCTTGTATGTCTGTCTTAACTGCACAGATGTAGAGAATACCCAGTTGATGTGAAACTAGCTTTGTCATTCATTCACCTGAAACTTTGTTGTTGTGTTTTCTTCGTCCACCACAGTCCCAACAGAGGATTTACGGAGATGCACTGTATGTCAGGACACACCAATTTCGTCTCTTGTGTTTGCGTCATCGCCCCCAGTGACACATATCCTCGTGGACTTATTGCTACTGGCGGAAATGACAATAATATATGTGTTTTTACATTGGACAATCCACAGCCCCTGTATATCCTCAAAGGACACAAAAACACAGGTAAAAAGCTTTTAAAAAACTGACTCAAGGAGATGCATATTGAAGGTCCACTTTGTAACTTTTCCTTGGATATGAAATTGCTTTGCCTAAAATCTTCTGCAATAGTATAACATTACATACATACATTTATCTATATGGCGATAAGAAGATCACACCACAAGTTCAAGGTCAGATCTGTGGACTAGCTAATCTGTTCACATAATACATTTTTTAAAGTTTTTTATACCATACAGTGGAACATTCCAGGCAAAACAATAACACAACCATAACAACAAGCAAATGTGGTACCTCCCATTAGAAAAGTTACAGTGCACCTTACTTGGACTGAATAATCCCCTTTGGACTGTCTATTTCTCAGTTTGTACATTGTCATCTGGCAAATTTGGGACACTTTTAAGTGGCTCATGGGACACTACAGCCAAAGTTTGGCTAAATGAGAAATGCATGATGACACTGCAGGTATGTCTAAGCGTTGTTGCTGACAGTAGTGTTTCCAACACAGTTGACATGTAGCAGAATAAAATTAAAAGTGTAAACATGTTTGTTTTAGGGTCATTCTGCAGCGGTGTGGTGTGTCGTTATTTTGCCTGAACAAGGCCTTATGCTGTCAGGCTCAGCTGATAAGACCATAAAACTATGGAAAGCAGGTCGATGTGAGAAAACTTATACAGGTATGACAAAGACATTGAAATGTCAAGCAAGCAAAAGATGTTCATTTTGTCTTCTTATATACTTTAACTTCTTGGGTTCTTTTTAAAGACAATGCAGTAAAGTGTGTTTACCTTGTTGACATGTTTTCGGCTGCTAGCTGCAAGCCATCTTCTGAACTGTCGCCTACTTCCTGTAGGCGTGGTCAGCCTGATGGCCCTGGCAGGTCGCTCAGACTGACCACGCCTACAGGAAGTAACAACAGCTGATATACGACACGTCACCACCAACACCGGTGACAGTTCGGAAGATGGCTTGCAGCTAGCAGCCGAAACATGTCAACAAGGTAAACACACTTTACTGCATTGTCTTTAAAAAGAACCCAAGAAGTTAAAATTACATTGAAATGTCATTTTATCTATAACAACTTGTTTTCAAGCCACTCGCATGTTTTCTTTTAGGTCATGAGGACTGTGTACGAGGATTAGCAGTGCTCAACAACAATGAATTTTTTTCCTGTAGCAATGATGGGAGCATTAGAAGGTGGCTGGTAACCGGGGAATGTGTACATGTTTACTATGGACACACCAACTACATTTACAGCATTGCAATATTCCCTAATAGTGAAGGTATCTTTATGAAAAATGTACAAATTACCATATTATATATATAAGATGAAAAATTAAGATCCTAATTT
This sequence comes from Boleophthalmus pectinirostris, assembly GCF_026225935.1. Classification (NCBI taxonomy): domain Eukaryota; kingdom Metazoa; phylum Chordata; class Actinopteri; order Gobiiformes; family Gobiidae; genus Boleophthalmus; species Boleophthalmus pectinirostris. The sequence goes on along the minus strand of NW_026571153.1, from coordinate 16,584,449 downwards.
ACTTATTAACTTCCATGTAACAATTACATTTTTCTTTTGTACAGATTTTGTAAGCACTGGGGAGGACAGAACTTTAAGGATATGGAGGAAGGGAGACTGTGTACAGACTATCCGCTTGCCCTCTCAGTCTGTGTGGTGTTGCTGTATTTTGCCTAATGGTGATATTGCTATTGGTGCCAGGTAAACTTTTGTCTCCTTTGCAATTTGCATATCACTGCCTTGTTTGCAGACAGCTTTGTGTTATTTTAACATTGCTTTTGGAGTGTGTACATTTTTTATGAATATTGTTTTTGTTCTTCCAACCCACAGTGATGGTATTATCCGTGTGTTTACTGAGGCTCAGGACCGTGTTGCAAGTGCAGAGGACATCCAGGCTTTTGAAGATGAGCTTTCAAAGGCCACTATTGACCCAAAGACTGGAGACCTTGGAGATCTAAAACTAGAAGAGCTTCCTGGAAGAGAGCACCTTAATGAACCTGGTGAGAAGAATAGATATTTATAATAGTCAGATCAATGTATATTTATATTTACTGCATAAGACACATTGCACTCTGTTTTCTTTAGGTAATCGAGATGGACAAACAAGGTTGATTAAAGATGGGGACAAAGTTGAGGCATACCAGTGGAGCGTTAGTGATGATCGCTGGGTGAAAATTGGAGATGTGGTTGGTGGTTCAAACCAGCAAACCTCCAAGAGTGTCGTCTATGAAGGAAAGGTAAAACATAAGATACCCAATAATTATCCTTTTAAATGTATTTTTACCTATATTCAAACTAGGGCTGCTACCTGCTATCACAGTAGTTTATAGTAGTAGTGTTTTTCTGATTGGTTCTGTCATTGGAAATATTATAATGTACTGTAAAAGCATGTGATTTTGGCTGGCTAGGCAAACCAGTCACTGAACTACACTGTTCAGTGTAGCCAATTCAATTAAGAAAACGGATAAGGAGAAAGAAGAACATTCTGCATCCGTTACAAACCAATACTTTATATGGGTTGGTTCAATTATTAAGAATTTGAATCTTTTGCAGCTGAACTTGGCATAAAGAGAGTTTTATTCTTTTGTAGTCGCTTGGGCCAGCATAGTAAAGTGTAGTTATATGCCTGGATTTGGTTTCAACTAACTAAATGCAGGGACTGTCAACCAACCTTTTTCAGGATTTGTATGATTTATTTTTTCTACTTCATTTTCTGATGCTCTACTTGATTTGAAAAGTGGTAACAACATTTTGGATACTTTAAGACATATTTATGCATTTGTTTTAATCAATCTACCGTATACATAGAAATTATGTTTTTTTTTACCATTTCATAGCTGTATTTACAATGTTTATATCTATTGCTTTGAAATTCCAAATAATCTTGAGGGCTAGAACTACCTCATTAGCCTCACTGCTCTGGCTACTGTCACGTACTTTCTCCTCCCTCTTTAGAAGCTGCTGAATCCTTGTGCATATATACAGAAGGTTTTGCATGAAGTGACAGAGAACAAATGTTTCCAGCCAGTTTACAGTGTTTCCTTTCAGAGCGCGTGCAGAAGTCACAGTTGAGCAAACATTGATAACAGTCGGTTAATGAAAGGAGATTGCTCAAATGTTTTCCAGGACACATTAATGTGAGCCAAGATTCCCTGTGTGAAGAATTGGCAAAACAAGAGACAACATTGTACAGCTTCCAAAATGCATACATTGTAACTATTTCAAAAGCCCAGCAATGGAAAACAGAATTGGTAGTAGGAGTAACATTAGTTACTAGTTAATACTAGGTAGCCACAGGGTCTTAAAAGTCTTAAAAAAGGTCTTAAATTTCATGTTCCTAAATTAAGGCTTTAAAAAATCTTAAATTATGTTGTCCAAGTCTTATTCTTTTCACAAAGATCTTAAATTTCATTAGCCTATTTTTTTGTATACTCAACTGGACTACAGTGCAATGTTAAATGGAGGGGAAAAAAGACAACAACAATGTGAATAAATGTCTAATTTGGAGTATGTGCAAACAATACTTTGGTTTTTGGGGGCGCCGGGGGCAATGAGTAAACAATCAGTACAGTGGCGGAAGATGTTGGATGGATCATGGGGAAGTGTAGGTTTAATCCACAGTGGCTCTTAGATTCTAGATATAGTATATAGATATAGCTGGTTGGTTGTTATTAGAATTTAATCTGGTGTTTTTCGCGTGCATGATGGGTGCGATGTTGGTCTTAATTTTCATTTAAGCGGTCTGAAAATGGTCTTTAAAAAAGTCTTAAATTTGGGGTAGTCAAACCTGGGGATACCCTGTAATAGAATCCACTATTCATTCAACAATCATTTTTATTATTGTGTCGGTTTTTGAAAGAACACATGCAAAATTGACTTCATGTGCTTTTAACCATAGGTTATCCTCTTATCCAAAACATACATGAAGTTGCATTTTTTTGCTTCATTCACACTTGTTTCATTAATCCATTAATTGATTTTTTTTTTTCTGTGAGCATGGAATAATGCTCCATTCACTTTTTGCCCAGATTGTTGCACCACAAATAAAACTTTTGACTTCTATGTAGTTTTTATGGCCATAAACCATCACTGGTCTTAAGCTACAGTTAAAAAATGTGCTGAGCCAGACAGCCAAGGACAAAAAGGCTAGCGAAAAAGAAGAAAAAAAATCAATTGATCACAAAACACAAAGTCAGCACACACTGGTGATGCTGATGTGCCAATGTAGATAAACATGGGAACTTTGTGGTATCGTCATTTCAACACCATGCAAGATACAACTTTTGCCCCCTGGACTTTCACTGAACAATCACTGTGCCAGATTTCATGTTCTTTAATGAAACCCTGTAGGGGCTTGGGCCAAAGACAAAAAACTCCCTGAAAACATAGTGTTTAATTGGATAGATAAAGTAAATTAAAAAGGAAACTACAAATAAGAATGACTTAAAAAAAATGGGAATGTTTAAGGAAGTTTCCAGGAGCTACTGTAACCTCCTGCCACACTCTCGGCTCTCTCAGAATAATTTCCATATAATTTCCCTTGTGGATCAATAGTTTAAGTTTTAAGGATGTGTTCAAAATGTGCTCTAATTGTGAACAAAATCTGGAATTTAAAACATAAATTATAAACCCAAAAAAGATATTTCAACAAGAACTCATATGTATTAAAATATATCATTTTCAGGAATACGATTATGTCTTCACCATTGATGTGAATGAAGGAGGCCCATCCATGAAACTGCCTTACAACGTCTCAGATGACCCATGGCTCACAGCACACAACTTTTTGCAGAGGAATGACCTAAGTCCAATGTTTCTGGACCAAGTTGCCAACTTTATTATAGAGAACACTAAAGGGCATGTGGTGGGACCAGCCCAGCCAGAGGGAGGTGACCCTTTCACTGGTAATACAATATTTACTACTTTAGTGCATGTTTATAAGCAAGTAATAAAGTAGATATATTATTTATGTTAGGGGTTTTAACTTCAATGAAATATGGTTAATTATTCATCCAAGTTATATAAAGTGCTGTTTTGTATTTCATAGGAGGTAATCGGTATGTCCCTGGATCTTCAAGTAACAACACAGGCTTTGGGGCTGATCCTTTTACAGGTGCTTATTAATCTGGTATGACTGCTTTGTTGTTGCAATCCCAACAGAATGGAAGATGAAACAAAAATTACTATTCCCTTTAGGTGCTGGTCGCTACATCCCGGGGGCAGACTCTGGTAGAAACTCCAGTGCTCCAGTGGGTGTGGCTGATCCATTTACAGGTGAATCATCAGCTAAAAGTAAAGTAGCTTATATGTGTTATTGCATAAAATAACTTTATTTACACATTTATCAGGAGGAGGTGCCTACTCATCTGCTGCACTTAGACATACTACTTCAAATATCTACTTCCCCAAAACAGAGGGAGTGAGTTTTGAGCAGGCTAATAGCTCGCAGATCATTGGTGAGTTCTGTATTCTGTCTTATAAATCAAGTCAATTTTGCCTATGTGATGTTTAACATTACTTCAATTGTAAAACTTGAATTTAAAATGTATTTATTTGTTGTAGCCAAATTAAAGGAGCTAAATGCTGGAGCTCCCCAAGAGCATAAACTAACAGAAGATTTTTTGGAAAGTATTGAACGGTTGCTGGTTTCTGTGTGTGCCTCAAACTCTGAGCCTGCCCCAACAATGCAAGAGATCACCCTGCTCTGGAAGGCAACTCACTGGCCAGAAGGTCTAAAGATCTGATTAAAGTACATGTTTTTATTTATTTTTTACCAATTTGACATTTGTTACTTATAGATCTTTTCCTTTTTTCCTTTAGAAATTGTGTTTCCAGTTTTGGATATATTGAGGCTGGCCGTGCGACACCCACAGGTGAATGAAACCCTTTGCGGAGAGGCAGAAGGAGTACAGCTATGCAACCATATCCTCAACCTGATGAGGCCAGAGGGGCGGCCAGCCAATCAGATGCTTGCCCTGCGTACTCTGTGTAACTGCTTTAGCGGCAGGCACGGCAGATCTCTACTCATGTCCCAGCGTGAAACAGTGCTGTCACGAGCTGCCGATTTGGCCTCAGTCAGTAACAAAAACATCCACATCGCATTGGCCACTTTGGTGCTGAACTACGCCAGCTGTTTCCATAGCCAACCCGATCTAGAAGCCAAGGCCCAGTGTCTGTCCGTGGCCAGTCGAGCTCTTGAAACAGTACAGGACAAGGAGGCAGTCTTCAGGCTGCTGGTTGCCTTGGGAACCACAGTAGCTTCAGACCAAACCGCCAGGGATTTGGCAAAGTCTCTGGGTGTCAACTCACAGATCTCCAAATACGCCACAGCGTCTGACCCTTCCAAAGTGGCTGAGTGTTGTCAGCTGGTTTTAAAAGAACTTCAGTAATGTGTGAATGAATAGATCACAAATGCACTTCTTTCTTAATAAAATTTGAGCTGAAAGAATTGAGTGACATGTATAATCGACAATAAAAAATGAATGGAATACATTTGAGTGGCCATTTTTAATGCTTTTGGAGGTTCTTTGAAATCAACCATATACATTAATCCTTATAATATTGTTGACAATGTTGCTACAGTTTTGTCAGTCGGATTTTTTGCAAATAAAATAGGAATACAGTTAAAAAAAGATAAGGAACTAAGATTAATTCGATTTTTAAATCGATTTTCAAGTGTTGCAGTGTTTTGTTTCAGTATCGTGTGCGAAAAGCATGGATTTTTTTTTTTTTTTCAGTATATTCAAATACATACAGTCACATATATAACACATAAAGTACGGGAGTGGTGTGCAGTAGTTACAAGAGAGCAGAGCAAGAATCTATTCAAATAACCCAGAAATGCAAGCGAAAGACAAGTAACTCACCGGAAGTATTATGTCATAACATCCGGGTTTATTTGGAATATTGGCGGTCTGGTGGTGAATTCGCTGTTGTTTCTTCCACTCATCTTATTTCTCTAACTTATCTTTATATTTATGCTTATGTATTTTATCCGGGTTCACAAAATGGCGTTTACGGTGTTGACTTAGTTTTGTTTAATCTAAACCCAAAAGAGTGGCGACGATCGTAAAGCTGTGTCTAAAGTTAGTAGCAAAGTTTAGAGCTAACAGGCTAACTAGTGGTAAATGTCGCAGTGATTTCAGTCAGCTGAGCTCGACTGCACTTTTTTGCACTGGAAATCGCTACTTATAAAACATTTTACAATGGAGAATACAGTAGCGATGCAGAAAATAAATGGCAAATATTTGTGGTTTGCGATGCTCGGTTTGGGATTTAATCCGGAGACTGAAATAGCCTCTTTAGCCACAAAGACCAGCGCAAAACACATCAACTTGGGCCCGTAAGTATTTCTGACCTAAAGCAGTATAATTTATTTCACTGTCATTATTATGTAGTCTGTAATGTATGTTTTTGGCTTCCCCAGGACGATGTTTGACAAACCAAATAAGGATGCGTTTTATATTGTAATACGTTTTCTATTGGAAAGGCTTAACCCAGCACGACTTAATGAATTATACAGGTGAGGTTTTATAATAAATGCCTAAAAACGTATTTCCTTAAAAGTGATTTAATGCAAACCTGTATATTTTCATTAGGCACTGTTGGCCTGTCCTGAACCACAAAGCAGATGCGGAGTTTAGAAAAGTTACCTGTACTTGGCTAAGAGAAATAATGGTAAGATTTAATTACACAAAGATGCATATTTCATGTCACACACACACACTGTTCATTATTTTCTATTCTATTCTATCTATCTATCTATCTAATCTAGGATGAGAAGGCCAGTGCAGGCTTCAAGGTCCAAGCATCCTTGTTTCTCTCTCCTGGAGGCCCCAAATTTCTGACTTTGATGCTTCACTTGGCCAATCATGTGATGGTGCAAGAAATGAAGACTTTCAGCACAGGCATAACATTATCATCTTAGAAGAAATGGAAAAGATCTATGGCAAAATGTAACTTCATAATTATCTATCATTTTACAGATGGCACCTGGGTTCCTGAGGCTGCAGCTTTTCCTGCGTCCTCTGTCGATATGGCAGTGAAGAGACTGAAACTGATCCAAGCCAGGTTTTTGAAAACAGCTGTAGATCAGGATCGCTTCCTCCAGGAGTACCAGAAAAGAGCCCAGTAAGTGTTCTTCTTGTTTCAAAGACTGTATAGATTTATTGTCAGATCTAGTTTATTTCCATAGCATGTTTTACAAACAAAGCTGTTTCTAAAATGCTGCACTGAGGGTATAAATTATGGGGGACTGGAGATGACCACTACTAAAAGAACAAACAGTTGGTGTTGTCACATGTATACACATGACAACATGATTGCTAGCATTTAAAACTAAAAGGTCATGACATCCATGGGTTAAATTCTGTGCCATCTGAAGCCTTTTATATGGAGTATGCATGTTTCCTTTGGGCACTCTGGATTTCCCTTCCCCAAAATGTGTTTCCCTGCCCTGTAGTTGCTGCTCTCGACACAGGTTACCCAAAGCACTGATAAAGTCCTGCTGTCATACAAAAAGTGAACTTAAGCAGTGCATTTTATTTATTTATTTATTTATTTATTTATATGAATATTCTATTGGCAATATATGGTGTACTTATATTGAATGTTTGTCCTGACTTCATTTCCAAGATTGTCTTTTTTTTTTTTTTCCTTGTGCTACAGATGACCATAAAGTTGATAAAGTTGAGGACTGATAAATTCATTTTTACAAAATAGATTGTGTGTGCATGTGTGTGTGCGTGCGTGTAAAATCAGTGTAACTAAATTCACCTGTGTAGATGTCTGGTACTTATTGACCTTTGTTGGTCTTTGTTCTGTGGCAGAGCCCTGGTTAAGTCTGTGAGGGAGATTCAGGCTGAAGGTGCAAAGTATGATGAGTTGCTTAAGTATGTAATCCTTTATCTACATGAATTTTGAATTGATCTAGTATTTGCAGATTTTGGTAATTGTCAGTTAAATGTTTGTGTAGGCGATACAGTGATGACACTGTGCAAGATCAAGCTTCTCTTGTTGAAAAGGCCAGAAAGGTAAGCTCATTTTATGATCTGACACCTACCAAAAACCTAAACACTAATGTTTTTGGTTTTAGGTGCGTGCCTTGTGGTCAACCATTGAAGGAATTGTTTCATCAACCCAAGAGGAGCAGCATGCAGTTCAGTGCGTCTTAAAGGGAGATGTAGATCAATACGCACTTGATGGAACTGAAAAGGCTCTCAAAATCTCCCCCAGTCTGTTGGAAAGGATGCAGCACCTTCCTCAAGAGGTAATTTTTTTGTGTACTTTTAACTAAAATGGTAATCACCCTTGCCTTAGTCTACAGATTTAGTAAATGTTTCCACTTACATTTGTTTGTCAGTTGAATTCTGGGAATGTCTATGAAGCTGGGCAGCTGAACCTCCTGAGTGTGCTTGAGCTGACAAACCATGCCCTACAACTTTTGAAGGAAGAAAAGGCTCGAGTTTCCCATTGCCCTCAAGCTTTCCTTGTACCAGAGCAACTGCAAGACAAATGTCAGCAAATGAGCCGCGTTCTGCAGGACCTCCACCTCATTAGGTAAAATGCATCCATATCAACAAATACTCATACGGTTAAGACTTGGATATGAATGGTTTTGTGATCTGTAGGCAAAAAATCTCAAAAGAAGAGCTCCCTGAGGTCAAGGGAGCCATAAGAGAGTTGGAGCAGGAGTGGGATAGAAAGTGGAGTGATGTTCTTCAAACCACACCATTAACAACTTTTCTGAATGAAGATCCTGTGAGTTTTTGTTTTCTGTCTTGTGTTACTACATTTATCTACAACTTCCTGTTCTGAAATTAGTGTTTTTGTTTAGGCTCTTGGCTTTCTGTCACCAATGGCTCCACTGTCTTTCAAACCTGCCCCAGAAGCAAGTTATAAAAGTAGCATATTCACCCAGTACCCTGCAAAACTTCATTCATCTTTGGCAGAGAAACCACTGGAGAAGCAAACAAAAGAACCAGTAACTAAAAGGTAAATGTTACCAAATTGGTGATTGTTAAAACTTATGTGGCCATGGGAGGTAGATACTTGGACAGTCCAAAGTGGTGCTCTGTCCGTCACTACTCCTCCCTATAGCATACATGCTCTCTGATGACCGGGGCGAATTAAGGGAAATCGTCACGGACAGATACGGGGCAGACATCTAAAATTTGAAGATGGATTAAATGAATGGCTTCATTTCTCTAATGATTAATCCTTTTTCTTTTTTTTAAAGTAATGTATGTTTGGACTTTGAAACTAACGTGCCTGTGGTATCGGCTGAAGCCTCGTCTCGAGCAAATACTTCTCTAGACTGGCTGTTTGATGGTGCCTCACCGGTCAACACTGAACCAGTTCCAGTGCCTAAAGTTGGTGCTTTACAGATTCATTCGTAATAAATTTAAAAACTAAATTTACAAAAAGAATCCTTGTGTTTTTTAGGTTATTGTGAAATCCAGTGCTCCTTTAACCCTCTCCAAGGTTACACCACTAAGATCCAGGACTGAAATAATAGAATTGGAGTGTGATAATCTAGCTGATCAGGTAAGCTGTGCAAGCCATGTGTGTATTTGTGTCTCTTGGTCAGACTTGCTTATGTGATTGGGTTTTGTCAGTTTGCAGATGCAATAGCTACAAGCAGTGCTACTCCAGGGCATGCCAAAGGTCTGGACTTGGAAGATCTTCTCAATACAATTCAAGGAGATCCATTTTCAACCAGAAAACAGCTGCCCCGTACACCTGAGAGCTTGAGTAAGTTGCAAGTAAAACAGTTATCACAAAATTTTGCAATCAGTGTTACATATTTGATTTAATTTTTCTCAAGTCATGGACGTGAAGAGTTCCTGGCGAAAGGCAGTTGAAGAGGATAAAGCTGAGAGGCTGCGCTCAACCAAGCTCAGTGACAGCATAATGGGTCTACTCACTCCTGTTGGCGAAGCTTCATATAGTTTTCAGAGCCCGTTTGCTCCTGCCCCGACTAAACCAAAAGTGATGCCCCCTGTTGTTGAAGACACGCCCTCTGTAAGCCAGCAGGGGGCCTTGATGAAATCCAATTTGGGATGGGAAACCTTCACCAGTGAGATGATGGACAGTCCTAGTGGTACAGGCAGCAGTGCAGTCCAGTTTAGTCTTGACCATGAAACTCTGCCTGAAATGCCAAGTTGTGACAGTTTACTGAGCCTTGATGATGTGGACGTGAAGAGCGAGGAGGAAGTGTCACCCCATTTACAGACGGAACTAAAACGGGAAACTCTGCAGCAAGAATGCACCGAGAACTTGTTTGGTCAAATAAATACTGCTGAGCAGCAATTGGGATTGGGCAATAAACCCAGTAAAGTCAGATAAAACTGATAAAACGTTTTCCTTGGATTTTGACACACTAGGCACCCCATCCACACCCAATCAAGAATACAGCCTCCCTAAACTCATCACATTCTCACCAATAGATGACATGAAGTGCTAGTTCACCTTTCTACTATATAAATTAATTTGCTGTACATAACTATAAACCCAACTTGGTGTTTTCACTCTAAAGACACAATGAATATTCTGCAATTCCAATTGTACATATAACTAACTAACTTGTACATATATTTGGTTGTGTAGAAAGTCTTAATGTCTGAATCTTTCTGAACGTTTTAATAAAGATATTATGTCTTGTTACAAATATCTTCTGGTAACTACGATGTAATTAAAAAAAAAAAAAGAACACCTGCATTTGAAATATTGTATTTGCACTAACCAGGCAATAGGGGGCGCCATAGACTGACTTACTGTGGATTGTACTGATGAGTATTGTAAATGCGTAGAGAACAGGAAATGGAAACAAATACTGAATAAAGTTTTTTTAGATGGCCGAAATGTTGTTAATCGTTTATGTGAATCACTGTTGCCATGATCTTGTGACTTAATGTAACTAGCCAATCCACCACTGTTAGACATTGCATTGTGTGTATTGTTATATTATGTAATTCGTCTTTCAAACTGTCTGCTTTTTGACGGTAGGGTCCAAATAAACTTGGATTTGCACTGAAATCTGCAGCAATATGACCGCTTTACTTTTAATCCTACCCGGAAGCTGTGCCCTGCGCGCTTCACATGGTCCACTTGACGCCAGTGGCTGCAGCTTGGAGAGTGTTTGTTTCTGGGCGGTTCCAGCCTGAGAGAGAGACGTTTAGGAAGGACCGCTCACTCACCAACAAAACTATCAAACCCAGACACAAACATGGCGCCTGCCTCTAGCGACAACTTTAGATGAAAGTGTGGCCTCCAAAGTTTCACCGGACTATCTTTTTAGCGGTTCTTGCGTGCTTTCTTGGTTTAGCTCACTGCTGATTACTCAAACAACGCACGGGATATTACAAGCCGGTTAAAGCAGCAAGTTGCCTTCATGTCAACATTGTCTTTGGTTGCAGAGTGAACAGCTGGTAAGTATGTTTTAAATTACAGGCAAAGTCGCATTTACGGCTATTACGCACATTACGCATTGCTGGAGAACTCTTAGAAACGCTACTGTAGCCTTGTGGGGGTACTAGGAAATTGGCTTAGGCATTGTTTTCGCTGCTGCGTGCTTGTGCCACACTTTCATCGTGCGTTATCCAACCGCGGAAATGGATAGATAGACAGCCACGTATCAAATGCACTGGCTCCGCGTACAAGAGGGGACCATCTCTTTTGTTGTATCCGTACGTAGTTATTGTCTGCGTTTCCTGCATGAAAGTTGACCTAGTTAGGGAGTCGGATGCAACAGTTGGGAATATAACACCCCCCTCTTTACTCTTGTGCTCTCTTCTTCATGGGCCCTCCTTTGACGCCAGATAATCAGCCTTCTTGCGCGCTCCGACTGGGAAACCTGTAGATGCCTTGCAGGTGTCCGCGTTTTGAGATCTTGCTTGCAGCTTGAAATTTACCAAGGAAAAAACACTTCAACATTCCCAGTTTAGTCATATTTTAGGCAGTTGTGGACTCGTTGTTAAACATTCAGTCTACAATGCATTGGCAACTGAACCACAAGTTAATCTTCTTCTTATTGCAATGGTAGAATGCAAGAATTATGACATAGATATAACATTATATAACATAACATGTCAGCATATATTGCATTAAAAGCTGACCGGTTTCATATGCGAAAATTGTTATGCAAACTTGAGTTGCAGTTCCAGAGAAAATGTCCAGCTTCCAAGTTAATTATGTCTAAAACAAGTAACCCACATTGGCCAATTATTAGCTGTAACTGGTAACTGTATGGTTAACATGGAAAAAAGGAATAGGGAAGTACAACCTGCACCAAACTTCCTCTTTGGTATCTGCATCATAGCTGTCAAAACTACTATTGGATTGTGGAGCTGTGCATATGTGGGCTCAGTAGAGATGCCATTCATGTCATAGCAGAGGTACTTGTTTCATAGTAACGCCTCAGCACTTGACTGTTGGCCTGTGAGTTGAACTGAACCCTGAGGGCGCCATTCCTTGCTCTGGCTTCCCATCGCTGGCTTGACTTTCCAGGGCAATGGCACAAGTCCCAGCAAGAGTCAGGCTTTCCTCTTGTGCAGGGCGATGCAAAAGCCATTCATATTTTTTTCAGATGGTGTAACCTACATAGCATTCTGCAGAAGTTACTGGGGCACTGTTACGTGTAATAAATGAATGCCAGGTTAGTGAAAGTCAAATGTGTTCAGGGCGATTAGGCCTGTCACGATAACAAATTTTGAAGTGCGATATATTGCTGAAGAAAATATAGCCGATAAAAAATATTGAAACTAATTTATGAAACTGATACAATAGCCCAAAAAAATATTCTAAATGTAAAATATGGTTAAAAACACCATACTGCTATAAATAAACAGCAGAAGTACAAGTTATTTAACATTATGAAGCTCAACTATAATCTTAGAACAGAACAATAACAAAAAGTTCGCCACGATAAATATACACCCTCAAAAATTATTATTCCATCCAACATATATTGAACAATAGCTCGATAGTAATTTGATCTTATCGCTGAAGAACGATTTTCAGTATAGCTTGGGCAGTATTGTATTGCTTGCAGCACATCTCAAGGCAGTTTAGAGAAACATACTGGAATCCAAAATGCAGAAGTTGAAATTTAGATTAATTTGGTAATTTCATTGTCCTGCATTTAGCATCAGTTCATTCTGTGTGCTGTTCTCTCTCTGGTTGTTCCCATTTAGATAAAAAAATTGTTTATGCTTATCGAAAATCAGACACTAATCAATACTGAAACTAATATCAAACTAGATGCAGGTATCAATACTAAAAACGTCCCATTCAGAAGAGGGAAATGAACCTTTCTTGAATAGCTTTAAAATTATCTTGAGCTGCATCTGAACAAGTATAATCCACATAGCCTAGCCTAGTACACGCCTACCTGGCCGACTGAGGGATTATACAGATATAAGGCCACATGGTAACATAAAAGAAAGTACAATGATTTAATGTTTAAAATTACATGCTATTGTAATTAAATAAAGAGTTTTTTTTATTTTATTTTGATTGGACTCAGCATTGAGTATTGATTCTGTTCCTTAGTATTCTGACAAAACTAGTATTGACATGTATCATAAGAAAGCAGAATACTCTAACAATTGTTGTGGAATCTATTTCATTTACTCTGTTGGACACACTATCCTAAATACTCACAACTAGCCAGGTTCATTTAGAAACTATTAAAAGACAATCTTGCATTGAAAGAGCTTCACAGCAACTACAAATGGCACGTGGAAGTCCAGCTTCAACTCCTCAGTCTTGACCCAGCCTTGGCCTCTCAGTCACGGTGAAGGGAGTGGAGAACCTCCCTCCTTCCCCCTCCTCTCTCTCCCCTCTCTCTGTTACAAGCAGCAGGTATAAAGTAGGTCATTGCTGCGGCTCTGGCTTTGTGTACATTGAACTTGTACTTTGTCACCACAGTCGGTCTGTTTTAAAGGCTTCATGATCAAGGAGACGAAGGGAGGAAAAAGTGACTGCCAAGGCAGTAGAGCATGCAAAGAAAGACTAAGGAAAAATCCAAAATCAGTCATGGATAGAGGGTTTTTTTCCTAAATGTGACTGTTATGAAAATGTATGATCGGTGGGGAAAGTATTAGTTACTTAACCAGATATCCACCGCTGAGATTGTATTTCTTTTGGTCTTGGTTTGTTAAGCTTTTAGCAAATAACGCTGTAACAAACAATGATAATAAGCTAAAAATTAATACGCTTAATCATCAAACTTTTAGAACAAAAAGAAAACTTGATTGTTTCTGAGCAAGTCTCACTAGCTTTTCCATTAACCTTATTCTGTTCGATTCACCACGCAGCTATTAGGGCTGTACTTAAAATACCGCTACGGCAATATATCGTGATGGACTTGACAGTACGCATATCAATACAAAGAGGCGTATCATGATACTTTTAATCAACATGAATTCATTATAAATTAGTAAATTACACACTTATTAACCTGCTGAGTATTGCATTAAACCTGCTGCTGGGCTGAAAAGGTGATCTATTCAAAGGACAATTGTATTCTGTTATTAATGGCATTGTGAACCTATGCATTTTCTTAATCTACATAAACAAAACATTGATTTAGTAAACTTTTAATACTTATATTTTTTTCACGATAATTACTATATTGACTTATCTTTCAGTATATGAAAGCTGGAACAATATATTTCGGAGCTCAGTATTTATTGTGTGTACATTATGTCTTTGTTAAAGCGGGGTATTTTTTGTTGTAATACAATAACATTTCAGCTGTATAGGGTTGAATAACTAACTTCTAAGGCTAATTATTGGTTCATTCTGCCATTTATTTGTTGCAGCTCATGCCTTTGAATGATATTGGTTTACTAGGATTATTTTGCATTATTGATATTGTGTCAGTGGCATAAAGTAGTTTCAGTATTATCATTTATCGCAGTATATCTTTACAGCATAATATCGAGCTTCAAAATATGTTATCGTCATAGGGCTAACTTTGTGCGTAGTGGTTTGGATCTAACAGCCTGGCTAGTTAGTTAGGGGAATGAGTTTGTCCTCTGGCTCTGGCTCCACGGTGGAAAGAATGCTCTCTGTCCACGGGGCTGTCACGCTCAGGGAGGGAGTCTTGTGACGTTTCTGCTGCTGACCCTCTGCTGCCTCAAAAATTCACATTTTTACCAAAGCTGTAACTGAGGAGAAGCAAGTGTTTCAGACAGAGATATTAACTGGAGGTTTTTGGCCTGTTGCTGAAATGAAGCTTTTGCCCCTTAGCATCTTAAATTTGGACTGCACAACCTTTTTGGTGAAGAGTCTGCTATCTATGAGTCTCCATGGAGATGTTCTTGCTTTCTCTAGAATGTTCCACAGTATAGAGCATAATGTAGAAGTACAAGGAAGACAGGAAGACAAGCAGGTTACCACACTACATTACATTACAATTCAGATCAGTGGAGAGTCACCCCTAATTACTTTTTGAGCAATAGAAACACTCATAATGAATATAAATGTTGATATGTTTAATGTCATATCATGGAACATTCTGGGCAAAGCAATAACATCTCCATAGAGCAGGGGTCTCCAACCTTTTTTCCTCCTGTAAGCTACTTTTACAAAACTAAAATGCCAAAGAGCTACTCATTTTAATGGTCGCAAGAAATTTTGTAATTATAAGAGCCACAGCCTTAGATAGGAACAGTTAGAGGTCTATAAAACATAAACCATTATCCTTTTATTAGTGCAAAAAGTAAAGTTAGGCATGAAAATTATACATTTACAATTTGAATAGTCATTCTATTCATAAAATTTTAGTTAATTATAGTTCAGAAGTTCTTTGGTGAGCTACTTGGAAGAAGTTGGAGCAAGAAATTACCGTATTTTCCGCACTATTAGGCGCTCTGGATTATAAGGCGCACTGTCATTAAATGGTCTATTTTCGAACTTTTTTCACAAATAAACCGCACCGGACTTTAAACAAAACACATCAGTTGGATGAGTCAGTGGGACCTTGTTTGTCGTGTTCACGGTGACTCTGGGCTTTGTTCAGTTGTGGCGTGTAGGGAGGGTGTTGTCTGGGACCGCTGGATTGTTGGCGTGTTCGCAGTGACTCAGTTGTTCAGTTGTGTCTAGAAGTGGCACATTGCACTCGCTTTTTCGGTTTGTTCCTCCGTTCCGTTCCTCGTCGGTGTGGAGTGATGAGTGTGTCTGTGGGTGTTTTTCACTGCGCGGTCGCTGTCTGCTTCGTGTGTGTTTGCGTGCGCTGTGGGTGGTGCGGATTTGTAGTTTACTGAAGTCATGCTGGGACACCCGAGTGGATTCATGTATAGGGCGCTCTGGATTGCGGGCATGCAGTTGTTTTTTGATGGGGTTGGAGGCTTAAGAGCACGTCTAATAGCCCGGAAAATACGGTATACTTTAAGTGTAGGCTAGATTAGAAGTTAATTTACATGTTTTTTTTTAAAGTTTTGTTCATTATTTTCAAGTTATTCTGAACAGTAACCAATATGGCAACTGTGGCTAATGGTTTGTCCTGAGATTTTGTGAGGTGACCCATAAGGAAGGGAACAGGTGTTTGCTAACACAGTGGATTAACCAAGAAGTCCAGTGCACCTGCTCCATTGTGTTCATTACTCATAGACCTATTGAGCCAAAGGTATTATTCTTTTAAACAAGGTAAAGACAATTCAATTACTATATAGATTTTCTTGTCTGATATGGTAAAAGTGAACCAAACTCCAGTTATCAGGACTGACAGAAGAATGCCAGTGGAATGACTGAGTTCTTCCGTTGTTTTATGGCGCAGAGTTTTCCAATCCAAACACATCTTCTGTTTCCAAAATCCCAATAAAAGCTGTTTATGTTGAAGTTATGGCTGTGCAATGGTCTCGAATGAAACTGAATTTGTGTAGTGCAAATCAAAACAGCTGCAGGGTTAAGCAAACATGGCAAAGGGGCAGAGTTCAGTGTTGACTTTCTTTGTTTGAATCTTGCAGCGAGACAGAAACATTGTGAGCACATGGATATGATCAAATGACGTGTTCAAGCCTTATCTACAGTGAAGGGGTTGATTCAGTTGATCCAAATATTTAACTAGTCACAGTGCAAGTGCTGATGTAACACAGGTTTTAATCCAGAGAATTGTAGAACTTGAAGAAATATTTGATAAGAGTTCTTGTCATATCACGCACTGGCTATGCTTCCTTTTTTTCTGTATCAGAAATAGAGATATGAACATGTTGCTCATTGTTTTGATGCTAAGAGTCCAGCCCACGCCTATAAACACGACCTAAAAATTTGGGCCAATATTAGTGTTGTCACGATAACAAAACTGAAATTGTGATATATTGCTGAAGAAAAAATAGACGATAAATGATAATATTGAAACTAATTTATGATGTTGACACAGTAACCCTAGAGAAGGATTATCCCCCTAAAAGCTATTCTGAATCTACAATATTGTTAAAAAAAAAGAAAAAAAACCATGAGCTGCAATAATTAACAGCAGAATGAAACACTTCAGTATTTAGTTTGCATTTGTAATCAGTCATAGAAATTATTTATTCAAACTTTTACTGCTCAAATCTCATCATATTGTGAAAAATATATATATTTTTTTGAAATTCCCCGTAGTAGAAAGAAACTCTAAAGATGATACAGTAGGTGTGGGTTGCTGTATCGATATATCCCCAAGAGTACTTTTTGGTATATTTTACTAAAATATTTTGTTACAGAGCTACAGTTTTGTTGTTTGTTTTGTTAAAGGAAACTCGTTTATGCAATGCTTTTGACATATTCACTGTTTTGATGATTAAAATGGGTTTGTTTCTTTGTGAATTTTGCACAAGAAGTGGTTTAACAAAGACGTTCAGTATCACAGCCATGATTTAGCCTTTATTATTTTATTGACCCGTATCAAATCGATTTGAAATATATCAATTTGAAAGTGCACTGTATTGAGATATGTATCGTTTCGTGGCCTATGTATCGAGGTATGTATTGTATCAGCAACTTCTTAATGCTACTCGGCCTTAATATTGATCCCCAAAATCATTCGTTCCAGCTTCCATATATTGAACGATAAGTCAGTAATTATCGCAACAGGCCTAGTTGTCTATTTCGTTGCTATTTGTGCTCTTCTCTGCTTTCTGCTTGGAGAAAACGGTGGTGGTTTGTGGCTTGTAAAAGGTGAGGTTTTGTTTTGTCAGCTCATTGGCACCTTGTTGGCTGGCCCTTTCCTCTGCCAGCACACAGCGATGACAGGTGGGAGAGATGGCCACTTTGCTCCACACAGACTCAGAGACCCCTAGAGACTAAGTGGTACTTGAGGAACTGTGGGCCCGCTCAAACTGACAGGGCTGAGCTAGTATTTTCCCCATTAGTATGTTCATCAGGAATAGCATTATTACTACTTGTGTTGTATTATTTTCACTCATTGATAATTGAGACAAAAATAAATATTCTCTTTCTGCTTAAAGGTGCTCTGTATGACTTTTGCGTGACAGCTTGTCTCCATGGAGATGTTATTGCTTTGCCTGGTATGACATTAAGCATTATGTTTCCATGGTAAAAGACAAATAACGCCACCAGACCAAGTTATAGGTCAGATCTGCAGATAAATGTTACCCTTCTTACAATATGAATGCATGTTTTTGCTGAACGTATGAGCAATAAAAGCAACTATAATTGTAAGATTTAAGTTTAATGTCATACTATGGAACATTCAAGACAAAGCAATATCACCTACATGGAGACAAGCAAAAGGTACATAGTGCACTTTTTAAACAACCAGCAGGTGTTGAATGCCTTGTATCTATTTCTCCATGCCGTACTCGATAGTAAAATCAGTTTTATACCATAGAGTATATTTTGTTATTATATTATTATATTGAATTAAATGGAATTCTAAAGACAAAATATTTGTGTTTAGTGCCAGGATAAGAAATAATTATGGTCCTTATTTACACAACAGGGACCGGATAAAAAGAAAGGTTGTGAGTTCCTACCATGCAGCTCAAAGTGGAAAATTCCTATTTCATGGATGAGATATATGCAATGACAATTACAGGGCTGAGCCATATGACAGAACATGTATTTCCTAATTTAAAACAGTATAGCCTTAAAGGTGCATTGAGTAACTTTTCTGATGAAGGGCTGTCACCTATTTCTATGGATGTGTCTTTGCTCTGTCTGGAATTTTCCACAGACATTAAACAGCTCTACCTTACATTTATTAAATTACAGGTGGTTTTAAAGCTCAAAAATATGTAGACAAACAGGCATTCTTACTGTGAGCACGGTTGCCTCTCCACAAACTTGACCTGTAACTTGGTCTGGTTTGGTCTCCACGAGGGTTGAAAGGTTTAATACCATACTGTGAAACATTCCAGACAAAGCAATAACATCTCCATGGAGAAAAGCATTTGACTGACCCTCCACCAGAAAAGTCGCACAATGGACCTTTAAGAAGTAAGTAGAACATTTCTTTTTCTAAACTCTGAACTCTGCTCCAAAGCACATGATTTTACTGACAGAGGACTAGCTGTAGACATCTCGATTAAATGACCCAACCATATCCTTGACATTTTGAGTCATCTAGCATTTACAATACTACCAGCGTAAAAGAACAGCTAGAAAAACGTCATCTAGTTGCCATGACATCTTCCATTACCACTCAATAGCTTTTTTACCACTTAAGATGACCAGCGTTGTTCTCACCATGTCTTCTAAGTGTGAGTACATCTCTGTAGTTGAAACTGTGAACATAGCATAGCCCTGTCCTGTCCTGTCCAGTATTACACACACAAATACTGGAGCTGATTCAGCTGTGGGGGAACCAGCCTCCAGGCCCTTTTGTGTGAGAGCGATGAGATCATTATAGTGTAGGCCATGGGGGATGGAGTACAGGGATTGTGCTACTTAAACAGATAAATCTCCTCACATCATCCCTCTTAACCACCTTTGCTTGGCTAAAATTAAATTTGGCACAAAGGGAAGCTCTCTTCAAAAGTGTTGCCATAGCCAGGCTGGTGTACATGCTTTCATCTGGGCACAGTTGAACCATTAAGACCTCCCCTGTTCCCATTTGTGACCACTCATGCTCCTCAGACTTGCATTCAACCTCATTCAGCAAGACATTCCAGAAAGTTGGCCCATAGACCACACTGGTAGTGGGTCCAGATTTCCGTCGTACCACTGATTAGACTTTAGTGTCTTATCTCACACCAAACACCTGTTGCTTGGCGGTGTAGCCTTCCAGGAAAAAAGCAAAAAGGTTAATATATTCCTATTTAAATTGTATTGCCAAAACAAGCAGGGCATTGTCTGCAAGGTAGTGATACACCTTCCAAATCTATGACCGCTTAAGATCTGTTTCAAACACCTGTGTAGTGTTGTTTAGCAAGAACCCCGGTCTAGCTGGCACTCATTTGTGTGACTCTGGTGGTGTTACATGATAAACTGATAAAGTCTGTCCCTAAATTGCATTAACATAAATGAAACAGAAAATGAGACCTTTCCTGAACCTTATTTTATTAAAGTATAACCTATTACTAATAATACAAAAGAAAGATTATGTACATTTTGCAGCCTTGTTTTGCACTTACTTTGTGAGCCAAGATTATATCAACTGATAGTACCAGGCTTTACTTTACTCGTCTAAATGTAAGCTATTTTTGTGCATGAATGTTTTTAAGTAATTTAAATAAGTTTTTTTTTCTTAATTTACAACCAGGAAGTTAAATTTTGTGACATCACACTAGCAAACATCTGTAATATACACAGAAATTGCTATCTGACAAACACAAATATTTTTTGACAGACAAAATAGTGAAAAAAAAAGTGTCACGGATCAAGAGTCATGGGTTAATACGGACATTTTAAGACCGAAATGTCGAGGCTCACTGCAGCAGGTACAGAGGCAGGGGCGACAAGATCCTAATGTCAGTCAACTGGAGCTAGGGTCAGAAGGAGCCGGAAAAGCTCCTTGGCGATCTTCCTATTTGGCAAACGGCGGCTAGTGCGTTAGCTATGTCCACTCATATATATGGTCTATGGTTTGAACTCTCTATTCAAAAGTGGTGGCCACGTTACTTTGAAACAGTAATTATAGTTACTAGTTAAGAAGCTCTGTTAATAACTGTTGCTCCACTTTAAAAGTATCAAGTTCATTTTTCCTCTACCTTAGCCAATGATCATTACTTAGAGGTTATTTCACCCCTCCTCTCCCCCCCTCACCAACGGGAAAATACACACACACATTTGTAGCTCCTGTGTCTGTGTGAGCCAAGTCAGATGACATCTTCAGTGAGTAGCTTCAGTAACGTGCAGTAACACTGTGTTGGTAACTGTATCAGTGTAGCATAGAAAAAGTAATTAGTTTGATTACCTGTTACTGAAAAAAGCAACGCCATTGTAACACATTTTTAACATATTTTTCAAGTTTCAACGTTTCTTCGCAAATTGCTTCTTGATTGATGTAAAACTATACACCAGCACCAAATTTAAGTCAAAATTAAAATATCTTTACAAAGTCATGCACTCTTTAACATTTATTGTGTATTTTTTGTCCTGCGGCTCTAACCTAGTGTTTAACTGACACTGTTGTTAGCCCTCAGGAGTATAGAACAGGTTTTCTCGTGGACAGGGAGGGGCTGAGCCTATGAGGTGGTGCGTCTCAGGTTACAAGGCTTCATACAGTGGAAATTTAATGGGACACTTTGTCTGCTGGGTTACAGTTTGACCTCATCAGGGTCTGGGACATGCTTTAATGCTGCACCACGTGTAAGTTATTCCTCACTTCTCTTAACAAGCTTTTAGCCTCATACACTGTCATCACCCGCACAGTTTACAGCTGCCATGCTTTACTTGTTTAGCAGACATGAAATGAGCAATAAAATATTTAACCAGGGAGACGTTTGCCATTGTTGAGTTTGTTCCTTTGTCTGTTCTCTGTCAGTGTCTGTAGTATAATGCCAGCTTTTATAATGCTTAAAGATGCACTATGTAACTGTTTGGTTGAAGGCCCATCACCTGCTTGTTTCTATGGATATGTCATTGTTCTGCCTGGAATGTTCCACAGTATCACATTAAACAGCTCTACTTAACATTTATTCAGTTACTGGTGGTTTTATAGCTCAAAAATACCTAGAAAAACAGATATTCTGACTGTGAGCGGGGTTGCCTCAACTGATCGGATCTGTAACTTGGTCTGGTTGTGGTCTCCATGAAGATAGAAAGGTTTAATACCATAATGTGAAACATCTCCTTGGAGAAAATGCAGCTTTAAAGGGTATTGATTGTTTTAGGATTTACAGAAGAAGTTGTTGTATAGGTCCTTTGTGTTGCAAGGGAAGACATATTACATATAGATCCGAGCCATTGAAATAGTCTTTTTGGCTTAATGGGTGTGTACCAAATTAAAACTATAACTTGAATACTGAGAACAGCAAGATGTCGAGCTAAAAACAGAGCGCTAATGCACGTGAGCCTCACAGGCAAAACGCAGTCTGTTAAACATGCTTTAGTTTACTGTCCCATTAATATATAGCTAAAAGGTACATTTGTTTTGTCACACAGCGCATGCCAGCGTCACTAAACTCCAAAGGCCCAGATCAGATTTCCCTGGCTAGAGTAACACACCGCACACTTCCAGCTCAGCACATGACATTGTTGGGGTTCCGTTGCCATAGCAGTGTGAGTGTTTTCTGTCACAAAAAGATAGATTTGTGTGGAGGCGAAAAGGACAAGCCACAAAAGCTTTTGAGGACTATTGGCACTCAGATGGTGTCAATATGTGCTTAGACCTTGGTTGAAATTATAACTGCATAATAGATTACTCCTGGGTTTAACTTTTTATTTATTTATTGATCTTTTTGTAAGGGTAGATGATAGGGATGGACATTCGATGAAATTTTCTTAATCGATCGTCGAGAGAATTAACGATCAATTATCAATTAATCATTAACGTTTTTATATTAAAATGATCATCAAATAAATTCAACTTTACGACAAATAAACCGTAACCACTCTAGAGCCACATCAGCCCGTTTATTATAATGTGTTTAATTCAGTTTTGCGCAACTCTCACAGAAACGAAACTTAAAACCGCATCGCT
Source organism: Boleophthalmus pectinirostris (assembly GCF_026225935.1). Classification (NCBI taxonomy): domain Eukaryota; kingdom Metazoa; phylum Chordata; class Actinopteri; order Gobiiformes; family Gobiidae; genus Boleophthalmus; species Boleophthalmus pectinirostris. The sequence goes on along the minus strand of NW_026571153.1, from coordinate 16,561,879 downwards.
AATTTCCATAAACTAAGCGAAGATAAAAACTACAGCTCTTGTGTCGCTGATGTGGTCAATTTCTGTCGGATTAAAAGACATGATTCAGTGGAATACAGGTTAGTGTGACCATATTTGCGTTTGTCAAAACCAGGACACCGTACGGGGGGTGGGAGGTGGGGACTCGTCATCGACATTGCGCGACTCTCACCTGGCAAAACTTTTTCCCACTGGACACCGAAACATATGTGCTGCTTTGTACACTGTGCACATGGCCTCCCACTTGTCCCGACCGGAACGGAAAGTGTGCAATTTCTTGTACAAGTCATCTTTAAATACGCATATGCACTTCGGTACGTTGCAGACGAACTGACTGTTTGTGTTTGCTCACTCCTTCTGAGTGCAGAGAGCTACTTGTACGGACCCCCTTTTGGTCACTCTAAGAACAGCAACCTGCATTCGGTTTGTCGATTAAAATTTACGTAATCGATGAAATTCTTAATGATCAATTATCGATTAATCGACTAATCATGCCCATCCCTAATAGATTACCTATTTTTATTTCATACTTAATATTTTAGATAGACTTAAGGAATTATAACAGTTGATGATCGATATTTTGCCATGTTTATTACACACCAGTTACTTTTTCCACTGACAATGCTGTTCCTTCTCACATTTTTATTATATTAGCCCTATTGTCAACATCCTGTTATGTGCAACATTTTGAGGACTGTTTCCCATTCAGTGGCTGTGCCAACAATGTTAATTTGTCAGGCTACCCATTATTCCTGTCCCGTTCATGGTGGAGCTCCTCTGCTGTTTCTGAGGAGCACTTGTGTTTACTGTCGGCCACATAGATTGATCGCAGACACGGTGAGAGGAGGACTCACTCTGCGTCCAAGATTCCAAAATATTAGACACGCTTGATATCAGTCACAGCTTTTCTTTACTCGTACGACAGTTTCTAAGTTTGATCTTTGTAATGGAGACAAAAGAGCCACGATTTTGAACTACTATGACTCAAGACTTTCCCCACAACCTGAAATCTTTCGTCACAGCCTAAATTGTGCAGTTCACACCCGGTTTAACAGGAAAAAGCTGTGTGACTATGACTCATTTATAGAACTCATCAAAAATATGGCTTCAGTAGGTCGTCTTTCATCGTGCTTTGTCATAAAGTATATTACTCTGCATCGTTTTTATAGTTTCTGAGTTGAAAAAGTACCGGAGACACCAGGTTTGGTTTGTATACTGTTGCAGGTGTGTAGTGTTTGCGTTTCAATGATAACAGAAAGTGTGTGACCCTTATGTGAATGCAGGTAGCCTACTTAGCACTTCAGTGCAGAGGGTAGGGAGTTCAACCTGTGTGTGAAAACTGGAGCACCATACCACTTTATTTTTGCAAGAAGTGATATTTTTTTTAAATGAATAACAAATGGAAAATGGGTTAGTGGATGTTGAAAACTGCCTGAATTTGGATTTATCTGTAAAGGCTTTTCATTTTCAAGGCGTAGAACATTTTCATTATACTGGAGGATTCTTCCATTCATGGGTCCAAATTGAAGAACTCCATTTGTAATTCTGGTTTACTTTGTGTAGCCTATACATGTATGGAAGTCATAAAGGAAATGAAAGTGTTATATAATATGTGTGTTGCTTTTATTTGGTAACCTTTAACCACAGATTTTGCTCATGATGACATGGTAGAAACACGACAGAGTCTTATGGAGAAAACCTGTCTGGAGCAGATGCTATGGAGACTGAGGCATTTCTGACATATAGGATAAATGTTAAAATGTCAAATGTTAAGTTTTTTTCCAAAGTAGTCAAGTCAACAAAGTATTCAACTTTTAAAATACAATATTAATTGACAAAAGTAAAATAACCATATAAACTAAAACTGGATTTTTAAAATATTCACACTGAATATTACTAGGTATAGACAAAACTTGGGCTGTGCAATTAATCAAGGTTTAAGAAGACAAGATTCAAGATTTCTAATTGTCGATATTTTTTTATTTATTTATTTTTATTTGTTAATTTATTTCATTCATAAAGGATTAAAAAAAACATCAAACATACAAGAAATGAATGAAAAGGAGCAGAAAGACAAGTCATCTTATGTTATCTGCTCCTTTTCCCTTTTCCAGACAAAACATCAACACCGATAGTTACTTTAACACATTTCAAAACAGTACATTTCCGTTCAGGCACAATTATTAATCAATTGCAAATAGAAATCTTCACTATTATGCACAACAACTTAGTTAATGGTGAGCTTTTGCCCCAAACCACATGCTTTTATTGACAAAGTTCAAACTTTGGTGGAATTAAAAGTAACTATTTTTGTTTTTAAATTCCAGTTCTGTTTATTAATATTGAATTTGCATACTGGATTGCATTTTGTGTTATTTTGTTCAGCCCTAGGCACATTATTTTTATATATTTTTTCATTTAACCTTTGTTTTATCACAACCAACACAAGAATATGGTCTAAACCAGGTCCAAATCCAAATTCCATTTCACAGGAGTCCTTGGAGCTCCTTGAGGAAACTTGAGTACCATCCTTGGCCCCCGCACCACATCTTGAGAACCACTCGTATAATGCCGCCTCTATTTACAGTCCTGGAATCCTCCTCCTTCTCGGTGGGAACACATTTTAACAGTCCATGTTTTTCTAAAGCAGAAGTATTCGGAAAGAAGCGTTTTGCACTTCAATGGTGTTTCTAACCAGCGAGGCGTAACCATGGATACGCCAGAGTAAATCTCTCTTAACACAACGTCTGTATTTTTCTGCCTTCGCTGCTTCAAATCATCATAAAATAAAATGCTAGAGTCAGTCAGAGCTTGCACACTGTTGTAGGAGAGGCTTCTTTGTGAACAGACAAAACAACATCTGGGAACATTTGGCCCAATTATGTTTTCTCGCTCTCACAAACAAATATTGGATCTGAATTATATTTCTCAAAAAGGCAACGCGTTCTTAGATTGAAGCGCTGGTATCTGGCTTTGCTTTCATGTATAACATTCATTTTTCTCTTTACTCTTGGTTGGGGAAGTTGTTCTCTAGACACTAAAGGTATAAGCAGTGGTAGATGGAGTACTCAGTTTTGTTACTTAAGTATAAGTATAGATACAGATGCAAAAGGTTACTCAAGTAAAAGTATCACATGAAAAAATCAACTCAAGTAGAAGTAATAAGGTATCTGTTTAAAAATGTACTTTTAGAGTAACATGTAAAACTATTTCACACAGATTTTGTTAGTGTTGATCATTTGTTAGTGTTAAATGTTGATTTAAATTTTTTTTTTTAGTCAACAGTGTCAAAACAAATCAGTTTCTCAATTTTTCTTATGAATTTTGTTTATTTTTGTTTGACGAAAGCCAACGCTTGAACTCAAAACCTTTAGTCAAGGGGTTACCACCAACATTGTAAAATCACCCCTAAAATTATAAGAAAAGTACTTTTTACTTTTCAGTACATGTTCAAAAATGTAGAGGAGTAGAAAGTACAGATACATGCTCTCAAATGGAGAGAAGTACAAGCACTAGGGATGTAACGATATCCAAATCTCTCGGTACGATATTATCACGATATGCATTTCACAATACAATATTTATAGCGATATTTTGAAGAGACTGATATAATTGTAGATGGGACACTTTATTGCTTTTAAAATACCCTGTCATAATCCCAAAAACTCAAGTAAAAACCATATTACTTCATGTTGCCTGCGCTAAAATGAATCATGGGATATGCATTTCCCGATGTTTATTGACTATTGCTACTATAAAAAATGCATTTAAGCAAAGGATTTTGCAATTCGATGCATTGTGACAGCCCACGATATTATTGTGAGACTTTTGATGATACGATATCACGATATTTCGATTATTGTTATATGCCTAAAAAGTAGAGATGCAGATACCCAAAAGTACAGATACCTTTTTCTTAAGTACAGCACTACTTGTACTTCTTTACCTTTCTTGTACTTCTTTACCTTTTCTTTACCTTTTTTTCTCTGTGCTCTTGGGCTGCTCCCTTTCCACCAACGCACCCGTCTCTCTCAAGTAATTGATGTGCGAAGTTCTCATCCTTTTACTTCTTCACCTTTCACCATTGGATATAAGCAATGTAACTGAATGTTCTCAAAATATTGGAAAGCTTCTGGATTTTTTTTTAACATTGCGAGATAAGAGGTAAGAGGTCGCTCAGTACAGGAACAATTTGTTGACAATTGTTGGTTTTCAGAAGGTACTTATTATGTGCAAAAGCCACATTTGAAACCTGTATGATTTTGAGACACTAACCTCAGAGCAAATGAACAAACGAGTGGTGTTTATAGTGAGTCTTTAGTGCAACCACTTTACTGACAATATGCAAGAAATTATTTCCAAACATTTACAACATAACATAAAGTTTCGTCAAAATCCATTTACATTTAATAAGCTTTCATGACATAAACCCCTTAAACATTGTCTAAATCAAACCTGACATGTCCAGAAAGGCACCACCAGTCTAAGTAAATTATTATAATGCAATTTTCCCATTACCTCCTCATACACTTGGAACAAAAATGTGTTGAAATGTATAAGTCCAGTGGTCAGTATTTCTCTGCGTCATGAATCCCATAGCCAACTGCTGAGTGCGGTGTTCAAAGTCTTTTTGTTTCCCCTTTTGCCGAGGCTGAGTCATCCACCACTGGAAAAAGTGAACTTCCCGTGCAGATCCGAACTGCTCGCGAAGAGGATGTAGCATTGATGCAACCCCGATAATATTTTAAGAACTTCCAGGACACTTTGTTTTGTCTTTTGACTTGAGCAAAGATTTAAAGCAGTAATAAACTCTATACGCCAATTTTATTTTGTTTTTAGTTGTTGGAAAAACTTTGCATTGCTTCAGATAACTTTTTTACTCTTACTCCTGGTTTGGCTTTAGTGTTTAGTAGTTTTTTCATGATGATTTAAACCTTGCAATCTCCTCATGCTTATTAGAGACAGATCATATCTTTTTTTACTCTATCGACTAGTAACATTTAGATCTCCAACATGGCCTTTAAATAGTACGCAAAATTGACTCTTGTAAGATTTAAGCCATGTTAGAATGTTACTTCATCTAAAACATACTTGGAGTTGTGATTTGTTTCATTCATACATGTTTGAGTAATCCTTTAGTCCGTCTACATCTCCAAAGCTTAAAATGTTCTGTTCCAAGTTTAGTAATTGTAATCGAAGAGGTATTTGGCTATAAAATACCCAATGACCCACGTGTTATGTATTTGGGCTTGTTGCATGAAAACAACATTCGAACGGAGGACTTCTATTTGTTTAAAGTGATGCTCTTGGCTAGTAAGAAAGTAATAACAAGGAATTTGCTGAAGGATGACCCTTTAAAATTGCAGCAATGGACAGATATAATGGAGGAAATATATAGGATGGAAAAAATGACCTGTTACTTGAGGCTGAAACCTGCCATGATCCAAATGGTCTATTTACAAAGCTCACTTGAATGTATGAGTAATTTTCTTTTTTTTTTTTTTTTTTTTTTTTTTTTTTTTTTTTTGTAGAACCCACACTGTTTATTCTTTTATGTACATTTGTTAAAATTTTGAAAAATCACAAATAAAAAGTAATGATGTGTGATGCCATGATGTGGTAGTTTTCAAGTTAACCTCGACCTTTCACCTTTTGTTCTATAAAGTTTGGCAATTCCAGGTCTGAAATCATCCAAATGATTCAAGTGAAAGTGTATGGACTTTAAAAACACAGTGGAGCACTTCTTGTGTTACCACACGTCATTAAAAGGTGGAACAAATTATTTTCTGTTTTAGATATGCAGGATATGAGTGAGAAACATGTGTGAATGAAATAAAACACAACTCCAGGTCTGTTTGTGATGAAGAAACATAATAAAATAAATCAGAAAATAGTGTAATATGGATCATCTAAATCTCCAAAATTCTCTGATATGTCGTTTCAGCTGACCACCTGACTAAAGGAAAGACATTCAACTTTTTGATTTGATTTTCGTGTGAATGGGCAGCTCTGTTATGGAGTTGCTGTGAAATAGAGTTGTGGATCAGTTTTATTCTTTTTCAGATATTAGCCGAGTTTATCTTGAAGTAAACTAAATTGCTGGATCTCTATTTCTTCTTCTTATTTTTTTCGAATATTGTTTCATAAATAGTATTGATCAAGTTCTTTTCAACTTTAAAGCAGGTCAATAAAGTTACCACAGACAGGAGCAATAGTTTTAAAGATGCACTATGTCACTTGTCTGTGGGAGGGTCTGTCATCAGTTTTTTTTCTCCGTGGAGACGTGCCTAGAATGTTCCACCATAAACTTTTGAATCACCATAGAGACTTGCAAGTTAAATTACAGGTTAGATTTGTGGTACGGCGTCCCCACTCGCAGTAAGAATGGATGTTTTTAAGATATTTTTGAGCAATAAATATGACCTGTAGTTGAATAAATGCAAGAAAGATTAGTTTAAAACCATGCTGTAGAGAATTTAAACCAAAGCATTAACATCTCTAGGTTGCTGGTCTCCTCCAGAAAAGTTACACAGTGCACCTTTAAGGATAACATATTAGTTTAATTAAAGATGATTTGTAAGTTGTTTTGTTTCATTAATCTCCTCTCAGTTACATAATAGACGTTGTGTTTTACGTTGTGTGGACTTTCTGGTGCAGATAGAAAAACTACACCAGCCTCACAAATACTTTTATTATGAATGTGACCTGTAGGTTTTTCTGTCTCTCTCCATATTCTGCATTATTTGAGCTCCATTAGCCTCCATACCACTCATGTTTTATAGACGGCGAAGACTTGATTTACTCTCTCAATGGTATTTCCAAACATTCCTGTCAGCTCTTCTTTCTTTCTTTCTTTCTTTCTCTCTGTCTCTCTCTTCTCTGTTTATCTCTCGCTTTCTCTGTCTGTCTCTATCTCTCTGTCTCTCTTTCTCTCTCTCTCTGTCTCTCACTTTCTCTCTGTTTATGTCTCTCTTTCTCTCTCTGTCTCTCTATCTCTGTCTGTCATTCTCATTCTCCCTTTCTCCATCTGTCTCTTTTTCTCTCTTTGCTTTCTCACTGTCTCTGTCTGTCTGTCTCTTTCTCACTGTCTCTGTCTGTTTCTCTCTCTCTCTCTGTTTTTCTTTCTCTCTGTCTCTCTCTCTTTCGCTGTTTCTCTCTCTATCGCTCTTTGTCTCTATCTCTCTCTCGCTTTCTCTCTATTTATGTCTCTCTTTCTGTCTCTCCTGTCTGTCATTCTCATTCTCTCTTTCTCCGTCTGTCTTTTTCTCTCTCTCTGTCTGTCTGCTTCTTTCTCTCTGTTTCTCTTTCTCTCTGTCTCTCTCTTTCTCTGTTTTTCTCTGGCTTTCTCTCTCTGCCTGTCATTCTCTTTCTCTGTCTCTCTTTCTCTCTGTCGCTGTCTGTCTCTCTCTTTCTCTGTTTCTCTTTCTCTCTCTTTCTCTGTTTCTCTCTCTGTCTCTTTCTATTTCTGTCTGTCTTTCTCGTTCTCTCTTTTTCTCTGCCTCTCTCTCATTCTGTTTCTCTCGCTTTCTCTCTGTCTCTCTATCTCTCTCTCTCTGTCTCTCTTTCTTTCTCTCTCTCTCCCGCTCCCTCTGTTTCTCTCTCCTCTTTCTTTCTTTCTTTCTTTCTTTCGTTCTCTCTCTCAGTTTTATCTCCACATGTTTTGAGCTGCAAAGTGATCTACAGTGACAGTGTATTTGTTCGTGTCAAGACATCCAGTCTCACCATCACTCGCTGCGTTTGTTGGCTTCTTTGTGGAGCAGCAGTCGTGTTAAAGGATCCTTTTAGGGCCCAGGCTTCAGTGTTATTTAGCATTCAGCCTGCAAGCCCAGTCCATCCCACTATCCAGGAGACGATGCCGGGGCTTTTGGTCTCCTCGACATGCAGTTTAATAAGGTCCATGGAAAAAAGTACTAACCAAATTCTTTTTAAATGGGATCACAGGACTGAAAGAATGTTTATAAAACCTAGTTTGAGATTATTAACTGTTTGATACAAAACATTTTTCATGATGTCTACAATTCTCTATACTCGACCATAATGAGCTGCCCAATCAGAATCTATCATTTGAAATTTTTGAGGCTGCTGCTAAAATGAAATGAAATAAAAAGTGGTTATTTTTATATAATCATACGGTATAAACATTTTTTTCACCATTTTCATAGTTTTGCTGTGAAGAACAATGTAATGCAAATAATGAAGGGGTTTTATGCATTTTTCTACCATGTTATAATATTTTTCCCTCATCCAAAACATACTGGAAGAGGTTTTAGATGTCTTGCATGTTTGAGTATTTTAGTGATCTCTCCCAGGTCCTACTCAAACCGTCCTTATGGTTAGACTTAATATTCTGTGCAATGCTCAACGCACAATCCTACATCATCCGTGCTCTCATGCAAAACACTCAAAACATGATTCAAAACTGACAAACTTGATGTGATGTGTAGTAGTTTCATTAGAGGGATGCGCGTTGATTGTGTTGTGATATCGCTTGCGAGGGGGAGTGACTTAACACGGGGAGCAAAGGGAAGGGAGATTCAGAGTGAGACTTATAAAACATGTTAATGTGTTGTTTTTGAAGAATATAGCATTTTTAAAACAACAAAAAAGTACTATTGTGATCAAAAAATTTTATGTGTTAATAATTTATACCCCACAGAAGTAAAATGCCAAGTCTTCAACACAACAGCCAATTGTATTTGTGTTGTAGCCAGTTGAATTTTTAAAGTCTTCCATTTAAGGAACTTGCTTTTGTGATGCGAGGAGATAATTTTACTGAAAAAATGTAGGTCTGCTCATTGGATTACTGGGTTGTAGTAAAAGCTAATGCTCCTAGGATCCTGCTCTGGGTACTCCCAGCACAAGTTAAGTTGAAAAAAAAAAAAGATTACCATATTTTCCAGGCTATTAGGTGCTCTGGATTATAAGGCGCACTGTCATTACATGGTCTATTTTTGAACTTTATTTCGCAAATAAACCGCACAGGACTTTAAACGAAACACAACAGTTCGATGGGTCAGTGGGACTTTGTTTGGTGCGTTCACGGTGACTCTGGGCTTTGTTCAGTTGTGGCCTGTAGGGAGGCTGCTGCCTGGGACCGCTGGATTGTCGGCGTGTTCGCAGTGACTCAGTTGTTCAGTTGTGTCTAGAAGTGGCACATTGCACTCGCTTTTTCGGTTCGTTCCTCCATTCCTCGTTGGCGTGGAGTGATGAGTGTGGCTGCTCCGTGTGTGTTTGCGTGCGCTGTGGGTGGTGCGACTTTGTAGTTTACTGAAGCCCGGAAAATACAGTATTTACTTGATTTTTTTTTTTTTTTAATGAACTTGATGCATTGTGTAACTTTTCTCCATGTTATTGCTTTGTCATGAATGTTTCATAGTGTGGTATTAAACCTTTTCAGACAGTCAGAATGCCTGTTATTCTAGGTATTTTTGAGTTATAACCTACCTGCAATTGAGTAAATATAAGGCAAAGCAGTTCACAGAAACAATCTGGTGATGGATCCCCAACCAAAAAGTTACACAGTGCACCTTTAAAGCCCTTGGAACAAAATTTTTAATCATAATTCATTTCTCTTGTCAGGATCTCCAGCCATGATTGAGGACAAGGGCCACCGCGTCACAGACTACTTTGTGGTGGCCGGACTCACGGACAAGTCCACTCCTCTAGAGCAGGACCTGTCTGAGGCCAAGTCTACGGGGCCCAAAGCTCCCATCACCGACCTCGCTGTGATCAATCGCTCTGCAGGTAAGGGCACCAGTAGACCACAAAAGTCACAATAATTAGTATATCGACTCATAGTAATAGTTGACAGAATTAAATTTTTCTTTTACTATGGATCCTACCTGGAGGACTGAGGGATTAAACAGACATGTATTGATCACATTTTAAGTGTGATGATGTCCCAGATGGGGGGCAAGGGCCTGTTTTTCCTGTTGCTTACATTGTACATTGTTCAATTTCCTTGATCTATATGTACGTAAATTAACAAATGTTAAACCAGTGACTCGATCCAAGAAGTCACTGTATTACAAAAGAAACCTACATTTTATCAGTATTAATTTTAGCTGCCCCCCCCCATTTGTTTTAAATATTTTTGGCCTGATGAATGTTGTGGTGTCATCTGTAACCTAGCAACTGACTTATTGTTCACTATAAGAAAGCTGTAGTACATGCGACAGTATTTTTTGGGGTCAGTATTCAACTTGTATACTTTTTCTTTGCTCTGTAGGGAAAATTGGCTATGATAATTTAAGCTGTGAAAGGTTGCATTAATAACTTCTATGACTCACTCACTACAGATGCAAACTTAGTACTGAAGTGTTTCATTCTGCTGTTTATTTATTTATTGCAGCTTTTTTAACAATATTGTAGATTTAGATTAGTTTTCTTTGGTTAAAATCTGCTCTTGGCTTATTGTGTCATTGGCATAAATTTGTTTCAGTATTACTGTTTATCGTCTATATTTACTTTAGTAACATATCACACTTCAAATTTGTTATTGTGACAGGCCTAGGACCAGATGAAACCATTTTAAACTTTTAAAAGGAATTAAATTTGACTCTGTGATGACAATTGCTTGATCAAGAGGAAAAAAGATCATAAATGGCGATTATTTTGTTCAAATAAATGTACTGAACTATTCATGTACAGTCAAAAGTTAACCTAAAGAGGAAAATACCCTCCTTATTGATTAGTTTTGTGATTCATCTTTTAAATGCCACTGGCTGTGTTTACATGCACGCCAAAATCTGATCATGAACTGAATTCTGGGTTTATCAGATGATTTGAAATGTCATGCCAACAGTAACATCTGATATAAATAATAATCTTCTGTCTTTCAGTCTGTCTTTCTGTCTCAGTCTTTCTGATTGGTCACACCTCTGCATGTTTGACAAGGAAAAACAAAAACAAAACGAAACCAAAAACTTGCAAGCTAATTTATTTTGTGCATTTGAACACGCCAAAAATTGATGTCATAATTGGGTTATCTTATTATTCTAATATCTAGCACTTATTTTAGTCATCTGATTTGTACTGGCCATGTAAAATACTCTGTATTTGGAGTAGTTTTTTTCAGCTTTTGAGGGATATAACAAGTTCTCATACTAAAGCATATTAAAGAGCCCATCTTATGCTATTTTCTGGTCTGTTATATTGTTATTTACCTAGAGTTACCTGGAGTTTTGTTTCTTTCACACATTTTTAACACACAAACCCTGCATTTTTAGGCTGTGTTCTTCTCTCAAATAAAAATACTCTATTCCACTGTGGTAATGTGGTATTGCAGAAAGTGTTCTACACACCTTCACTAAAATAATTTGGATAATTTCATCTCTGGAATTGCTTGTATTGCTTTGGAAACAATGCATACCTACTTATCTCTCTTACTTTTTTACATTGTTGGGTTTCCATGGAATGTGATAATAGATATATTAAAACACAAACTCCATTTAAAGATGTTTGACATTTGATGATTATACCAGACACATATTGATCCTTTTGGGCATTCATGTCAATGATAGCTTTTGGTACTATACATTCTTCAAATCCATTCTTGCAATACTTACAATTCCTTCTGATCTTATGCAAACCACTATGTAAACATGTAAAGCATCCAAGTTATTTCCGACTTTTAAACAAAGTAAAATATGCTGACGCACTGAACACACTGAAGAGCTGCTCACGTGTGTCTGCTTGCAAAACTTCTAACATTATAGATTATTGTACTTATATCATTTAAATGTCTGTATTATGCTGTTTTCTGATCTGTTATAATGCTGTCACCTCCTTAAAAACACACCCAGTTTTGAGCTTGAGAGATGTAGACAGACTTATAAACCAGGATTACTCAAATGTGTGAATGAAACAAAACACAACTCCAGGTTCGTTTTTGATGAGGTAACAGCATTATAACATGACTAAAAGCTCGCAAAGGGTTAATTTTATGTAATACAGGACCTTTTCAAAGACGCGCTATGTAAGTTATCTGGTGGAGGGTCCGCTACCTGGTTGTCTCCATCAAGATATTGCGTAATCTGGAATCTTCCACAGTATGGCTTTAAACGTTATGAGATGTTTCATTGCTTAGAAATACCATGCATTCTTGCTGTGAGCAGTTATTTATGTTTTGAGTTTTCTGTAGTGTGATTTTTAATATTAAGTGTATAAAATATAAAGTAGCTTGAATTATTTTTTGTACTCATTGTGGCTTTGTGGCAACACCTGCTCTTCCCTATTAAGATACGTGTGTTTAATGCCATATTGAGAAACATTCCAGACAAAACAATGAAATCCCCATCAAGACTAACAGGTGACTTCGATCATTGAAAACGTTATATAATGAGTTTAGTTTGTTTATTACCTGATTGACTTGCTCCTCCCTTTGATTTGTGATGTGTTTATTTCGCTTCCTCTTATCGTCTTCCAGTTTAAACAGGAAACGGTATGATTCACCTGAGGCTACCACTCCTACGGCTTCTCCTATTGCAGTTTGGCCTGTCTCATGCTTCCCATAGGGCCCTTGGTAAACAGAGGATGTAAATTTCATCTAGCTTTTGTAATAACACATTCATTCATAAAAAAGTCAGCACTTACAGTTTTGTTTTCAATGACTAATGGTGATTTCATATCCTGTGCATTTATGAGGCAATAAATTATCGGTAAAGTAAAAATAAATAGGCCACAACAGTGTTGGGAAGAAAATTAATAAACATAATGAAAATATTTATTCTGAGTACAAATTTTGAGTTGCTGTATTCTGGTACAGTTTGGTGGTATTCAGAATGTGGTTACTTTCCTAAATTAAAAGGAACACATGGTGGTACTTTGAACTGTGTGGTAATAGTGAAAAAAATAGAAAATATAGCTCTTACAGTGTGCTCATGTGTGATTTTTCATCTTTATTTAGACAAAAAATGAATGTATAACAACAAAAATGAAGTTATTTTTGATTTATATGACATGTTTTCTCACTATAATTTAAATGCAAATCGACGCTGATTGGCCCAAGTAACTGAATACGGTACAAATACATTTTAATTTGAGTATTCTGTAACTAAATACATTTTCAAACCACCAAATAAAGATGTGTGTATATTATAGTTGACTAATTTTGGTTTTTCAAATGACAAAATTTTGCAATCCTATCAAAAGATTCCCAAAACTGCAGTTCTTGTGGCTTAGTTCCTGGCCTGCACTGGTCAAAACCGTTCCAAAGAAGAAGCAGCGGTGAATCAGCAATGTTTGGTGAAGTATGAAGGGGGCAAAGGCTACTTCATGTGCGTTACACAACACAATAGGCCTGTCACAATAACATTTGAAGTATGATTTATTATTGCAGCAGAATATAGAGATATAAACTAACACAACAGCCCTAAAGCAGAATAATCTTGGTAAACCATTTCTGTTAAGTTGTGTTCATGCCCTTTGTAAATATAATAATTTCAGATAGTGAAAAGGGGCTGATATAACTCCAAATATCCAAACAGACATTTACAAACATCTACCAATCTTGAACTTTGCTTGTCGTTATTTGTTTGGCTCCGTAAATCTCCAATATTAATCTCATGTCTTAAAATCATTTCAGCGCACAACAGTTTTAAGGGTTGAATAATGGCACCACTTCTAAAGCCATTGTCAAAACACAATGTGAGATTAGAGGTTGAACTTTGTAGCAGTTTTTTATTTCCTGTAAATGATTTTAAAGTTGGTTTCTAGTTTGTCGAGGTAGATGGTAGTGTTGTCACGATGCAAAAATTTCAAACTTGATTTCGATACTAAGGAATGAACTCTATACTCAGTAGTGACTCTGATACCATGATGATAATAAAGAACACTTTTTATTTAGACAGTATAGTGTAATTTTTGACATTAAATCATTGCACTTTCATTTGCCTTTGCATGTATAATCCCACTGCCATCCAGGTGGGTTCCATAGTGGTCCATGAGCTATTACTAGTTTATTTGGTCTTATATTTGTTCAGGAAAACTTCATTTCTATCCCGTGAATGTGACTTTTTTAGTATCGATAGCTGCTCAAATGAGAATCTAGTTTTAATACTGTTTTCAGTTTTCATTATTGTCTGTTTTTTGATACTTTTAATAACCCTAGTAGATGATAGTAGATGTTTTGCCTTTGATTTAAGAACACTGTGCTCAGTTCATGTCCGTGTAAGCTGTTTGTGTGAACCTGACTTTCCAGTTGCAACTCTCTCCTCTTTTTGGCTCCAATCCTGCTCCCTAGTTTGATGTTGACAATTGCAACACATCTCACCACTTTCCACCTGCTCACGGCTGACATCAGTGTCATTCCTGTGTGATATTTGTTGAGATGAAGAAAACCAAATGAAATGGAATAGACTTTGCTGCGCAGCTCTTCTGGCCATAAACATAAGATCAAATGTCTAGTCCTGTTTCCTCGAGGGGTTATGCAATCATGCAGACGATCACACTAACTGATGTGTTGTGGGGAAAAGAGGGGCATGCTGGGAACTGTTTAGTTAGAACTATAAATAATAATTATTAATACACAAAGCAATGAAACAATATTGCCCAATCGATTGAGGCAAAATTTGAGACCTCGAGGTACAAGATATCATCAGAGAGTTAAATGAAAACAACTGGACTTAGTAATTAGCATTTTGATTCTTAACTTGGCAGATAGTTTCATCAGGGCCCTGGTTGGTAGTGAAACATTGGTTCCAAAATGTTAAGTATGTCCAGTTGTTTTCGTTTAACTCACTGATAATAAAATGTCACCCAATAATATCACAACAGCTATGCACATGCAAAGTAGTAAAAAGCCCACCTTTAAATGGTTTGTATTAATAATATTATATCACATTATTCATTTCAAGCAAGCTTTAAGTATTGAGTTGTATATGAATTCACTTTTGCAAAAAAAGTGGCAGTTATTTCAGGTATATTATTATTATTTTAATTGCCTTAGAATTCACAATAACACATTTTGAAGTATGTTATATATTGCAGAAGAAAATATAGATGATACACAATGAGATTTAAACTAATTGATGCCACTGACACAATAACTCCAAAAAAAATAATATAAAAAAAAATCCAGGATTACCTTTAGTAGTAGATTAGTTTGTATCTGTAATAATTCATAAACGTTATTTTTTCAACCCTCTACTGCTCAACTCTTACTGTAATACATAAAAATAACAAAAACATCCCCACTAGTACAAGGAAAAAGCCCACAGGATAAATATTGTCCCCCTAAAATGATTATTCCATTCAATCATCTGTTCCATCTGTACTGAACGATAAGTTGATGTAGTCATTATCGTCACAGGCCTACTCCTTTCTCCAATTATCCAGGCTTGGGACTGGCACAGGAAATTACAGTGGCTAGTATTATTTCAGAGTATATGGAGCATTTTCTAGAGCCTTGATTACTGAGGGCATGTTGCTCCTGTGATTTTAACAGCTTCCTCTCCATTACCTGATCTCTCTTCCACCTGCTCCTTCCTGTTCCCAAATCAATTAATTTAAAACTTGGAGCCTGTAAGCTATTATTATTCTGTTGCTGCTGCAGAGGCAAAAAGCCATAGAACGGTAATTGCTAAGACAGTGTTAATAAAAATCCCTTGCCAGGTTTTATCTAACTGGGCAAATGCATGTCGATTTTCAATTTGGTGACTAACATTCAGCCAAACCGCTTTAACCTTCAGAATTTTAAGCACAATGTTCCTTACCTTTATTGGAATACTGTAAGACATATTTTTAGTTTAGACATTTATCCATTTCCAGATGAAGAATCGGTTCATCATAATTTATTGCTTGTTTATTTTGTTACAGATTAGAAGTAGTTGTAGAGGTTTGGTGTGTATAGTAACATTTGAGAAGATTGAAAAATGCAATGAAGGTTTTAGATTAAAGGTACACTGTTTAACGTTTCTGTTGGGGGACCATCACTGTCTTATTTCTATGGATATGTCATTGCTCTGCTTCAGATGTTCCACAATATGACATTAAACAGATCTAAATTGCATTTATTCAATTACAGGTGGTTTTATTGCTCAAAAATACCTAGAAAACCAACCAAAACTACCAAAACTTGGCAAAAAGAAAGTGGCAGACCCTCCACCAAAAAGTTACATAGTGCACCTTTAACCTATCTTTTATTCCATGCTTTTGAAGGATCTTAAAGTAGGTTAATCAAAGTTCCTGCCCCCCGTGCGTGTTTCTGTGATGGAGCTTGCTGAGTGGCTTCTCTGATTGCTCACCTGATTTAAACAGTGCCATATTTCACGCTGAGATGAAAACAACAGCCCTCATTTGAAAGTCTATTCAAGTCCTAACACATGTAACATATTTCTGATTTTTCCATGGACTGTCTGGGCGGTGAATGACTCAGCTAAGTCTGTGTCACATTAAGACGAGTTTATATAAGAAGTTAAAAATGACCTTGTGTAGAGGCCGTAGCTGAATACACAAAGTGGCCACACACTACTTTTCACTCCTCTCATTGGAATGGACAATAAAACACACTATTTCTGGGTCAGAATCTTGGGTAACTATTTATTTTAGCTTAGCATCTAAGTAGCTGCTTATTTATATAGTTGTAAGTGGTAATTAGGTTAGTAAGAGTAATGTTTTGGTAAAGGTTAAATTGTACAATATCAACAAATTCCATATTACTTACTGCTTAATATTATGATGTTAAAGGTTGTGTAACTTCTCTGGTGGATCTTCTCTTCATGGACATGTTATTGCTTTGTCTGGAATGTTTCACAGTATGGTATTAAACCGTTCTATCTTCATGCAGACCAAACCAGGCCAAGTTACAGATCAGATCTGTGGAGAGGCAATAGGTCATAATGTTTTTCTAGTTATTTTTGAGCAATAAAATCACCTATATTGAAAAAATGTAAGGTAGAGTTGTTTTAATGTCATATTGTGGGACATTCCAGTGGAAGCAATGGCATATCCATAGAAATAAGCAGGTAATGGACCTCCAACCAAAGTTAGATAGTGTACCTTCAAGACACTTTTGTACATTAATTATGATCTTAAAGGGACAGTTCGGAATTTTGGACATAGGACCTCATTTCCTAGTGAGCCAGAGTGTTGGAGACGTGTGGAGACCCTTTTTTAAATATTCCATCCAGTCCTTGTATTTGCAGAGGTCGCTGGTGCTAGGCTAGTGCATGTCAATGGCCTTAGTTAGCCTGTCACTAAAAAGAGTCTTTCCCACTCCACAAAACACCTGAAGCAAGACTGGTTTTACTTCTAAAATTATTCTATCGACACAGACATTCACATCAACAGTCTGGTGCAATAATAGATGTGCTTCAGGTGCTTTGTGGAGTGGGTAAGGCCGTTTTTAGTGGCAGGATAACTATGGCCATTGGCATGCACTAGCCTAGCACCAGCGACCTCTGCAAATACAAGGACTGGATGGAATATTTTAAAAAAGTGCCTCCACACATCTCCAACACTCTGGCTCCCTAGGAAATGAGGTCCTATGTACACAATTCCGAACTGTCCCTTTAATAGTTGTCTTTTTTTTTTGGTAGCAAGGGCGCGATGTCTAATTAGCGGCAGAATAAAATTATGCAGAACAAGACTAGAACAGAGTAGAATAAACAACAAATTAACATCAAATTAACCTGCTTACAAACATGCAAATTTGCAGCTAGTTAGATGTTAATAAATGTACCCTAAAATAAAATGTTACAGTATTCTGAGTTCCTCACAGTTCTAAGTTAAGATGTAATTTAAGTTATCTGCTTCTTGCATTTTTTTCCTAATCCAAAAGTGCACTGTTATGTCATGTCACAGGAATGCTATCCTTTCTACACGGATTCGTTGGGGATTATACACATTTTTTTCAGTAGGTGTAAAGTAATGAAATGCTTTTATTAGTAGGCAGTAGGGAATCAGATGATAATCAATAATAAAACTATTACCAAAAGTAGAAAACTTCTGTTGTCTAAAGAAAGAGTTTTTTTTTTTATGTTATTGTTGTATCAGAATCAATATCGAGTTTATTCCTTAGTATTGCTAAGGAAGTAGGCAGATAGTGTATTCCATCAATAGAATTATGTAAGTAAGTTGTAATAATAATAATAGGTTAGTGGTGCTATTACTTAGTCAAAGTACTTCATCCACAGCACTATTTAATTACTGTACCGTAGTGAACTATAATCTTTACGACTCCTGTGCTGGAGCTCGTTGTGTTGCGTCATCACAGAGTCATTTGGCAGCTACAGAAATGAAAGTTATGAGTGACAGCCAAATGAACTCATTTTTTATGGTCTGATGGAGTTTTTCCACTGCGCTGCTATAAATCTTTGTACCCCTGTCGATGTTTATTGTTTATTCTCCCATCTGAGTGTCATTACAATAGTGTGAGCAATGGTTCATAAATCCAGATGACACTCAAGGCAAGTCGTTCCCAAATCTGAAGAAATTGCATCAGTAACTACATCTGAAGCAAAACCCAAATCAATACAGAAGTCTGTGCACTCCTGGTTAAATTAGAAATAAGAAACCATAGGAAAAAGGGCTTCTCTTATTAAAGGTTTTGTATTATGTAAAATTAATATTAAGCTATGTCAGAATGTTGTTACCTCATCAAAAACATACCTGGAGTTGTGGTTTGTTTTGTTTGCACTTGTTTGATTAACCCTTTATTATTAGTCTGCCTACATCTCCAAAGCTTAACGTGCTCTTCTCCACTTTGTGATGTCATGTAGTGGTAGTTTTCAAGAAGCAGCTACATTTTTACCTTTAGTTCAGTAGAGATTCCAGGGCTGAAATCGTGCAAATGAGTCTAGTGAAGGTGTATGGTGTTTTTAAAAACATGGAGTGGAGTGTTGAAAGAAGAACTCAGGGTAAATATGCAGGGTTTCTGTGTTAAATGTGTGTGAATGAAGCAAAACACAACTCTAGGTATGTTTGTGACGAGGAAACAACATTATGGCAAAATATGGGCCCTTTAAATGCTCTTCACAGATATAAAGAGTTCATGAATTAGTCCAAGTCTGTTATGTTGAAATTCTTTTTTGGCGTAAACATGTTGGTGTAATCCTGAGTCTAAAGTGAACTATAAAATGCTGTTCTTATCTCTTCCTTAGTGTCCTCTACGAAGGCAAAGAGCGGCTGATCCAGGGCTGTGAGGTGATCCAGGCCACACCGTACGGACGCTGCGCAAACGTCAACAACAGCTCGGCCACGTCACAGCGGATCTTCATCACCTTTCGCCGCGCTCCCCCTGTCCAGCCCCAAAACTCCCTCGCCGTCACTGACATCTGCATCATCGTCACCAGCAAAGGGGAGACTCCGCCCCACACCTTCTGCAAAGTGGACAAGAACCTCAACTGTGGCATGGTCAGTGGTTAAGACTCATTTGCATCAATATTTAATCAAAAGAGAAAGAACATGGTGTCTTATGTAAAATGTGGTTTTCCAGTGGGGCTCCAATGTGTTCCTTTGTTACAAGAAGTCTGTGTCCTCGGCCAATTCAATCAGTTTTAAAGCTGGTAAGTACAAAAATAATTCTCAAAATGTCAAAAAAATAATTAGAATCTGGTACAAATCAATACTGCAACTAATATCAAAACCTAGATACTGAGCAAGTATAAAGACTGCCAAAAAAAATCACATCATCAAAATAGAATTTGAGCTTTCCTGAACAGTTTTAGTAAGCATTTCAGCTTTATCAGACCTTATAAGACCTCATGGTTAGGTTAGGTTAGGTTGCTTTATTCGTACCCATAGGTAAATTTGTTTTGCAGATTTGAGAGGCAGTTCCCACATTTCACATTTCACTCATCCACATCATCATCAATAAAAACGTATAAAACCTTAATTACAAAATAAAGTGTTACAGTGCTCCTGTGCAGAATGGTTTGTTCCATCAACAATTTGTTAAATTCATTCATCACGCTTGACAAAAATCAAAATAAATATAAAGTATATAAAAAACCACACAATTTTTCCAAGACAGATGTACTAAAAGTGATAGATAAATAGATAACAATTTATTCATAAGTATGATAGTGGCTGGAATGAAGCTCCTTTTAAAATGATTCGTTCTAGATCTTGGGGTTATAAGCCTCATGGTTACATAAAGACTGTACTATTACTAGCTTTATGTTGAAAATTACATTCTAGTTCTAAAGAAGTAGCATTTCTTTTAATCTTCATTGTGGCATAGTAATCGAAATCAAATCTTAAATATTGTTATTATGACCACGCTAGTCACTGTATTATACCCATAACAGATACACATTAAAAAGGTGCGCCTTTGTTTTAACAAAGGTGCACCTTTGTCAAAACAAAACCATCCATTAAGTCAGATGGATATCTCATTGCAGATTAATAAATCAACTGACACATAATTTTTTGTCTATATTTATTTATTTTTGCACAGTCCGTTTGTAATATTTCAAATCTTTATCAATGATCGTACAACAGATAGTCGTTTCTCATTAAAATTGACATTTATGAGGTCTGCCAGAGCATTTCCCCAGTCGCTTGGCCTTTGAAACCTGTCCTTGTGTAACACGCTCTCCATCAGATTCATATAAACATGTACACAAACTCCCACCTCTAGCCTTTCCCCGGGTTTATCTCAACACTGCGCTCTTTCCTGCAAAGCAACCGTTTATTCATGTGAGGCTATGGGCCCTTCCTGTCACGCCTCTTATCCATGCTTGTACAGACTTGTGTGCGTACGGAAACAATTTAGGACTTTGTTAGCCAAAATTGAATGACTAAGTTGCTTTATTTTCCTAAAAGTTATTGGTATCAAAGATTGTACTTGGATCAAAGAAGATATTGTGTTACAGTGAAAAGGGGCTTAGTTTCATATAATATTTGATGATTTTTAGTTGGTAATATGAACGTTTAGTAACTACTGGAACTTTGTTAGTCAGAATTGAATGAATAAGTTGCTTTATTTTCCAAAAATTTATGGGTATCAAACATTGTACATGGATTAAAGAAGATATTGTGTTGCACTGAAAAGAGGCTTGGTTAGATATAACATTTGATGATTTTTTGTTGGTAATATGAACGTTAGTAACTACGCAGAGTTGTCCAAATTTGAAACCCACATACTGATAAATACTTCAACTTGTATTGAACTACACATAATTTGATCTAGCACATACTTGGAAAATAAAAGAAACATTAACAGGACAAATTTTTAATCTTCTTGGATTTCCTTCATTTCAAAATCAAGTTTAAATAGGCTTGGACAACAACACTATTAATAGTAGTAATAGCTATTGATTACATTGTTAAGGTCAAAGCATATTTGAAATGGTTCTATTCCATGCTGAGGTATTGATAGTGCATTTATAATTTCACTTATGAGTTTAAAGGTGGACTATGTAACTTTTATGGTAGAAGGTCTGCCATATGTCCATTATTACTTTGCCAAGAAAGTTCCACAATATGGAAATTCATCTTACCCATCTTATATTTATTTGTACATTTATAGTATATTATAGTATGTCTATTACTGTTGGGGTTGCCTATCCACAGATCTGAGCTGTAACTTGGCCAATTTGCCTTCATGGAGATAGAAAAGTTGAATCTCACAGTGTTTAACATTCCAATACAGGCAAAGCAATAACATCTTAATTAAGACAAGCAGGTGATGGACCCTTCATTGAGAAGGTTACATAGTTTTACATTTTTCATTTACCACTGAACCAAATCTAAATCTGTGGGGTTTTGTTATTCTCGTTTTTAATTGTTGCATGTATAGCCTCCCTTACAAATCATAAAACGGTCTATCTTTTGGTTTGAAGGTCTGATCTTCCGATACCCTGAAGAGGACTACGAATCGTTCCCTTTGTCAGAGTCAGTTCCTCTCTTTTGTTTGCCGATGGGCGCCAAGATTGAGTGTTGGGCTCCAAACACTCGGGACCCTCTCCCAGTGTTCTCTACTTTTGTTTTAACCAATTCCTCCGGTGAAAAGGTGAGTTTACCCGTTTAAGTGACAATTTTTACTTTAAAATGTAACTCACCAACAATGAACCCTTTTTAGTCCAACCCAAAATGACACACGTGAGGAAAAAATCTCACAAGATCATTTTTCTCGAGATCTTGTGGTGCGAGATCAGGTCCCATCCATTTTTAATTGTTACAAATTAATCATAGCAGGACACAACAGAATTTATGCTGTTAAAAAATTATAATGCAGTTTATGAAAGAACACAATGCCAATTTTATTTTTGAAAATATATCCCCTTATTATTCCAGCTGATTATTTTCTGTAACTAAAATTACACCCTAATTAAAACTGAAGCTGTTTTTGAACCCTTGAATATGGACAAATGGCCAGGCTCTTTGTGGAGCTGACATTTTAATTTACTCTATTTGGACATTACAACAGCTGTGCACAGAATAAAATCATATTTCAGCTCTCACAGAGATATCAATACCATCTACCTGTGAGGCCTAAATCATCGTTTATACTTATATGGGGGTAAATATAAGGATGTCAAAGCTGAAGCCAGTAAAATAGGTTTAAGTACTTCAGGTTAAATGTAAATTAAAGACCTATAACATTTTTAGTTGTCACGTTTAGGCGTTGAAATGTATAATATCTTTTGTGATTTGGATTATTAGTGTACTTGATGTTTACAATCCTTAATATTTACAGAGGGATTTTACTTCTATAGGGTATTAATTGCTAATACTTAATATATTTATCACATTGCCTTTTATTGTTTTGAGAATTCACAGAAAACATGCTTTTTAACTTTTCACATTCCTTTTCGAGGCTCTGAGTCCACCTTTGCTCTCCAATGTAACGTGGCAAAAAGCTCCAAAAAGTCGATTTTACTCCCTCTTTAAGAAGGTCATACTAGCCCCAGTAGCTCCCGTCTGTTTAAGTTTTCATTCATGTATAAATATTGATGACGTGCTGCATTCTTAGGTGTATGGAGCTGCGATTCAGTTCTATGAGCCATACCCAGTGGATTTGTTGAGTGAAAAGCAGAAGATCCAGCTGGGCCTCCTCACCACAGTGGAGAAGAAGATGATCCCAAACCGAGCGGTCAACACCAACAAGTGCATCTGCCTTCTCTCCCGGTGGCCCTTCTTCAAATCCTTTCGCAAGTTCCTTTTGTTCCTGTACAAGCTGTCCTTCTCTGGCCCTCACCCTCTGCCCATAGAAAAGTGAGTGGATTTTAGATTCAGACGTTCTTGACATTTTGACCATCTGCTTCTTTGGATCACATTGATTGGAAAGATACTGACAGTTATAAACCAGCAGCACTGCACCAGAGGAACTATTTTGAAGATTAAACATTTAATCGTTGCAATTATCAAATTAAAGGCTGTAATAAAAAAAAATTGGCACTAGCTAACCCTGAAAAACTCTACCCTGTAATACATGATTTATTCTTTCTCTTCCAAAGGCACATTTCTCACTTCATGCACAATGTGTCCTTCCCTTCACCTCAGAGACCACGGATTTTGGTTCAGGTAATTTATTTATATATATTTTTCTAATTGCAAATGACTATCAAAATGTAATCTGTTTAAAACTAACCTGTTTTGCCCTGTGTTTTTATTGTCTATAGTTATCTGCACACGACACGTTGATCCTTTCCCAGCCAGTGTCTACTCCTTTACCACTGAGGTATTTTTTTGGAATTGTAATGAATAGTTATATTACTTTAATGTATAACCAAGAAAACACAGAAAGAATACCAGTATACTGTTGACCAAAATGTTTGGGGTTACAACTGCTTTAAAACATGTTATATGTTTTTTAGATTTTAGTGCTGACATGGGGCCATTACAATAACACAGCAATATTTTATACTGTGATAAACAATATTGAGAGTATTGTAGACCGCTTCACTTCATGGCAGTGATACTGTTAACCTATTACATGAAAAGGTCAAATGTAATTGTAGCTGTAATGAATATATATTTTTTATTACCGGTAATAAATTATAGGACAGAAATTGCTTTTTATTATCAATAAGTTATAGATATTTTCATTATTTGACTGTTCATAAGAGATCAGTTTACAATGGAAAGGGTCCATGCAATGGCCTAAATAAACATTCAGTCAAAAATACATATTCATCTTTTTCACTATGTTGTATATATGTAGTCAGTATAGTAATTAATGTGACTGTTGGCTAATCCTAGCTATTTTGTGACTGTAATTTTATGTTAGAGAGACTTATTTAATAGCACAAATCAGCTCACATGTTGTAGTTCCAGATAAATCAGTTTAAAGTCTAATAAAGCCTCAGACAGAGCAGAGCCTACAGTTAGCATCACCCTTATATTTTGTTTTGTTTTTTTCCCAGTGGAGCAGACTATGGCACTCTGCTGATTAATCTTGGGGCTGAAAACTGTGCCACGCTGTTGCACTTTATTTTACTGGAGAATAAGATCCTTCTGCACTCTCTGCGTCCGGACGTGCTCACCGGCGTCGCGGAGGCTGTGGTTGCTGTAAGTAGTCTGCACACAACACATTTACATGGCTATTTAGACGTGCTTATCCTATTAATAGTGAGGCTATAGGGGCATTCCAGGTACACTGTATAAATATAAGGACATTGTGATTGGCCAGTGGAAATGGGGTCAATTATTGTAATAGTTAGTGTATAATGATTGTTCTGTGGCTATTTTAATGTACATCCAGAACTATTTTGAATAAAGGAGTAGGTACCATTGTGAGATGGAGTTTAAAGGTGCTTTATGTAACTTTGTGGTACAAGTCTAGCACATGTTTGTATTTACCACAGTACGGCATTACACTTGCTTATTGTGTAATTATAGATGTTTTGATTTTCTTACAATACAATGATATCTTGAAAAACGGGGTCCATCTCTTCACAAATCTGACCTGTAAATTGGCTAGGTGCTTGTATCCATGGAAATAGAGCAGACATGTCAAACTCAGGCTTGGGGGCCAAATTTGGCCTGCGATATAATTATATTTGGGCCGCGAGATCATATCAAACATGTATTAGAGCTGACGTGCCAGATACAGATAGGCTATATTTGTTATTATGCTTCTTTTGGATTCAATGCTTGAGCAAAAATATTATTAAACATTTATTTTAATAAGAAAGGGTTTAATATTACATATCTCGAAAGAAGAGAAAACATGGAGATATTGTTGAAATTTTTCAATAAATATTTAGTCTGGCCCATGACTTAGTCCCAGTTTTTAATTTCGGCCCTCTGTGAATTTAAGTTTGACACCCCTGAAATAGAGAGAGATACTGTGCAAAAAAGTTCTAGGTAAACCAACAGCTCCATGATGACAGACCCTCCTCCCAGAAAGTTACACAGTGCACCTTTAAGGGGAATTGACATTAGGGGCCTTTAATGGTTTTAGTCCATGTTTGAGCTCTGCAAGTTTAACATTGCAAGTGTGTCAGTGCCTTGGTTTATGCTTCATAGTTGGTTACTATTGGTTACTAAAATGGTTTAATTTCTTTGCTTTTTTTTTTTTTTTTTTTACAACCATTTTTATTGGCCTTGTGACATTGATGGTAGTACTAAATCACTACTGCTATGTAATGTTTGTTTGTGTACTGTTATTTAAGTTTTATAAGTTAGTAGAGAGTTTGCTCTTATTGTATGTGACCACAATATTTAACCTTTTCAATCCTATGTAATACTACCTCTTAAAAACAACAACATAAAAGCGACATAAGCTGTAATTTATTTAATCACATATCTGTCTCCAAAACACAACTGTGAGATCAAAATTACAGGTATCAATGTGAAACTGAAAAGAGCTGCTTTGCGTTGTTTATTTGGCTTATCTAAACTTCAACTTCGAGTTTGTTGAGATTTACCGGTAGCTATTGGTTGTGCCATTCAAAACACTGTGTACTCTGAAAGACATAGCATTTCACAATACCTCAAAATTCCCCCAAAAGCCATGGACAGTCTCATAGTTAACAGAGACAATAAGCTAAATTAATTCAATCTTGCATTTTTGTATAATTTTGAAGTGGAATTTTGCCTTTGTTCTAATATGATTCTTTTAAATGTTTTTGCAGATGCTATTTCCGTTTCAGTGGCAGTGTCCCTACATCCCCCTTTGTCCACTCTCTCTTGCTGGTGTTCTCAATGCTCCATTACCTTTTATCGTGGGTGTGGATTCTCGCTATTTTGACCTTTATGATCCCCCGCCTGATGTCGTCTGCGTGGACCTAGACACCAATACCATTTACCTGTGAGACTGAAATCATTGTTTATACTTCACATAAATCAAACAAAGGTTAAAGAACATGATATTCTAGGGATTTTGGTCGTCTTGGTAAATTACTGTTTCACTCCACTGCAGATCTGATGAGAAGAGACACAGCAACTGGAAAAATCTCCCTAAAAAGCCCAGCAAGAGTCTGGTGAACTCTCTGAGCAACTTGCACCACCAGCTGGCCACAGGTGGGAACAACACCAAATGCCATAATAAAAAAGGAAAACTGAATAATGTTATATAATCATTTTATCACACGGAAATATTAATAGCTTGGAATAAGAATGTTAAGATATTGCAAACTAAAGTAAGAATGTTGTGTCATCGCAAGGTAACTCAAAAGCAAAACCCTTTTTTCTTGAAATAATAGGTCATAAATACATTAGATCATATTCATAATACAGTTAATGCTGAATTTTGGTTTATTATAAGATTGGTCTGAATTAAGTTTTAGATCCACCCTTCACAAAGTAGTAGTAGTAGTAGTTAGTAGTAGTAGTTGTAGTAGGAGCAGTAGTAGGAACAGTAGTAGGAACAGTAGTAGGAGCAGTAGTAGGAGCAGTAGTAGGA